>NC_088686.1:99203706-99506120 GCF_028017835.1 Emys orbicularis | reverse complement strand
GCCACAGCTCCCGAATCAGATTTTGCAAAGAGCTTGCAGGAGAGGCGGGCTTGCACGGCCTCAGATTGACAGATCTTCCCTCCAATGAAGAACCAGCTATGGAGGAGAGTTTGTTAATATCACCCTATGACCAACAGGGACCTAGCAGGGGCGGAGTTATACCAGGGGCCCACCTGCTTCTCTCTCACACATACACAGAGTCATACGGAGGGGTGTCTCGGGGCCCCCACAGTGCTACAGCCGTTTGGGCGAGAAACAGGCAATTTCTCCTCCACACTGCCTCCGCGTTTGTTAGTCTAGAGATGAGTGCAGGGCTTGTTAGGAGCTTTTTTCTCCCTGAGATAAGATGAGCACGCTAGGTCCCAGCGTGCAACTTAGCAAAACTTTCTGATTTTTCTCAGGAGTGAGCTGCATTTTTTTCTGCTCCCATTGTGCCGAGGCCAATAAGCTGTTTGAGACAAAAAACAAGTCTGGGATTCCTCGGTACTCCCAACATATCTGCCCATCTAGAAACTCGTTGATCTGTTTTCTGGGGTGAAGCCAGAGAAATTCCCGTTGTGCCTGTAAACTATTGGTTCCCTGGATCCAGATAGTCAATTTTCCACCCTGAGAATATACTTCCCCTTTTTCTCTTCTGTTTTTTTTTGTGAGCTGCATTATCATTTGCTAACAGTGGCTTAGATGCTGCACCTGGATTCATGCTGGCAGACCCCTGCATCCATGCAGAGCACTATTGACTGAAATGGGACTGCATGCAGGCATAAGGAATTCAGGATTGGGACCTATATAAAAATGTCACCGTTTAGCTCAGTCCACAATGTCAAGTTCTTTGTGTGACTTCCCTTCTTTCTTCTCCATCTCAAACCACAAATGGATCAGAAATATGTAACAGGCCAAATTCACCAAGCCTAATTCCATTGGTTTCAATGAAGTTACATCAGGAATGAATTTGCCCCATTAGTGTTAAATAAGGACATTTGTACTAAAAAGCTACCTTTTGCTGGGTCATTTTCTTTGATACTCAAGTGAAAAATTAAAGCTTAGTATGACTCAGGTTCGGAATAGCGAGGCAGTTATGAACATGCTAAAAAGATTTCAATACCATTAAGGTTGTCAACCAACAAAAGCAAGAAGTTACAGATGTTCTGCATCATACTGTAATCTCAAATATGCAGTAAGCAGTATACATAAAATAAATCTGTTATTGTGCTTTTTATTCATGCACCACACATCTGAGAACAGAGTTATCCTGTTTGCGCTTGAAATTGCAGAAAGCACAGTAGGTAACAGTACTCACTACCCAAACCCATGTGAGTGAGCTTTGAACCCTGAAAGATCTGGCTCCGGTCAGTGTGTGTTCCAATTCTGCAACACAGTTAAATGTGGAGGGTTTTGTCTTAACTGCTTTTTTTTTTAAGCTGTGAAAATTTTATGGTGCTTATAAAAGTGGGAGAGAGGCAGCAGCTATCTCCACCAAACATAAGTATCTCTCCTCCTATTAGTAGAAATGCCTAATGCTCAGTAGGGCTCAGTAGCAGCTAAGCATACTTATCAGAGACAACAAAGTAACAGTGTGAATAGGTGTTGTGCTAAATTCTGCCAATCCAGCTCAATACTGAAAAGTATTATCCTGGTTGATTCCAAGCTTCTGAAGCAAAAGCCTGCCTGCTATTTGGGGTAAAACTATAAAAAATTGTTTCTGTGGTGTTGTGAAGTAAACTAAAGTCCATCAAAAAGAACAGGAGTACTTGTGGCACCTTAGAGACTAACAAATTTATTTGAGCATAAGCTTTCGTGGGCTACAGACCACTTCATCGGATGCACAGAATGGAACATATAGTAAGGAGATATATATACATATACAGAGAACATGAAAAGGTGGGAGTTGTCCTACCAACTCTAAGAGGCTAATTAATTAAGAGAAAGTCCATCAGTCACTAGAATGTCACCACCAAACTCATTGGGAAATAAAATAGGATTTGAACCCAGGTATCTAGAGGTGAAAACTATAATGTATGTTTCTTTTTGGGGGGTTTTTTTTGGTTGAGAAAGAAATCTCATCACAGTAATTCATGAAAGTTTGCAAGACAGACCAACCTACCTAGTCAATACACATTTTCAACCTTTATAAAATGCAGATCATTAACCCAAAAGATTGCTGTGGCTTCTATCATGTAAATCTACTGCACTATGTGGTCCATGATGTAGATTCTGCCTACCTCAGCATTTTTCTTCATATTGCCCACTATTTCAGCTCCATGTATAGTAACAATTCTGAGAGCACCAGTACAGATAGGCCAATGAAGTTTTAACCACCATGTCATCTAGACTTGCTCTGACCTTTGCATGCATGTATGCATGCATAAGCGCACAGAAGTGCCCCAACCTACATTCCATGCATTTTAGATTAACCCCACAATCTGGCCTCTTGACTTCTAAATTCAAATAACTCAACAAATCAAAGTAAAACTCACCTGAAACCATCCCATTAAGGGGAGGAGTGACATGTATAAAGAAATAATTAAATTAAGGTTCTATTTATAAAGCATTAGTAAATGAGCAATAGACTTTACAAGCATATTACAGATGTGAGTAATATCTGTTATGGATAGTTATGAGCATATAGAAAGTGTTATAGGTGGTTATAAACCACGGCTATAAGCAACCTATTAACATGTTGGACTCTATAACAAGTGCTTAACCATTTAGTAAAACATCCATTAATCATTTATTAACCCTTTATAATCTACTTAGAAATGGAACTTTAGTATAAACTGTGACCAACAAACCTGTGGGAACACTCTCTTGCTACCAAAACTGAACTTCTCAGCTGCAAACAACCATTTCCTGCCCACTCCTGCACTTGTGGAAGTCAATGTTAAAACTCCCAGTAACTTTGATAGTGCAGGAGTGGGTCAGACATATGTTCCTCACTGTAATGCACAAAGATGTTCAGAAAAACCACCTGCATTCGTGTGTATAGTAATATTTTGGTGTGGGTTTGTTTGTTTTTTAAGTCTCTTGCCCAATGAACCTTTCTTTTTTTGTTGATATGATATAAAGCCACAGGTTTCAAAGTGTATAACATTTTGCAGTTGGTAGTAATTATTACCGTTATTCTTTATTTATAGTACAGTAGCACCAAGTTTGGGACTCCATTTTGGCTAGCACTGTATAAAACATGTAGTAAGGCCTGGTCTACACTAAACATTTAGATCGATGTTGCTATGCTGACCTAAACTCTGGTGTAGATGCAGCTAGACTAGTGGAAGAATGCTTCCGTCAACCTAGTTACTGTTGCTTGGGGAAGCAGAGTTCCTGCAGCAATGGAAAAACCCCTTCTGTCACTGTAAATTGCGTCTACTCTACAGGCATTAGAGTGCAACCGCTGTACTGCTGCTGTTGCCCTTGTAGTGTAGGCAAGCCCTAAATCCTTGCCCCAAAGAGCTTACCACCTATATGGAAAAAACTAAAAAGGGTGGGAGAAGTGGAAGAAAGGAAATATTATCATCCTCGTTTCAGAAGAGAGGCACAGAGAGATTAAGTGATAAGATTAAAAGGAGGGGGGGTTAAAAAGCACCGTAGTCGTTTACAAGCACAAGTCCATTGACTTTCAATGGAATTTGTGTGCCTAGGTCATGTAGGTGCTTGTGAAAATCCCACCCTGTGATTAAATTAAGTGAAGAGGCAGCATGACCTGTAATTTAGGACTCGAGATCTGGTTTCTATTTCCAGCTCTGCCACTGACCTGCTGTGTGACCTTGGGCAAGTCTCTTCATCTTTCTGCGCCTCTATTTTATTTCTCTTGTCATAAGATCTTTGTGGCAGGGACTTTCTCTTACTATGTGTTTGTATAATGGGCACTGATATGAATTGGGGGTCTTTAGGTGTTTTTGTTATATTAATAATAAGACACAGGCATCCTTGCTGCTGAAATATATTTTCATGTCCTAGCAAATATATCCACCACTTATGTAGCATTTTCTCTCTGAAAGTATTCTGAACATAAGAACGGCCGTAGTGGGTCAGACCAAAGGTCCATGTAGCCCAGTATCCTGTCTTCCGACAGTGGCCAGTGCCAAGTGCATCAGAGGGAGTGAACAGAACAGGTAATCATCAAATGATCCATCCTCTGTCGCCCCTCTCCAGCTTCTGGCAAAACTGAGGCTAGGGACACCATCCCTGCCCATCCTGGCTAATAGCCATTGATGGACCTATCCTCCATGAATTTATCTCGTTCTTTTTTGAACCCTGTTATATTCTTGGCCTTCACAACATCCTCTGGCAAGGAGTTCCACAGGTTGACTGTGTGTTGTAAAGGAAAGGAAGTCCATTAACATCTGACATCTATTACCAGAAATTCAAGACTGAAGTGATGGGGGAGGGTGTAAACAGAGGACAGGATTTGAGAAGTGTTTCCACCAGCCGTTTTTTTGGGTTTTTTTTTAAATGGTGCACTTTGATGAATGATAAATCTTATTAGTGGCAATACAGACCTTCAAGCAACCAGTACTGAAAAGTGTGTTGGTCAACGACATCTCCACCCTTTCTGCAAAAATGTGATTGTTTCTATCTGACTAGGTTTCAGTGGAAAACTTAATAACTATCACTTTATCATCATTACGTCTATTTCATTCAGGATTTTAGATAGAACCCTATCAATTTTACAAATGTACAGCTTTCAACTTTATCAAGTTTGAATAGATTTTTTTCCCACTTTCCCCCCCAGAACCACAATCGGTCCCTTTGTTTGAAAAGATGATACAAATTTCCAAAGGCACTCAGTAAGAAACACTGTATTTTATATTCTGGAGAGATAGGACCACACTGAGATAGAAAATGAGTGAGAAAAACTGTAGTGTGAGACACCATCTTCCATTTATCATAGCCTAAACTCAGTGAAATGGGATTACGAGACACTCCCTGAATAACTTTAGATTTTGATATTGTGATTCCTGGTTTGTATAAACATGTACCAATTGTTGTCTGCTTCCCGGAATGTGACATACCTGTTCTTGGTTGTATCAGTTCCTCCCAATGGCTGCTTTTTCAAATGCCCTGTTTCTCCTCCTTCCTTTCTTGTTCCTCTTCCTTCTATCATCTGACCCCCAACTTCAAAACAATTATTTTAAAAGATATATTTATATTAGATGCCACATTGCTCTGCTGAATAGTCAAAACTGAAATTAGGGCTTCCTGTCAATAGATAAGCACTGTCCAGATCAGAGTAAACTGGAGGTTACAGAAACTCAGCAGAGGACCAACACAGTAAAACTGGATCTTACAGCTCCATGCTGGGATTTTCAAAGGAGTCAAAGAGAGTTAGGCACCTAAATCCCATAGGCATTCAATGGATTTGGGTGCTTAGTGCTCATAGGATCCATCTCAGCCTGAGAGTTTAAAAAACAGAAGGTACCAAACTTTCACTGAAAATCAGGACCATGCACGGAACTTCATGAAGTGTAGCAAGTATAAAACTGGAGGACAGCAAGGCAAACTGGAACATCTTTGCCTCCTAGATGCCATTTTCTGTCTTGAAATGCACTTAAACCAATTTTTAAAAAACCATACTACACGCAAAGGAAAGGGAGCTGAGCTAGCAGGGACCAGCTTTAAAATTTATAATCGAATCTTATCTGCAAAAGTAGGTGTGCAACTAACAGGGGTACATGCGTGTATGGCTTTCTCTCAGTCACTGCCAGATCAAGCCTTCATAAGGCATTAGACACCTTTTATACAGTTGCTATAAATTCTGTGTTAGTATTTTGTCATTCCATATGCTATTTTCCATCTCTGAATGTTTGCCAATCTTATGCATCTATTTCAAGCCTATTTTTAGCTTGCCCATATGTCCTTCCAGAAACTTGTTCTGTCTCAAATCTTTTGATCTTTCAAATGATCTCTTCTATGCTGTGTTATTTGTTGCTTATATGTACAGACCTAGTTACTATTTTCAGGCTGCAGTATATTCTGCACTGTGCACTTGCACATGGGTGAGCAGTTACTCTTACAACTAGTCCAATTGAAGTTAATCTTGAGTGAATAGCTACTCCTCAATGTGAGTAAAGGTTTCAAAGTCTGGTTCTTTGTAAGAAACATAACCTGTCATTATTCAAAGGACATGTTAATGGTCTTTGTTTCAGTCTCTTTTTGTAATCATAACAGCCCATAGTGATTCCAGGTGCCTCCATTTTTGGGTACCCAACCTGAGATGCCTTCAATGGGCCTGATTTTCAGAGGGCACCTGCCCTCTAAGTAAGAGGCCTTCTTAAAAAGATCTCAAGTTGAGAAACCAAAATCTGAGGCACCCAAAAATAGTTACTTTTGAACAGGGCCGGCTCCAGCTTTTTTGCCACCCCAAGCTGTGGGGGAGAAAAAAAATAATAAAACCCGATCGAGCTGCCGCTGAAGTGCCGCCGAAGAAAAAGACAGGGAGTGAAGGACCCGCCGCCGAAGCATACCAATTGAGCTGCCGCTGAAGTGCCACCGCTGCCGACCCAGACCTGCCGCCCCAACAACGGACGGAGTGCCACCCCTTTCTATTGGCTGCCCCAGGCACCTGCTTCCTTCGCTAGTGCCTGGAGCCGGCCCTGCTTTTGAAAATCTTGGCTCACTCTCTTAACCCAGTTTTCCATGTGATTTCCTCTACCTATTGATCTTAAGAAGAATGTTTCTTTGTATCTTGCGGTGTCTTTATGGCTTCCTTCCTCTCTGTCTAGGTTCTTAAGGAGTGCTCCTGACTATGCAACCTTAATGCCTCACAACATTATAAAGCGTTCACGTAAAGATCTCTTTATCGGTCTTGGCCTTGCTTTCTGTTCCTTCCTGCCAGTTTGCAGGGACTGGACTTAGGATGTTTAGACTTCACTGACTCATGTTGTGTATTTTATATTGTTGGTATAATTGCAGGAGGATTATTCTGAGTAAATGAGTTTTGCATTTTGCTCTCTAGGTGCTGAGATTCATGGTCATTCCACTGTGAGTTCCAGGGTCACAGGCCAGTTACTGAGCAAGTTCTGTCTCCTGCAGGCACAGCTTTCACTCTGGAGGTTGACAGCTCCATGGTCATCAATGGCACCATTACAATGTATAATTCCACTGTACTGTGGACTTTACATTGTTTGGGTTGCTGATGAGAGCTTTCTAAAATATTACATTATTGCACCAGATACGTTGACCATCACTTAAATAAACAAAGCAGTAATTTAAATGAAAAACAAACAAGAAAATATACAACAATCAGTTCAGATTAAAAATCAACTGATGAAAAAGATCATTTTTGTTATTGTTAGATGTGGTCAAACCCTCAAGTCTGTCTCAGGTAAATGAAAACTTAACTGATTGATGCCATTTATAAACCAAATTGCCTCCAGGATGAGGGAAAGTATAGTTAGTAAGTTTTATTCCAACTTGATTTTAAAGCAACCCTCATATACATAGGTATGAAGAAGAAATGGCAATTCCACCTTCCAGCGTCTGAGAAGCCAAAGGCTGGTCTGGCATAGAAAGCTTTGTTCTGCCAACACTTTTCACAAAAGCAAGCAAGATGCAAACGTTAACTCTGTATTTTGATAAGAAAATAAGAGACAGAAGGGAAGGTATCAAAGGGTATGTCTACACTACGAGAGTACTTCGATTTTAGTTAATTCGACTATGTGGAATCGATATTACGAAGTCGACCATCGCTGCAGTTGTGGCAGTTCTCAACGCATCGCAGCTTCTCATCCACCTTTACCAGAGGCAGCTGCAGATAAATCAGGAGAGGAGGCTACGGCACCACCGTGACGGCATGAAGTCGGACACTAGCTCCGACCTCTCAGAAAACATGAGACCCAGCGCCCAGGACATCTCGCTGTCACTGGGTCTTGTGGATACTGTTGAACGGCGATTCTGGGCCCGTGAAACAAGCACGGACTGGTGGGACCGCATAGTGCTGCAGGTCTGGGATGAATCCCAGTGGCTGCGCAACTTTCGCATGCGGAAGGGGACTTTCCTCGAACTGTGTGAGTTGCTGTCCCCTGCCCTGAAGCGAAAGGACACCTGGATGCGGGCAGCCCTGACTGTCCAGAAGCGAGTGGCCATAGCTCTCTGGAAGCTTGCAACGCCAGACAGCTACCAGTCCGTCGCTAACCACTTTGGTGTGGGCAAGTCTACCGTGGGGGTTGCTGTCATGCAAGTAGCCAAGGCAATCGTCAAGCTACTGCTATCAAAGGTAGTGACCCTGGGAAACGTGGAGCTCATCATAGATGGCTTTGCCGAGATGGGATTCCCAAACTGCGGTGGGGCTATAGACGGGACTCACATCCCTATCCTGGGACCGGACCACCAGGCCAGCCAGTACATAAACAGAAAGGGATACTTTTCCATGGTGCTGCAAGCACTGGTGGACCATCGGGGACGTTTTACTAATATCAACGTTGGATGGCCTGGCAAGGTTCATGACGCTCGGGTTTTCAGGAACTCTGGTCTGTTTAGACGGCTGCAGGAAGGTCTTTACTTCCCGGACCACAAAGTAACTGTTGGGGATGTGGAGATGCCTACAGTCATCCTCGGGGACCCTGCATACCCGCTCATGCCCTGGCTCATGAAGCCCTACACTGGCGCACTGGACTCAGGGAAAGAACTCTTCAACTACCGGCTCAGCAAGTGCAGAATGGTGGTGGAGTGTGCTTTTGGCCGTCTCAAGGGGAGATGGAGAAGCTTACTCACTCGCTGTGATCTCAGCGAGACCAATCTCCCCATTGTGATAGCTGCTTGCTGTGTGCTCCACAATCTGTGTGAGAGCAAGGGGGAGACCTTTATGGCGGGGTGGGAGGTTGAGGCAAATAGCCTGGCTTCTGAGTACGCCCAGCCAGACAGCCGGGCGATTAGAAGATCCCAGCGGGACGCGCTGTGCATCAGGGAGGCTTTGAAAGCCAGGTTCCTGACTGAGCAGGGTCTCCAGTGACTGTTTACTTTGTGGACACAGATGCTGAACCTGCCCCCGTTTCTTTACCCAGTTACTGTTGACTATCCTTCCAAGTTACATACCCCCTTCACCACCTTCCCAACAAATAAAATCTGTTCCGTTTTGTCAATGAACAAGGTTCTCTTTCTTACTGTTTTCGCGGGAATGTTTTAAACCGGGGACGCAGACTGTGGCGGGGGGCGGGTTTAGTGTTCTGATGCAAATGATGCTTCTAAACTCCGGGACTGACAGGCTCCGCAGTGCTGGATTGGTTGTTTCAACGGAGCCTGCCAGCAGTCCTGGGCGGGACTGCGTGTATGTGTCGGCCAAGTGACTTTCTGGCAGGGGGCGGAGGGTAACAGACCCCCTGCTGCGTGGCTCTGTGATCCAGGATAAGGACCGCGGCATAAGATCTCTAACTGCCCTCCCCCGCCACAAAGTCACAGATCAACCCCCTCGCACCCCAGAACATGAAAACCGCCTCCCAGACTGACCAGGGTAACTGGTGACTGCACTGTGTATGTGTCCTGATGCTGGACCTGCCCCCGCCTCTGTAGCCTGCTAAAGGTGACTGTCCTGTCCAAGTAACAAACCCCTTCCCCCCCCTTCAGACAGTATCCCCTCTAAAAGACACTCTCGGAAACAGTACTTAACAGAAACAGATGTTTTATTATGAACCGCACATGAAAAGGGGGGGGAGGAAACTTGGACGTGGGCTTCTGTGAGATGGGTAGGAAAGGACTTTTCAAACTTTGTGGAATGAGAGCCTTACATTGCTGCAGCAGTGTGCAGGGGCTGACTGAAAGTTTTAACGGCCCTTGCCGCCCCTCCTTCTTTGGACTTTTGGTGAGGGGGGTGTGGGACTTGGTGGCGGGGGAGGGCGGTTAGAGATAGACAGCAGCAGGGCTCTGTCCTCCTGCCTCCGGTCTTGCAGAACATCCACTAGGCGCCGGAGCGTCTCCGTTTGCTCCCTCATTAGTCCAAGCAGGGTTTGAGTAGCCTGCTGGTCCTCCTGGCGCCACCTCTCCTCCCGTTCCATGACTGCTCTGTGCATTTGTGACAAGTTCTCCCTCCACTGTGTCGTCTGGGCTGCCTGCTCTCGTGAGCAGTCCATAAGTTCATAAAACATGTCTTCACGCGTCTTCTTCTTCCTTCTCCTAATCTGCGCTAGCCTCTGGGAGTGTGATGCCAGGCTGGGTTGGGAGACAGTCGCAGATGTGTCTGTGGGAATGGGAAAAAGGGAGTGAATTCCTGAGACAGATAAATGAAGTGGCTAACAAAGAACATAGTCTTTCTCTGTGAACAACACCATGCACTGCACCTTTCACATGCGCACTCAGGACAAGGTCGAATTTTCGGCCCTCGCCTTCAGTGCCTGGGGTCTTGCAGTTGCGATCAGAGAAGCGTGGCAGGACACCTCTACTTTTGTTGCAGGAAAACATGGTAAGCCGTAGACTTGTGTCAGCTTAAAAATGTAATAGTAGCACTGGGCTCCTTTCGCACTGAATGCAAGGCCACTCTTTGCTGGCAGCAATCAGGGAAGCATGAGCTCTGCCCCTGTCCCACCACCTCGCGGCTGTCCCCGGGAAAGATCACTGTATGCTGCCCCTCTGCCGCCTCCACCGCGTGGCTGTAAAGCAGTCCCAATACTAACATTCCCCTCCCTAATTTAAAGCAGGGCGTCATGTGCGATATAACTCTAATGAGGATCTCGGAGAGCGAGAGGGGAAGAATGCTTCGGGAGACCATGCAGAGGCCAGGGCCGTATGCCACCATGCTGTGCCGTGCCATGATCCCGGACTACTTAATGGACTCATGGCGTGGGAACGTGTGTTACCACGGTGGACCGAACAAGATCGCCCTGCCACGGAACCTGATGCGCATGCTTGAGCGGTACCTCCAGGAGAGCTATGCTGAGCTATCCCAGGAGGACTCTCTGTCAATTCCCGGGCACATTGACCGTCTTTTCGTTTAAGTGCAGTATAAGGGACTACAGAGTGGAGCGTCCTGTGGTGGCCTAATCATGAATATCCGGACATTATTTGATTTTTTATACATAGTTAGGACTAAATAGTTGACTAAGCCAAATAAATCATGAACACCAAATTGCCAATACAGTTAATATTCCTGTTTTGTTATAAATAAAAGTTTCTATGTTTAACTGAGTGAATGAAAAGCCCATTCTTAACAATATAAATATTCCAGTTATGTTAAAATTACATGTTTAGATGTTTAAAGCACTCACTGCTTGATCCTTCCCCTGATTCGGTGTCCGGGGTAACGGCTGTGGACGGTTGGTAGGGGATCTCGGTAAGGGTGATGAAGAGCTCCTGGCTGTCGGGGAAATCAGCGGTGCAAGCGCTGTCGACTGCCTCGTCCTCCTCATCTCCTTCCTCATCTTCCTCGTCCGCTAACATTTCCGACGAGGAACCGGCCGTGGACAATATCCCATCCTCGGAGTCCACGGTCACTGGTGGGGTAGTGGTGGTGGCCGCACCTAGGATGGAATGCAGTGCCTCGTAGAAACGTGATGTGTGGGGCTGGGATCCGGAGCGTCGGTTTGCCTCTTTGGTTTTTTGGTAGCCTTGTCTCAGCTCCTTGATTTTTACGCGGCACTGCGTTGCATCCCGGCTGTATCCTCTCTCTGCCATGGCTTTAGAGATCTTCTCGTAGATCTTTGCATTTCTTCTTTTGGAGCGCAGCTCTGAAAGCACGGACTCATCGCCCCACACAGCGATGAGATCCAAGACTTCCCGATCAGTCCATGCTGGGGCCCTCTTTCTATTAGATTGCACGGCCATCTCTGCTGGAGAGCTCTGCATCGTTGCCAGTGCTGCTGAGCTCTCCACGCTGTCCAAACAGAAAATGAGATTCAAACTGCCCAGACAGGAAAAGGAATTCAAATTTTCCCGGGGCTTTTCCTGTGTGGCTGGTCAGAGCATCCGAGCTCGAAGTGCTGTCCAGAGCGTCAACAGAGTGGTGCACTGTGGGATAGCTCCCGGAGCTATTACCGTCGATTTCCATCCACACCTAGCCTAATTCGATATTGCCATTTCGAATTTAGCACTACTCCTCTCGTTTTCGAGGAGTACAGAAGTCGAATTTAAGAGAGCTCTATGTCGAACTAAATAGCTTCGTGGTGTGGACGGGTGCAGGGTTAATTCAATGTAACGGCGCTAAATTCGATATAAACTCCTAGTGTAGACCAGGCCAAAGAGAGATAGTGATAGTCCCAAAGAGAAGTAATGAATTGGAGCCAACAAGCTGTTTGAACAGCAACTATAGTAATGAAAAAACAAAGGACTGGATTGAGGTTGTTGGGATTTCCTCCGAGACCTCTTCTCACTCGGCTTCCCTGATACTCAGACTCCAGATTTTGTCACGCAGGTATCTTTATTTGGCACACAGCAAGTCCTACGCTGAGTTGATCAGACTCAAATGTAGGGGGTGGATGCAGGGTACATCACACATCCAAAGTTACACCACAGATCCTCTTCCTTTATATACATTTACTTATCACATTTCTTGGGATCAGCTTCGTCACTTTGGAGGAATCAATCTCTGTACAGCATGCTCTGTCCATGTACAACTTACTCTTTACCTGATCTTTACATACATGGCTTCTCTCGTCCATTGTTACCTTGTTCTTTATAAATGGTTCCCTGGGTTTTCCTCCTCTTATCTTAGTTCAGACATTCTGTCTCTTAGCTTACCTAGGTAAAGAAACCATTTACCTATTTTAGTTAGCACAGACAGTCTGTTTTCAGCCTGCTGATCTATTTACCTCCCTAATCCTGTCTCTCAAGAAATGAGGTCTCCCCTTATGTCCAAGTACTCAGGTCACACTGGGGCTACAGAGGTGAAGGATGCTTATTGCTTATTCAGTACATAACAAAGAGGAATTTTTGAAAAGTCTTTGCTTTCTGCTGATTTCAGAATTAGATCAGAATATATAATGACATAAAGGACCTCAGACAAAACACTACTCACTTTTGGGCATCTAGCAAATGACAGGACCCTAAAATGACAGGATTAAGGATCATACTTTCAGTTTCAACAAGGCTCTTTCTCGATTAAATAGACTATTTCAACTGGTACAGACCTGAGTCAGAATTTTTATATACACTCTCCTGACGTATACCAATCAGAGTCCCTAAATGGCTCACTTAATACAACAGAGTTCACATTCCATATGTCACTGGATTTAACCTCAGCGACATTTTCCCTTCAAGTGAGCAGAGGCACATCGTAAACCAATTTTTTAAATAGTTTTGAGTGGCAGTTCAGTCCATTTGCAAGCCAGTTTCTAGCATGCAGCTGAGGTAGGTGATATATTCTTTGCATATTCTGACAAAGGATCAGTGAGGGGAAATGGGGCAATGTGATTTGATTCTAGAGCTGTGCAAATAAACTGATTTTTTGGGGTGCTGGCAATTAAAAACAAATTGGGTCAACTTGAAACCAAATGGTAGGTAAATTGAAGAGTGAGAAGAAAATTCACCTCATGTTGACCTGAAATGAAACATTTTCTTTAGATTTGGGGCATTTTTAGCCTTTTCAAAAATGAAAGCAAAGGAAATTGAGAAACAAAGGGCTAGTTTCACAAGGGAACTTAGGTGCCAGTCACAAAACTGAGGAGGCGCCACCTTCCTTTTACCCACTAGCAGAGGGGTTAGGGAACTCACTTCTGATGTGGGGGCGCCAGGTTTGAATCCCTGCTGTGGAGCAGAGATGAACTCAGGTCTCCCACAGCAGTGCTCTGGGGTAGGGTTCAGAGTGGGACTCTCTGCTGGTGAAGGTGTTCCATTTTGTATAGATAACTAAATATTCATTGAGCAAGAAAATGAGGGAGAGAACAAGTGAGTGACTCTCTAGCCCAGCGGTTAGGGCACTGATCTGCAAAAGGGGGCTGGGAGAGACCTGGGTTTGAGTCTGTGCCCTGAAGCAGGAATTCAAAACTGGGTCTCCTACATCTCTAGTGAGTGCCCTAACCAATGGGCTATTAGATATAAAGGGGGTATCAGCTCCTCCTCCTCAGGTTTGTGAATGGCACCTAAGTCCCCTTGTGAATCTAGCCCCAAAACGAAACATTTCATTTCAGAAATGAACCAGTCCGACATGTCTGGGAAAAAAATCCCCAAACAATTAACCTAAATTGGCATGAATTTACAAAATATTTCAGTTGACCTAAATTTGCAGTTTTTGGTGAAAGAGAATGTCAGCAAAAAATTTTTTACCCAGCTCTATGTGGTACTAAATACAATATGCCAAATTCATTGCTGTTATAACTCCATTGACTTCAGAGTTGCACCAGGAATAAATTTGGCCCAACAATTAAGGCTAAAATAAAACAAAACATAATTCACATTTCCACAGAATCTCTCTGCCATTATTAATTAAACCTCACAGCAAGATAAATAGCAAATACTTCTCCCAACGCTGGAATGCAGCCACCTCTAAGCGAAAGCATGTAAGCTGTTTAACAACTCATAACAATAACTAAACAGGAGTTTAAGATAGGAAACAAACAAATAAAAAAAAAACATTCAACAGATATTCCAGAGAGGGATTTAGAGTTGCAAAATAATTACCTGGCCCAAAACACAGGGGTTAACATGTTTATTTTCACTAAAGTATCATGGGATATACAAGTAGCCAGGACTTCAGTTTTACATCTCATCTGAAAAATAGTACATGAGCTAGACAGTTCCCACAGCATTATGTTGGAGGAGTATTGGTCTAGTCGAGACTCAAAGGGAAAGGTGTTAGCTATTGAAGGACTTCCTGTAGCTCTAGGTGTCTTTTGGAGGTCTCCCATCTAATTATTATTCAGCCCAACCATACTTAGCTTTTGAGATATGAACGTATCAGAGCACAAGACTAAACACAGAAATTGCACAAACAGTGGTATGTATGTTCTGATCAAACCTCTGAACAGTCAAAACAGGTTCTAAGACACTGGAAAGAACAACATGAGTCTGGCACTCAGGACAGGATTTTAACAAGCACCTAAGTGAGTTGGAGGCACAAGTTCCTATTAACTTTAATAGAGTCCGATGGTATATCCTTGATCTTAGAGGCACATGAATTAGGGCAGAGTAAGACAATTTGGCATTCTCAGTGGAGAGAAAATGGAGAATCAGGAGCTATGAGCCAGCACATTAGGGGGTTGTACTGATGAAGAAGGATGTGTATGGAAATGAAGGTGAGCAAGATGAGGATTTTAGGAAGGGAAATTAGCATATTGTTTGCATTATTACCATAGTACTGAAGAAGGTCTGGCTGGCGGGTTTAGATGCTTGTGAATTATTGGTTCAGGGGAACAGTGTTTCTATACCAGGCATTTTTGAATTGATCGGCTATAGATAGAAATAATATGCAGGTATGTTTTTAGGAAGACCAGGCACAGTTGATTTCCAGTCTGGAAGTTGGCTTCAGACCGAGTTGCACCACCACTCATTCCAGTTTGGCCTGGGCACATCTGTGTTAGGGGGACTGGGTCAAACTTGAGCAATGCTGCAGCCTCCCCCTACACCAAGGCCAAGTTGCAACACCCAGAGCAAGGAGACAAGTCCAACCAGCCCACCCAGGGCAGGAGCTGTGGCTGTGGGGTGAGTAGGGCGAGAGCTCACTCTGCAACTCTCCCTCACAGGCCTCCCATCCCCTTAGAACATCCTCTGACCTCCCTCCTAGGCCTCCCACTCCCAGGGGTAGCACTTGTACCACTTCAGTCACTGGAAATATTGGGATATAGGCACCCATGACCCATCAGCTGCTTCCCACTTGGAGTTAAGAGGGCACCTTGGCCCTAGAAGGGAGAGACTGAGAGAGTCAGTCAGGAAAGAGCAAGTCGCCTGGAATGAGAGATTGGCAATGACAGGTGAGAGCTGCCAGAGACCAGGAGACTGTGGGAGGTCCCTGAAGGAAGCTTTGGGTGGTTACGGGGGGGGGAGGGGAGGCAGGAGAGCAGCAACAAGGTTTTGCTGGCTGACTTCCCCGAGCTGGAGGGGAGGAGAGGGCTGGCTGAAGGCCAGAGGGAAGCAGAGGACCATGCTTGCTGGCTCTCAGCTGGAGACCTGAAGCTGAGGGTTGAAAGCTGGGGAGCAGCGGAGGGGCTTACCCCTTGATGTCACCACATTGCAGAGCTGGAGCCAGGGAAACAGTAGACGGGCCTGTAGGATGTAGTAGGTAGAATGTATATTTTAGGTGTTGGGACATGTGAAAAAGATGCCTGCATGTCTGGCAAGGAAATAGAACAGCCAGGTAAAAAAAGTGAGCCAGTAACTTGATCAGGTAAACAACTGAGTTAGCAAACTAATCTTAGTGCTAGGCATAAAAGGTGTTTATACAATATATAATGAACAGCTTTGTAAACAGAGTATTTAAGGCGAGCACCTGATTCTGGGAGCGGGCTTGCATTTAACCCTGTGCTGTGCCCTGTTTCAGTGGACTGATCACTCACTGGAGCAGCAAATAAACGACATACTTCTTCAGCTCAGAAATCTGTCTGTGAACCTGTGTGTTCTGGGTGGTGGGAAAAGAACTGGGCAACAGGGCCGACCTGCTGGCCTGTCTGGGATGTGAAAAATTAACAGTGGGAGTGATGGATGCTTCCTGGTAAGGAAGATCTCCCAGCAGAGGGGTTGGGGGATTCCTGCTGGGATGAGCTGGGTTACACACCATCTGAAAGGGCTAGGGTGGCTGTCCTGGCAAAAGGATAGGAGAGGACCAATGAAAAGGCCAGATGTGGTGGAAGACACTGGAGAATGGTATGTGTTACATTGATGGAATGGGGGATGTGGGATTCTCACACAGGATGTGAGGAAATGGATTATGTTTGGGGCTTTTGTTATGTACTATTTTGAACTATGTTTTTGTAATCAACCATCCCCAAGGAGGGTATTAGTGAGCCAAGAAAGCTTGCACAGAGTTACCAGGGACTCTGAAAGAGGGAAACTGAGGCAGGCACAACTATTCACACTCCACTGAAGAGTGATCCAGGCCCTATGACAGAGATCAAAGTCAGTGAGGAATGAGACATCCCTCAACACAATAATCTTGGTGTCAACATCCACCACTTGTAACTCAGCCCATCTATCTGACCACCACAACTGCCTGACTGGACTTCTCCCCTCAGGTACAGTCTCTGAGGAACAGGGTATCTGGCACAAAGCCAAGCCTAAGGCACTGTGATGTGCAGGGTAAAGGGTCCTCAGAAAATGGAGCAGGGGGAAATAAAGGGCTAGCGGGCTGCACGAAGTATGGGCACAGTGGGAGTGGGACTCTGGAATCTCTTGCGGCCAACTGGCAGAGGGGGTGTTTAGAGTCTAGCAGGGATCCCCTGAGTCAGATATATGCATAATAATTCATTTAAGGGAGACACGTCAGATCTCTTCCAAGAGCCCATTGGTCATTATAGTCATTGTGAAATTTATGTACAGATGATATTTAAGGAGTTGTGTCTATATTGAAAATTGTGTTAAGGCAGGTGACCAGGAGGTGACACATCTTGGACAGGTTCCTTTCAGGCAGAGGGTGACAGACATCTCCCTGTCTGGTCATTGTGTATTGGGTGTCCCAATGTATGCTTATTTGCATACTGAGTCAGCTGCTGATTAACTGATAGTGAAATCTTAAAGAAAGGAGTGTGCAGGAGGAAAAACCAGCAGGTGGGCACCTGCTCATGAATAAGGACAATGGATTTTTCTGATATACCTGGGCTTACAAACAGGCACCCAATATCTTTCTCCGATGAGGCAAGCTGACAGTGTGACTTGTCTCACAAATGGAAGATCAAAGCCAAGCCTGGCTGTAAAACACTGGAAGGACTTTGGGTGAGCCTTGCTCTGGAAGAGGGTTTCTCAACCTTTTCTTTCTGAATCCCTCCCCAGCAACATGCCATAAAAACTCCACAGCCTGCCTGTGCCACAAGAACTGTTTTTCTGCATATAAAAGCCAGGGCTGGCATGAAGGGGTAGCAAGCAGGGCAATTGCCCGGGTCCCACGCCACAGGAGCCCCCACCAAGCTACATTGCGCAGGATTCAGCTTCAGCCCCAGGGGGTGGGGCTCAGGGATTCAGGCTTCAGTCCCATGCAGTGGGGCTTCAGCTTTCTGCCCTGGCCCCAGTGAGTCTAATGCTGATGCTGTTTGGCAGACCCCCGATAGCTGCTCCCAGCCCCCCTCCCCCAGGAGGCCCTGGACCCCTGGTTGAGAACCACTTTGCTCTAGATGACAGGAAAGTATCTAGTTAAATTAGTAAGTTCTAGAATGTGTGTAATGATTTTATATGTAACCATTTGTTACTTCTCCTTGCTACTATTTGAATCTCTTTACTTTGTTAAATTAACTTAGATATGTTTATAGTGAAAACAAAAAGGTGCTATGTGTTGTGGAGCAGGGATCGGAGGTGGAACTGATATGCTGGGCTGTACTGCTTCGTTGGCAGCAGCGAGTCTGTGAACACTGCAAGTGTCCAGTGGAACAGGAGCTAGACACTCCAGGAAGATGCTCAGAGGAGGGGGGAGGGGGATCTGCCTGTCACTAACCTGTAGAGAGAGAGCAGGGCCTGAACAGGCCAAGGGAGGAGTGCTTGTGTTTCCTGTGGCTAGTGGAACTGAAGAGCTGACCCCTAGCAGGCAGAGACAAGGCTTCTTCATGGTACATGAAAGTGGTAGTGAGATACCTCGCACCCTGGGTAGCATCACAGGGAAAAGTGTGTGTGGGGGGGGGGGGCAGTAAAGTGGCACATGGAACAGTGAAGGGTAAATTGCTACAAATACAAGCTGGGGGGGTATCGTTCTGTGCTGCTTTGGTGTTAGATCTTCATCAGGTTATGCAGCATGTGTGTCTAAACTGTGTTGCCTGCAGTCAGAGGGGGTAAGTTGAACCCACAGCTGAAGAGCTGTTTATTTGCTGAATTATGTTAATTTATTTTACTTCCTTGTTTTAATACCGAGCCTTGAAGAAAAGACCTAGCTAAAGGTAATTCTCCCCCCATGTTCAAGCTATTCCCGTCAGTTCACATATGTATTTATTTATTACATGTCTAGCACTATTTCATTAGAACTGTGTGTTCTGGGATGAATCTGCAAACAAATCACCATCCCTGCAGATCTCTGCGATGCCTTACTACAGAATTCCTCTCGCACGATGCAAAACACACTGGTCCCTATTAAGAGGAGCAGTAAATATTTGATTTGTGACTTTTTGATTGGAGAACAAACAAGTGGTTGGGGCTTTGGAATTTTTATTTTAAATAAACTCGGTGTGCCAGTTGCTAGTCACAATCAGACTACAGTCCCGTTAGCATCCCCTTCCAGGGGCAGCAGCAGTTTCTGGTTTTGTTAAGTGGGTTTTATTAAGTGGGTTTTATTCCATTCTGGCAAATAAAATATTCAGCAGACAGCGATGAGACGATCAGGTTGTTCTGTAGAGGGATGGCTGGGGCTAGTATCTGTTTTAAAGCCAGATAAGTGGCAAGGAGGAGAAATGATATAAATGACAATGTTTCTTTTACAGTGCCACTGATTCCAATTCCTAGCACGTCTAACAAAAATCAACCCAATATCCATCCTGTAACGTTTCTGGAGTTTTGGAAACTGTGTCTGACAGATATCAAGTACTTTGACGAACTTACCAGGGCCTGATCCTGAAAGCTGCTGTGTGCCCTCAATTCCCATTGAAGGCAGTCACGGTTCAGAGGACTTAGCACCTCACAAGATCTCGTCCAAAATAAGCCAGAACTTTTGTAGAAAAGAGACTCGACTACATAGGTGGCTAATTTCAGACACAGTAATGCTATGAGCTAGGGTAAGAGAAGGGGTAATAGTGTAGTATTGCAAATCCCCAATAGTAGAGCACATTTTTAGTCTTCCCAGCATGGTGAAAGGTCTAGCACAAGTCTTCATCCATGCTAACGGTATGATTTGCATGTTTTATGAAGCATCATAGAAGATACATGATCAATCCAGCAGAGGGTAAACAAAGAACTGTCTCTCTTCTGTAATGTTTGGATAAACACACCAAATAGTTTGCAGTTTGTTCCATGGAGATGAGATCATCCTCCTCCTCGAACTCATCCCTCGCTGTCATAAAGCATCTGTGACGGGTTGGATCACAGAAACCCCCTTGGGGCTGCCAACTGATGTGCCAAACTACTTCTGCCCCTGCTTTCCTGCTCTGGCAGCTTGGGACTCCAACACCCTGTCTTGTTGAGCCAGACATGCCAGTCTGCTCCAACACAGACCCAGGGTCTGAACCACGTGCCCCAAAGCTGCAGACTTAACTTAAAGCAGCTTAAGAAGTGTTCCTGTCTTTAACACTCAGATGCCCAACTCCCAATGGGGTCCAAATCCCAAATAAATCCATTTTACCCTGTATAAAGCTTATACAGGGTAAACTCAAATTGTTTGCCCTCTATAACACTGAGAGAGAGAGAGATATGCACAGCTGTTTGCCTCCCTCCCGTATTAATACATACTCTGGGTTAATTAATAAGTAAAAAGTGATTTTATTAAATACAGAATGTAGGATTTAAGTGGTTCCAAGTAGTAACAGATAGAACAAAGTGAATTACCAAGCAAAATAAAATAAAACATGCAACTCTAAACCTAATACAGTAAGAAAACTGAATACGGATAAAATCTCACCCTCCAAGATGTTTCAATAAGCTTCTATCACAGACTGGACACCTTCCTAGTCTGGGCACAACCCTTTCCCCGGTACAGTCCTTGTTCCAGCTCAGGTGGTAGCTAGGGGATTTCTCATGATTGCAGCCCCCTTTGTTCGGTTCCACCCACTTATATATCTTTTGCATAAGGCGGGAATCCTTTGTCCCTGTCTGGGTTCCCACCCCTCCTTCTAAATGGAAAAGCACCAGACTAAAGATGGATTCCAGTTCAGGTGACATGATCACGTCACTGTAAGACTTCATTGCCCACTTGCCAGCACACAGGAATACAGGGAGACTTACAAGTAAAACAGAGCCATCTGCAGTCAATTGTCCTGGTTAATGGGAGTCGTCAAGATTCCAGACCACCATTAATGGCCCACACTTTGCATAATTACAATAGGCCCTCAGAGTTATATTTCATATTTCTAGTTTCAGATACAAGAATGTTCATCCTATTTGTATGAATGTATCACACTCAGTAGATTATAAGCTTTGTAATGATACCTTACAAGAGACCTTTTGCATGAAGCATATTCCAGTTACATTATATTCACACTCATTAGCATATTTTCATAAAATCATATGGAGTGCAACGTCACAGTATCACTTTGCTTCCCAAAGAAAAAGTCTGCTCTCTGTTACAGCAATGTAAGTCCAGAGCAATTCTTGTCACATGTTTCTGATAAGTCAAAACTCTGGATCACAGACTACAATGTGACCAGCACAGCTCTATGCTATTTTCTTCAAAGACATTTACTTTTGCTATATACAGTGCTCACAGCAAATAGACTAAAGGGAATCGGAGCTGGTCGGCGTCAGATCTAGCTGAATGCTCTCTCTTTGGCACTCACCAGACTGCTGTGAGGGGAACTCAATGTGCGTTAAGTCTCTGAAGTCTGAATAGAATCCATACGCTGCCCCTAGCTTGGAATCTCTAGGCATGCTCTCCAGGTGCCGATGTCTGCCCAGCACCCCATCCTTAGAGCTGAAAACCTCTGTGATCCAACTGCCTAAGCCCTGAGACCAATGCTGACACCTCAGACTCCCTCATAACTTAAAACACATCTTCTTCCAGAATTCCAGCTATGTGGATGCTCTGGAGTCACTAGCAAAATTTTCAAAGGGCACATATGCAACTTAATACACCCACATGACTTTGCACGGGACTCTAAAACACAATTGCTCTTTACTAGGTAGCACAAGAAATACACAGATCTAGATAAAAATAATAAACCATACATGTATTTCCCTGCCTCAGTTTCCTCACCATTGTGGAGCATTCTTTGAGCTGGGGATGTCCAGGGTCCTTTTGCTGCAGCTGCTTATTGCTTGACTTTTGAACTACGGAGCCTCTCTCCCCCTGGGTCAACTTGCTTTTGCTGACCTTGGTTGGTCCGACAGCTAAATCCCAGCCTCCTCCACTACAAAAGTGAATCCATCTCTTCCCTTCTGCTACCCAAATCTTCCGGTGTGTGGCTCTGAGTCTTTCCCCTGTGATTCTTTTTTAAACTGCTTTGTCACCTCTGTCCCTTTCTTCTGATTGGGGATTTCCTACACTCTGCATTTCGCCAGCCCCCTGAACAACGGTAGGATAAAACTGGTTCTTCTGGGCTTCAGCTAACCCATTGTCCCAGTATGTTTCTACTTGAATAGGTGGTCATTACATTCTAGTGACTTCTCCTGTTCCACCTGATCTGGTAGGGACATGATGCAGACCTTGTCAGCAGGGGTGGGATCCACATACACAGAGGTATTCAAAGATTCAGCCATTTTCCTAGTAACTTCATACCATCAAAGAATTCATACAGCTATAGTCCCCAAATCACTAGAGTCAGAAAATGGTATTTTTCCTCCAAAATAAAAATGAGATGAAATTTCATCTAAAATTTCTTTGCAAAATTGAAAACTTAATTTTTGACCAAGAAGCAAATATTTTCTGTTTAAAAGGTGTGGGGGCAATGGGGCTTTTTTTTTTTTTTTTAAACAAATTCTACATTTTTCCATGGAAAGCATCCACTTTCTGCAACAAAAAATGTTTAGTCAAAAACTCAGTTTTCTATTAAAAAAATACTGATGGTTTCCTTCATATTCTTCTGCACCATGTTGAGGTAGGATAACAGACGAAATTCTGTTCTCAATCACATGGATGCAGCTCCCCTAGTCTTTAGGAAGAACACAGTTGAGTCCAGTATCTTTTCAGTGCATTAGAAACCATTTACAACTTCATTCTCAGCCAAAATCCTTCCCTCAGCAGTCCATATTTTGCTACATCAATCATCTCTCTGTCAACTGTATTGGAATGATATTAATGCATAGTTCATTGCTCATTAAGTGGTACTTTTAATGCTTACAGGCATACAGTACTGCTTCCAAACTGCTTTACATTCTCAACATGAAATAAAAAGAAAGTTGTATTGGTTTATTATGAACAAAGATTTGTCCTTCAACTGTAAGGCATCTGGGGAATATTTTACTCTGGAACTGATCCAGCAATGGTTGCATGATACAAGACTTTTTGAAGCTTCAGCACCCCTACCAGGCATATTGCAAATTTTTTGAATTGTGCTACTTTTAAGGAATTTAAACTTCTAGAGAGCAACTGAGATCATGCATTTTTTCAATTTTTAAATCATCTTGGATGACTACTCTACATCCTGATACAAAGTGCTGCATGATTCATATTCATCTTTGTACACTGAGAAGGGAACATCTTCCACCTCAGATAAGTATAAAGTTAGAGTCCAAAAAAAGATCTTATACAGTATGTGCACTGGAGAACATTTCAGAACTTAGTACATTTCTTTATTTAACTTTAGTGAACTCCAGCTATATAAAGTTTATTTTCTTCAATTGCTTTGCTGGAGCCAATTTTTTACCTCACTTTAACTGATACAGACCCAGTCAGTGTCAGTTAAAGACAATGGGGCTGTCACAGATTGTCTGGCCCTTTAAGTGGAATTGGGCTTAGTACCACCTTTGTCTAGTATCCACCTCCCAGGTATGGGTTAGGGCTGGTAGTTGGATTAGGTGATCAGGTGTAACCCACGCCTACTCAGCATAGTCCTTTGTCCCCCTTTAGTGGTGGCTCAGCCACAGATAGAGAATGATAAGTCCGCTACAGCCTTGACTACCAGGCAAGAGGTCTTTTAGCTCAGGCAGCACAGGCTTATGGGCCAAGCTTGAGAAGACCATACACAACTCAATAGCATTTCTGTCTGTAACACAGTCTCTTTTGAACACTGCCTCTGATCAATTCCAAAGTGTCAGGGAATGTTTGAGACATAAATGGCCAGAAATCTTTTGATTTGTGGAAAAACTGGAAAACCAAAAAGAGGGAAAATAAGGGATAAATGTAGCCCCTCCCATTTGTTTAGCATAGTCACAGCTTCAAGCACAACTGCAATTGTCTATACATTGATGGCACCCATGAATGCCTTCCAAGCATAACAAATACCCTGTCGCATTTCCAACCATCCTCCCAACCCAGATCAAGATGCTGACACCGTGAATCACTTATCATCCAGCCAGAAAGTCGAAGAATACTTGGGGAGAGGGGTAGTAGAAGGAATGGGGAACCTGGGGGCATGTAGAGAGCCCTTGACAAAAGGGATATTGGGGGAGTTACAGGGCATCTCTGAAACAGAGGGGGAGGGGAGATGGCACACAGGGAGCTTGTGGAGGGGATGGGGGAAAACGGAAGGATGCAAGTAGCTCCTGGTGTGTGCAATAAGCTTGGCCTACACTGGCCAGGGCAGGTGGAGGGTCTGGGGCTCCCCAAAGATGCCTGGGCTCCCTGGGTGGCTCTTACTATTGCCCGGCTCCAGTTTATGGCCTGGCAGGAGCCTCAGGGTGGAGAAGAGGAGCAGGGGCAGGGCCTTGTGACAAGGTGGGAGGGAGGAGGACTAAGGCCCAACTCAGCCCCTCCCTCCCTACAGGGAAGAGGCTGGCACCGCCCCCGAGCCTCCAGGTAGGCGCAGAGCAGCGCCACAGGGAATCTGGGATAAATGCTGTCCCAGGGTCATTCAGCCAGGGACCGGGACTTGAACTCTGCATTTCAGGACTCTCTCCCCCAATTTGGGATGGATGGTCACCCATCTGGTTGAGCCTATAGATAGAGGCCAGGAATTCCTAGTGTTGAGATAAACTGATATTTTATGTTAAGAAACCAGACCCTAGAATGGGAGAGTAAAACAAAAGCACTAGTTATGGTAGTTTGAGGGTCTGATGCCAGATGAGAGAAGATCCTCTTACAGGTGGTATGGGTGCAAGGCAATATTTAGCCCAGACTTGTGTATGCAGAACAATGGGCCATAGTACATAAACCCAGGGCTATAACTAGGGCGTGGTGAGTGGGGCAGCCACCCAGGGCGCAAAGCATGAGGGTGGAAAAATGGGGCAAGAGGTGACACATGGGGGTGCACCTCAGGTTACATGTCCACTCCCCCCCCCCAATTTTTTAGTTGCACCCCCACAACCCATACAGGCTGGGTGGCCTACTGAGGTGAGCCAGGGCATGGCGTTGCCAGCCAGACCGAGCCTGGAATGTTCCTCTGCACCCCCGCTAGGAGGGTCTGCCTCACAGTTTGGGAACCTCTTTGGGTCAGTCACGTGCCCCCCACCCATCAATAGCTATGTGTCACCTCTGAATGAGGCAGAAAAATGACAAAAAACAGTAGGGGGCACAAATATATTTCCTCATCCCAGGTGCTAAAATGCCTGGTTACAGCTCTGCATAAGCCGCATTGAGCTAGTCAGAAAGCTAGGTCAAAAAGGGACTATTTCAGCTCATCATCACTGACCGAGACACAGAATAAAATCCCAACAAGAACGTACCTGATGCTGGTGACATGAATGCACATGGAAGCGAAAGCTTTGGATCCATGACAGAAGGGATGCAACCAACACGGAACTTCCAGACATATTTGGTAGATGTACCTCTAAAGTTTCAATAGATTGGAAAAACGTCTATGCATATTAAGAGGAAAGCCCTATCTACGCTATGATTAAAAATATCAGTATACCAACATCAGTATTTAAAGACAGCTAGAAAGATTCTAATCTAATTTCCCTGGCCAGTGGGGTCAAGGATATTTTTCTCAGAACTAGAACTGTGCTGATGACTATAGCATGGCAAGTCAGGAGAACCCTGCTAGAAACTTGCTAACTGTAAGCCATATTGCTATTAGCACAGTTTTTGCATATTGTGAACATAGTCAAAGTGTCTAAAACATATCCTTCTATCATCAATGAAGAAAGTTACAGGAAGGGGATATGGGATTAAAGGGGGAAAGGTGTAAATTACCATAGCTTCATTAACCTCAATGGTGGTCACACTGATCTGCACCAGCTAAGCATCTGGCCCAGAAAATGTAAGCCATTTGTTATTGTTGGCAGGCAGATCACTTATTATAGAAAGATGGAAAAGGAAGACACCTCCGATGGCAGAGTGGGTATGACATAGGGAGACCATATTTCTTAAAGTAAAAACAGGACGGTTCGGGGCTTGCCCTAGCTGCCCCCACTTTCCCCACCAACCCCCCATGCCGCCCGGGACTGACCCACCAAGCCCCACTCTGCCGGAGAGGGGCACGGGGGAGGGAGTGCTACCCGCCTGTAGCAAATTCTCCACTGCTGCGGGCAATGCTATCTTCAGCTGATCCCCAGGCAGCAGCTGCCGCTCTCAGCTTTGCCTTGCAGCCGGGACAAATGCCCTGTTCTGGTGAAAAAGTAGGGACTGCTGGGACAGAGCTGAAAAGGGGGACTGTCCCGGCCAAAACGGGACATATAGTCACCCTAGACTGCAGAATAAGAGCACATTCAATTATTCTGGTGCACCAAAGAGATGCTGTGTAAATTGAACCACTCCTTAAAAGTACATCACCAAAAGAGCAAAAATGAATGGTCAGATAATGATTCTGGCTTTGAATTTAACATGGTGGTCATACTGTTTTCCTTTGCATGATGTTTGATAACATCAATGCATGTGATAAATGATGGACTGGGCAAGTTAAAATAGAGAAAAAATGTCTTGGATCATACCCAGAATCTTACAGTAATGATATATGGAACTTAACATATTGTACACTATTAAAATTAAATGTTACATCCACTCAATGTGCAGCAGTCGTCAAAAAAGCAAACAGAATGTTGGGAATCATTAAGAAAGGGATTGAAAATATACAGAAAATATTATATTGCCTCTATATAAATCCATGGTACACCCACATCTTGAATACTGTGTGCAGATGTGGTCGCCCTATCTCAAAAAAGATGTATTGAAATTGGAAAAGGTTCCTAAACGGACAACAAAACTGGATTAGGGGTATGCAATTGCTGCCATATGAGGAGAGATTAATATGACTGGGACTTTTCAGCTTGGAAAAGAGATGACTAAGGGGGGATATGATAGAGATCTATAAAATCATGACTGGTATGGAGAAAGTAAATAAGGAAGTGTTATTTACTCCTTCTCATAACTCAAGAACCAGGGATCACCAAATGAAATTAATGGGCAGCAGGTTTAAAACAAACAAAAGGAAGTATTTCTTCACACAACACACAGTCAACCCATGGAACTCCTTGCCAGAGGATGTTGTGAAGGCCAAGGCTATAACAGGATTAAAAAAAGAACTTGATAAATTCATGGAGGATAGGTCCATCAGTGGCTATTAGCCAGGATAGGCAGGGATGGTGTCCCTAGCCTCTGTTTGCCAGAAGCTGTGAATGGGCAACAGGGGATGGATACTTGATGATTACCTGTTCTGTTCATTCCCTCTGGGGCACCTGGCATTGGCCACTGTCGGAAGACAGGATACTGGGCTAGATGGACCTTTGGTCTGACCCAGTATGGCTGTTCTGATATGCTGTAACCAAGTGAATTTTGTCAGGATGGAATATGCCTATGGAAACATCTCTTTTAATAAAACTTACAGTTGGCGCACACACACAAAAAGGGGAGATTTACTTTTCTGCTTTGAACCTTGTCATAGCACTTCAAAAGCAGAGGGTTTCCTCTTATTATCCTTGATCTTGCTTTTTTAAAAAGTATTAGCAATGCTATAAGCAGCTGTAATGAGTCCTGGAAGAGAAGCTGTATTTATTGGAGTACTGATTGAACAGCTAATCAGATAACACCTACCTAGCAATTACCATGCCACAGTGAAAAAACACCACTGGATTAGTCATGCTACTTTTACTAATCAAATATGGGGACCATTAAAGTCTTTGTGAATTCTTCCCTCTGAATCATAAAGTAGTATCAATAGCAGGTAAAGTCCAGAGTTCCTGCTGAAACCATGTGCACTGTCATTGCCAAGAACAGTGTCATTTTCTTCTTGCTAGACAAATACCTGGTACAGCTGCAAAAAACACACAGATGGAGGCTAAAGGAGGCTTAACACTACTAATTCATGTATCGCTGCCTTTGGGCTTCACAGAGCATTTCATTAGGTTGCTTTCTTTCTGCTGGGCTAACACAATGAATTTTGCATTAGAGACCAATAATTTCATTCAGCGCTTGAAGCTGGTTGGCTTGGAAAATGAAAGAGAACTGTGGCAAGGCTGTCAATTAGTGGGTGTATATTTATATAGTTTTTCTAATGCTAGCTCAAGCAGAGGTCTTGTATGGGCAGAAAATTATTGGATGATCAATTTTACTAAATCTACTAAAATACTAGTATTTCTCTAAATATCTACACAATTAAAAGAATTTTAGTGAGTAGCAAATCAGTTTTTTCAAATATATATACACATCTCAGAACAAGCAGTATTCAGGCATCCATACAGTCATTGTAATGGGGGCCCTCATTCTTGGAGCACCCCAGACAGCGCATCATTACCATTGTGTCCCCTGCCTCAGTTTTCCCCAAATAAGGGTTTTAATAAGTCCAACAAAGCTTCTATAGCAGGGGTTCTCAAACTGGGGTTTGGGACTCTTCAGGGGGTCACAAGGTTATTACATGGGGGGTCACGAGCTGTCAGCCTCCACCCCAAACCCTGCTTTGCCTCCAGCATTTATAATAGTGTTAAATATATAAAAAAGTGTTTTGAATTTATAAGGGGGGGGGTCACACTCAGAGGCTTGCTATGTGAAAGGAGTCACCAGTACAAAAGTTTGAGAACTACTGTTCTATACAGCAGTGGTCTCCAAAGTGGGGTGCACAAGAGGATCCTTGGGGGTGCACGGCACAGCATGGCATGGCACAGCAGGAGGGGTGTTTTTTGTTTTTTTTTTGCTTCTGCAAAAATGGTAGAGCCGGCGCGGCAGGAGGTGCATGCTCAAAAAATGTTTACTGATAGGGGTGCGCAATCAAAAAAGTTTGGAGATCACTGCTATAGAGAACGGTGCTCCCTCAGTGGTCTAATTTATTCAACCCCAAAGCCAGAACATCACACAAATAGGCTTCCCCCTCAGCATCTCTAGCAGGAGTGAGGAGGGACTGAGGCAACCTTAACCCGTCAAACCCACTTATGTCCAGGTCCTTTACCAGTGAGGCTCTCTTCACTCCAAACCTCTTATAATCAGCTAGGGAAGGGTCTCTGCTCTCAGGTCAAGGGCCCCACAGAGGTCCAACTATAACAACCCTTCCTCAGAACACCATATAATTCTACTGGCCTGAAGTTTCCACTACTACCTGGTGAAGTCCTTCCATGGGGGGCCAAGTTCTGCTGAGACTTGGCATTCATAGCTCCTTCATTTCAGAGAATCTGCCACCTAGGAGCATTCTTCTCTTCCTGGATCCTGGGGGTCTAGCCCACTCCCCAGCAGCCTCTGTTCTCTAGCCCACTCCTCCAGGGGGCTAGCTTCCTTCTGTCACACCCAGGTGCTTGCCTTCTCACTTAACTCTCAGTTTCTCGGTGAGTTAATTAGGCCCAGGCAAACCTGAGTTGCCTCATTGCCTCTTCTGGAGCCTATCAGAGGTAGGCTGAGCCTCTGCCCCTTTCAGTCACATGTTTGCCCTTTGCTTGTTACAAGAAAAATCTGAAATTTACATTGCTCTCTTTCCTGTAGGTCAGTTTCCACTAACAGCCTATAAAAAGTAAAGCCATGTTCACTGCATGTAAATATTGCTTCTTTTCTATCCTTTTCATAGTTAGAAATACTACACTTCTTTTTCCAGACTAATAGGATTGTCTGACAATTATACAGTGTAATATTGTTAAATGTGAGATTCTGCAAGAGAACCATGATATTATTTTAATAGAATGTCCTCTTTCAAAACAAGTGTGTTGTGTTATACATTGAAACCACAGCTCTTTTTCCTTTTTATAATATCACAAAAGGAAACAATATACTGTGCACCTCCTGTGGTTATTGCCCCCTCCTGAGAACATAACTGTGGATTCACAAAACATGACAGGAAGCAAAGGAACAGGATAGTAACAAAAGAGTACAGCAAAATTATTGATAAAATTAAAAGCAGCTTGCAACATGTTTTTGATTCTCTCTGCATCCAGGCAAAAATGTAGGTCATATTTTGGCAGCTATTTCTTCTTCTCCTTAACCTGAAGAATATTTGAGTTTCAACTATCAGTGCACAATGTACAAGTTCCCAGGATAGCAAGCCTATAGTATTCCAAGGACATGCGCTCTTAGCTTCTGTATATTAAACTTATTCACATGATGAGCCTGATCTTTAGCTGGTGCAAATCAGAATAGCTCCACTGAACTATGCTGATTTACAGGCAGGGCTGTCCTTACCATGAGGCGAACTGAGGCAGCTGCCTCAGGTGCCAGACTGTGGGGGGCGGGGAGGGGACCCACTAGGACCCAGAATGTAGATAATTGTGTCTGCTGCTGGTGCATATGTATTCTCTCTGCTCTAGATGCACAGAGATGGTGGAGTGCTGTGCTGGAGGAAGGAGGGCACAAGAGACATAACAGGCAGGCAGGGGAAAAGGTGAGAGGGAATAACAGAAAGCAGCAGGAGCTGCAGGGAGAGAGAGGAGGAGGAGCCTCTTATGTACCTCTCTAGCACCCCGAGGAGCCTGGACTGATTAACACCAGCTTCTCAGGGAGCTTCCTGTTTCCTGCTGCTTCCCTGAACCCACTTGAGAAGAACAGGCAGTCAACTGAAGTAGTAGGAGCCAGTTAGGCCCTTAAGACGCTGATATCTTCCCTCACTCAGGCCCTGCAACCAGCCTGCTTATTTGTCCTCTTCAATTGTGTGTTGAGAGCCATTATAGCTGGCACAGAACAGCAGTCATGAGTGAAAGAAGAAAACGCCCCTCTGGGGCAGCATTCAGAAAAAGAAAGAAAGCAAAGGAAGCTTTTCTATCTAAGCAGGAAGGAGCTCTCCTGAGATACATGGACACAAATGTTCAAGGTGAGCCTTCTGGCCCCAGTGAGGATGTGAGTGATGAGGAGATACCTGATCTTCCAGTTAGTCAGAGTGCAGGTGACCTGGCAGCTACTGCAGCATCCATATCTCCATCTCAAATGGATGTAACCATACACATTCCTGAAGAAAAGTGTAGATCAGAGAAGAGTGTGGTGGAGGCGCAAGAAACAGCTGCTGATGAGGTTAGTTCCTTAAGTCTAGATGATCCAGGACTGTGGACCCACTTGAGCAGTAGCCTGAGGGACTTCCTTGTACTGCATGGGCCACAGCAAGTGAAAAGTCATGTTCCCCAAAGACAATGAAAATAGAAGTTTCCATCCAACATGTTACTGGCATGAAATCCCCAATGGTGACAAAGTGGAGAGGCCCTGGCTTATATATTCAAAAACCCAGAATGCGGCATTCTGTTTTTGTTGCAAACTCTTGCAGTCCTTCCCCCCGGTCTTACAGGAACAAAGGACTGGAAAAATCTGGCTAGAAATCTGGCATGCCATGAGAAAGCAGCAAATCACCAGAGAGCATTCCATAGGTGGAAAGAGCTTGAGATGAGACTAAGGTTAAAGGCCACCATAGATGATCAGCATGAAGAGAACATTACATCAGAGTCTCTTTACTGGCAAAATTTTCTGAAAAGGCTCATTGCCATTGTGAGAATGCTTGCTACCCAAAATCTAGCACTGTGTGGCATTTCAGATCAGCTGTATGTGCCAAACAATGGAAACTTCTTTAAAATTGTGGAGCTGATGGCTGAGTTTGATGCTGAACTCCAGGAGCATCTAAGAAGAGTCACCACCCAAGAAATGTACACACACCAATACCTTGGAAAAACAATTCAAAATGAGATCATACAGTTACTGGCAACAAAAGTCAAACAGAAGATTGTGGAAGTTCTGAAGTCAGCAAGATGATATTCTGTTATTCTGGACTGCACACCTGACATCAGCCATACGGAACAAATGACTTTAATGGTGCATTTTGTAATAACAACAGAACCTAGTGAAAATGTCCCTGCAATGGTGACTGTCAGAGAGTATTTTCTAGAATTTATTGACATTGATGATACTCCAGGAGCTGGAATGACAAATGTGTTTCTTAAAAAGCTGGAAGATATGGGAATTGCGATAGCTAACATGAGAGGTCAGGGCTACGATAATGGTGCCAACATGAGAGGAAAGAACAGAGGAGTGCAGACACGGATCCGAGAGTTAAACCCTCGAGCTTTTTTTGTCCCATGCAGTTCTCATTCATTGAACTTGGTGGTCAGTGATGCAGCATCAGCTTCTAGTGAGGCTGCTGAATTTTTTAATGTAATTCAAAGCATCTATGTATTTTTCTGTGCATCAATTCATCGATAGCAAATTTTGAAGCAACATCTGGGAACATCCTCTCTGACACTGAAACCACTGAGTGCCACTGTGACGGGTTGGATCACAGAAACCCCCTTGGGAGCTGCCACCCGATGTGCCAAGACTACTTTTATTCCTGTTTTCCCTACCAGCTCAGGACTCCAGCACCCTGTCTTGCCAGGCCAGACACTCCCGTCTGCTCCAACACAGACCCAGGGTCTGAATCACTTGTCCCAGAGCTGCAAGTTTACCTGAAAACAGCTCACAGAAGTGTGCTTGTCTCTAGCACTCAGATGCTCAACTCCCAATGGAGTCTAAACCCAAATAAATCCGTTTTACCCTGTATAAAGCTTATACAGGGTAAACTCATAGATTGTTCGCCCTCTATAACACTGATAGACAGATATGCATATGCACAGCTGTTTACTCCCCCAGGTATTAATACATACTCTGAATTAATTACTAAGTAGAAAGTGATTTTATTAAATACAGAAAGTAGAATTTAAGTGGTTCCAAGTAGTAACAGACAGAACGAAGTAAGTCACCTAACAAAATAAAATAAAATGTGCAAATCTATGTCTAATCAAACTAAATACAGATAAGTTCCTCACCAGTTCCAGAATGCTCCCTTTTACAGGCTAATCTCCTTTTAGCCTGGGTCCAGCAATCACTCACACCCCCTATAGTTACTGTCCTTTGTTCCAGTTTCCTTCAAGTATCCTGGGGGGGGGGGGGTGGAGAGGCTCCTTCTTTAGCCAGCTGAAGACCAAATGGAGGGGTCTCCCACAGGTTTAAATAGACTCTCTCCCGTGGGTGGAGACCCCCCTCCTCACTCCTATGCAAAGTCCAGCTCCAAGATGGAGTTCTGGAGTCACCTGGGCAAGTCACATGTCCCTGCATGACTCAGTCTTTACAGGCCGCAGCCATTGTCCACATGGTATCTTGTATGTCTCCAGGAAGACTTCTTATGTGGATTGGAGCATTCCAAGATGCATTGTTCCCCAAGTGTTTCCTGATCGGGTACTTAACCTTGCGAATTCCTTCCTAAAGAAGCTGACCAAATGCCTCACAAAGCTTACTTAGAAATCAAGCAAGTATACATAACTTTGAACACACGAATGGTGCCTGCATGCAACTAGGATGAACATAACCAGTAGATCATAACCCTTACATAGATATGTTACATGGCATATGTAGCAAAACCCTATTCCAGTTATATCATACATACATTTATAAGCACCCCCCCCATAAAGCCTTATGGGGTACACTGTCACAGCCATACGATGGGAAAGTCGAATTGAGGTGATAAAGCCTATCAAACACCAAATTGGGAAGATAGAGGATGCCATAGATACCATTATGGAGGATAATGCTATGACAGGAACTGTTCGTGGGAGAAAAGTGGCAGAGGGAAATGGAATCACCAGAAACATACATAACTTCAAATTTCTGTGTGGCTTAGTGTTGTGGCATGACATACTGTTTGAAATAAATGTTGTAAGCAAGAGATTCCAAGGTGTTGACCTTGATATATCTGGAGCAATGGAACAACTGGACAAAGCAAAGTCATACCTACAGTCTTACCGGTCAGATGAGGGATTTCAAAACGTTCTGAAGAGTGCACAGAAGTTGGCAGAGGAACTTCACACTGAAGTTATTTTCCCACCCATTCAAGAATACAAGAGTTACCGAAGAAGATGACAATTTGATTATGAGGCACGGGATAATCCCATAAGAGACCCCAAACAACAATTCAAAGTTGAATTCTTTAACCAGGTGCTAGATTGTGCAATACAGTCAGTTGAAGAACTTTTCATGCAGCTCAAGGAACACAACAGTATATTTGGGATATTGTATGATATTCCAAAACTCCTCATTATACCTGAAGAAAACCTACACCAGCAATGCAGTGCACTGGAGACAGTGTTGACACGTGATGACATGCGCGATATTGATGCAAGTGATTTAGGTGATGAACTGAAAGCCCTTTCAAGATACATTTCAGCAGGATCAACTCCAAAGGCTGTTCTGGAATATACGTGCACAAATAAGATGACCACCCTCTTTCCAAATGCTTTTGTTGCTCTGCGCATACTTCTAACACTTCCTGTAACAGTTGCCAGTGGAGAACGCAGCTTCTCCAAGCTGAAGTTAATAAAACACATCTACGCTCCACAATGACACAGGAGAGGCTGGTCGGCTTTGCAACCATCTCACTAGAGCATGAGCTGGCCCAGACTGTGGACCTTCAGGAAGCAGTTCAAATCTTTGCAACCAAGAAGGCACGGAAAGCACCACTTTGATTATTCAAACAGATAAAAATGCCAGTGTTTACTATGCAGACAAGAAGTTATGTTTGCTGTTCAGGCATTTGAAAGTTAAGTGTTATTTAAAATTTTTGAACAAGGCATTTTAAGTTGTTAGTTCTCCTTTATTGGGGTAGGTAGCAGAGCAGTATCATGAGATGAGTAGAACAGGAAGAAGGCAGAATTAAGACCTTTCAAAGTTTTGGCCCAAGTGGGCGTCATTTGAGCTCCCCGCCTCACGTGCCAAAATGTTGTGGGCCGGCCCTGTTTACAGGAGCCAAGGATCTGGCTCTTCTACTCATGTTAAAACAAAAAGCAAAATTCCTATGTTTTTGCCATTCAGCCAAATTTTGCTTAGCACCAAGTTTAACACTGTTTTCTCACAACCCACAATTCTGGCTTGACTGAGAGCAGGGGGGTAACAACTTGGACAGGAAACATCTTAATCTCAAGCATCTCAAGTTCACTATGGAGCAGTTCATGCTGCTCTCTTCTCCACTATAGTGAAATTGTTGTGATATGAACTCTAAAGCTTGTTTCAGTAGAGGAGCAATATGTAAGAGGTCTTCATTGAGCAGAATGAAATCTGTCACTTTTTCTATCATTTGTTGATGACTCTGGTCATTGATACATTACTGTGGAGACAAGTTTCCACAATGTGGACTCTGTCAAGAGTCCAACCATTCTGCCTTATAGTGGCTCCTCCAGTTCCGTATGGGTTGTATATACACTGTAATACACAGATATCTGTACAAGGAAAAGATCAGACAAAACAACTTAGTGAGTCACTTGATCAAATTCACACACTGAAGGTCACAATTGGAGTGGGGCTGGCCATTCTGAGCATCAGGCAGAAACATTTAGCTAGTACCTAAATTTGAATTCCAGCTATTTGGCAATGAAGTTTTTAATGATTAAAATATCTGGCATAAGAAGCTACTTAAAATCAGTGGCTCTTATTGTATTTTGAAATCCTATCTACTTTCTGTGCTTATCTTAAAATTATGGCATAAAGCTTTCCAAACCAAAAGACTTTCATTCAAGTGACCAAGGTTTGGTTTTGTTTGGGGGGTTTTAGGGGGTTGGAGGGGGTGGTATTTCTTTGATATTGCTGAAGTCTTAGACTCTTGGTCTTAATATATATTACGTTTTTGAACAGTATTTGTAGTTTAACCAGAATTAATAGTAAGTTTCTCAGTAGTAATGCTAAATGAGTTCAAACAGGGTCTGGTCATGGTCTGGAATGTTTATTCATTGTCAGCTGAGCCCTCATTAAAACAAGTTCTAAGGATTTCTTTGCCTGGTTTGTGTTCTGAACCCATTAAGGGTTTAGGAAAGAATTGACATTTGTTCTGTAATTCTTTCTGAATAGAAAAGGCCTTTGAAATACCTCCTTTACCCATAACAACAGATTAAAAAGTGAGATCTTTTTGATAGGTGGCTTTGATTTTGGATCTGCAACAACGGTCAAGATTTTCATAAGTATTAATGATTTGGGGTGCCTCCATTTTTGAGGTGCCCTATGAGAGACCTGTAAAGGGACTTCTTTTCAGAAAGTACTGAGCATCCACCCTCTGAAAAATAGACTCACTTAAAGTGTATCAAGTTGGGCACTCAAAAAATGGAGGTCTTTAAAATTATTGGTCACTTTTGAAAATCTTGCCCTGTCATAACAGAGATTATTCATATACGAGTGTGTTGGGGGTAGGAAAAGGAATTTTTTTTAAATCTGTCTTCCTAATCCCAAAGTCAACAGGAGGCAAAGTGCTCAGCACAAGGAAGAATTAGACCCTCAATAACCATCTAATCAAGTTATGGAATGTTAAAATGGCCATAATACTATATTAGAGTGATATAATTCAGACAAACCAATTTAACATTGAAATTCTAATGCTCCACTCGTAGTGCAAGTAAAGAACATTTGCACCTTACTGTCAAAGACTGTATAACTTTCCTATTGCTTTAAGAGGTCTCATATGGCCTCCTCTTATATCCTAGGAGAGAGAGAAGTCTGTCTCTTCATGCTGCTATCTTCCTTATGATGTTTCTCATGATCCAGTGCTCCCGTGCAAAGGTGCTAATGTCACAGTAAGAGACAATTTCAGCCAAATTTGGATCCTCTCAGCAAATTAATTGCATCTGGCAACCCTAACTGGATGGCATGGTTGTTTCCTACAAAAAATTCAGCTGAAAGATTAATCCTTGGCAACAAAATGATCCTCAAGGACTGAACTCCACATATGCGTATTTGTGTGTGTGACAGGCTCATCTTTAATCCACAATGAAGTTTGTTATTTATTGTGTTTGTTTATGTTTCTCAAGATAAACACAGTAAAGCAGTTTCGCTTCCTCCAGGCTCGGCACAGCATGCTGGGGAAGTCTCATGTGGACCAAGGCAAAATCCCTTTATATTTGTAATTGTCACAAGACTTCACTCAGCTGCAGATAATTAAAAGGCATAATTGCATTTTTTAAAAAGCAAAATGATGGCCTCTCTCTCCGCTGCTTGAAACAAACAAACAAAAATATCAAACTCCTCTACAGCAATTTCAGCATTAGCCTTCACTACCATCATATTGTTAATATGACAGATGCCCTCTCTTCACTGGAAGGTTCTCAGTTAATGTCCCCCAAGACAGCAGCTGCTGAGAGCTATATCCTCCATCACCTGCATGATTTAATTCATCCGGTCCTTGCCCAGACACTGACAAGAAGGAGAGGGAATTTGAGAGAAGGGTGCATAATCTGTTTTAGATCGCCCCTCCTTTGAATACCACTGTGGTAGATCACTCTCTTAAGCCTCAATTCTGTAAGGTGACATTGAAGCATCCTTCATTGTTAGAACTTCTACATTGCCTTTCCTAGCACCTGACACAGGTATGTACTGCTTGTGCTGCCATGGCAACACTATTTTTAGAATGCTAGCTCAATCAGAGCTAGTGCAAAAATGTCTCCTTGAGCTGGGAATTGCACCCCCAGTTTGAAGTGTAGATATATGCTAAATCTGGGGGCATCCCAACCCAATTTAGTGGAAAGTGCCTTAATCCCATGTGTCACTTCTCCCTGATAAGTTTTCTTTCAGTTGTGATATTACTAACACATCAATTCTCATATGATGTATTTCCTTTCATTGTGATAGATATGGAGACTCTCTCCTGGCTCTTAGATCATTCATCTTTTCCAATCGCTTGACCTAGTGAATGCTCCTAGCCCTGCACGTGTATTTTCTTTCCGAGTCTTCTTTAATTAAGGTATTTCCCAATAAACCCCTGAAAATAGCTCTCTTCCATTTTCTTTTTTAGTTATTAGTTACCCCATTCCCATATGATCATCTTCCTATTCCTCTGTATGCTGGAATTATTGGCTGGAGCACATATGCTTTAGCCTCTTTCGTGCTTGGCAGTAGCCAGTTGGAGTTAGAGAACTCCCAACCAGCATTTAAAAGTGACAAGTGAAAGTATTCAGCAATATGCACCACCACCACCCCTTACAAATGCTACCTCTGTTGAATCAAGGATCAACAGATTTTGAATTTAGAACATTCTTTCCACCTTCACTGGCAGGAGAGTGATGCTAACATGCAGCCTGCCAAACTCTGCTGCCCACTGGTTTGGAAGTAATATGTAGAAACCTGATCCTGAAAAGCCTCACTCACATAAAAGTAGCCCCATGTCTAAGTAAGGATCACTCCTGTAATTAAGAGTTTGCAGGACAATGCTCTGGACTTTTAGCCATTTTAGGTATTTGTATTGTGCCATTTGAAATAAAACCATTAGAAAACCTAATGTTGTAACAATACAGATAACAATTCCCCACAGTAACAGAGCATATTAATAGGTGAGTGATGATAGGTTTCTCATGTTCTGGGGTGCAATTCAGACCAGTGAGGAGTTGTGTCACTGCCTGCCCTGTAATACTGGATGCCTCACAATGCTTTGCTGCTGTAGCTCCTAACCTGGGCCTCTCACAACAAGCCTATCAGCATGCAGGTCACTCCATGAGCATCTGTGTACTAGACAGCCCTGTTATAGCAGTTCTGACCCCAGCAGCCTTGGTTACTACTTGCAGAGTGACCCCAACACACTCCCAGTCCCAAATTTTCCCCCAAAACACATGCTCGGCAACATCCATCCCTCTCCTCGACAGTTCAGAGAAACAGTATGGTTCATTTGTTGCTTTAGGGACACAAAAATACATCGCAGCTTATTAACTTAAAGGGAGGTAAATGCATCCTTCCCTTAAACACAGCCTTGGTTTACAGTAAAAATGAAATAAATTTATTAACAAAATGTACGTAGGATTAAGTGAATTCAAGTATAAGGAGAGAAGATAGAGTTACCAGTAAAACAAAATACTAAAAACTGAATCTAGCAAGATACAGGCTTTGTTCAAGATATTTTCTCTCACCAGTCATTCCTCTTCCCAGCCATGGCTGACTTTTCCTCAGTCAGAACCTTCCACAAAAGGAGAATGTGCTGGTTCCCCTTGTCTTCCTAAGTGAAAGATCTTTGCCTAAGCAGGTGTAGTCTCACATCCAGAGACTTCAACCTCCCCCCTTTAGTGGAAGGGCCCATCTTTCTCAGCTTGCAAGGGCTCTGTTCCCTTGTGTCTGTCTAGTGATGGACACCAAAGATGGCTTCTGTCCTTGCTTATATCTCCCAAGTTCAGAAACCTTGCTTCAGGAGGCAGGAAGCCCTCCTGTGTGCTCAACTTGCTGTGTCCACCAGGAATCTGACCTTATGCTGTTTTCCCCTTCCTGTGAGCTTCCCTTCCCCCTGTATGTAAATGGGATTTCCATTTCCATTCTTAAACAGAAGAAAGGTAGATAGCTGTGACATTCCCTCATGCCTAGGCAGTCTGAACAGCCTAGTATCAGTGAGTATCCATAATTCCTTACCTAGTGTTAATACATACATTGCTACAATTATATTAATCACCACTGTGTCATTAGCTTTCAGAAAAGACCTCACTCTACACGCTTTTATAATACAGTAATATTGTTTACAATCAGTTGATTCAATTGCTTACCATCTGAGGTTCAGCCACATGTTTTTATAGACCAGTAAACCTTTGAAATGGATTCTTCTGAGGTGTACCCCTCAAAGTAAAGGTTATTCAAGCTGTGAGGAAGATGAGATGGAGTCTGGTGGTGAAGGAAGCTCCATGCTCTTTCTTCCCCCACTTGTTAGCTTAATAGCTTCATTTACCTCAGATGTAAAAATGGACCTTCATTGTCTTTGCCTGAAGAGTGGGCTGCTCAGAGAATCAATTATTATTACCAACTCCCCCTGACATGCCTGCCTTGAACATATTTTAGTTATCATTCCAGCATATGTCCATAACTCTTAATACCCACCACTTACATACGTGATGCAAGATTATTAATGATCAGTGAGTTATTAGTTTTGAAATGATACCTCACAAGGCATATTTTGTACAATAGAATGGAGGGTGTGAAGACAGGGGTGCTTAGTGTCACAATGATATATGAAATTACCTATTGAAGCCACATAATTAATCTTTGGAACCACACTCCATAAAGGTAAATATCAAACATAACACAGACAGAAGATGGGAGAGAAGATACTTAAGTAATAATGAGGAACATACATTTATTCATCTTTGATGAAAATGCAATACTTAAAGCTATCCCAAAGTCCAAGTCATTGGAAAGTTCAAACCCAGAATTAACATACGCAGAAAACATCATCATATGTAGTAACATAACTCCAAGAAATACCTACTCTGAAAATATTTTTAGGCCAAGATTTTAAAATATGAGTACCTAAAGTTAGGTTCTTAAATCCATAGTTAGGTACCTAAATAAGTAGCTTGATGAGCAACCAGCTGCTCCCACTGAAATCATTTTTAAAAATAAGGCCATTTATTTCAGAACCTAATTTTAGGAAGCCATTTAAAAAAAAATCTTGGTTGTAGTCCATGTAAATGTGAGAAGTTACTAAAAGATATCAAAGTAATAAGTCTTAGAAGACTGAGAAAAGATGCTTTCTCAAAATTAGCTGTCACCAGCAAAGTGTAACTCCACTGTGCAATATATGTTCCTATAGATAGTTTTATAGCTCTGAAGAAAGAAATCTCCTATCAAGTTAAAGTACTCAGACTACTAGAACCTCCCAGACTACCTAACTCTATACTTAGCTCCAAACAAATCTGTAGTAGTAACAGCACTAAGCAACACACTTCTATTGTAGGGTCACAAAGTACACTGCAAACAAGCTAATCAGCACTCCTGCGAGGTACTATCCTTACCTTACAGATGTGCCCAAAGTCACATAGGAAGTTTTTAGAAGAGCTGAGAATAGAACCTAGGATCTTAAAGCCCATTTAAATCAATGGATCAGATCCCAAATATCCTTTCCACTGCTCTAACCATTATATAATGTGTCCTTCTACAAGCTGACCTTCAGTCTGATGGCACTCTAAAGCTACTGACTTACACTACCATATTACCATCTACCTTGTCCTATTTACTCACTAGGAAATTATTGTTTCATGACTTTTAAAGATGACCTGCTAAACTGAAAAATGGGATTTAAGTATTTTTTTAATTTTTTTTTATTGTTTTGCTGGTTTATGATGTACAAAGTGTCACGGAGTCACCAGGCAATGCTCTGGAATTACTCCATACGAAGCCAGTCAGGTCTCTGTGGGAGCCTCCTCTCTGTGAGCAGACTGTCTCCAAGGCAAGAAGCTTACACAGCTTCAACCTTCCTGGGTCTGACGTCAGAGCATTCAGCATCCCCTTCTCACACCGTGTGCTTCCCGCAGCGAGTCCGCACAGGCGGGGCTCCTGGGGAAGCCAGAGGGCCCCGCACTCTAACTCCGCAGTCAGACGCAACTCTCAGCCAGCCAGTAAAACAGAAAGTTTATTAGAAAACAGGAACACAGTCTAAAACAGCTTGTAGGTACAGAAACCGGACCCCTAAGTCAGGTCCATCTTGGGGGCAGGGAGGCCAGACTCCGGGTCTGGGTCCAATTCCATTTCCCGAGCCAGCTCCAAACTGAAACTCTCCAGCTCCTCCTCTGGCCTTTGTCTCTTTCCCGGGCCAGGAGGCCACCTGACCTCTTTGTTCTCCAACACCTTCAGTTGGCACCTTTGCAGGGGAGGGGCCCAGGCCATCAGTTGTCAGGAGACAGGGCGTCGGCTATTCTCTGTGCAGACAGCATCACCCCTGCCCTCTAGGGCTCTGCAACAATCATACACCCTTATCCCACAATCTAGATATTTAAGAAATGCATAGGGGAAACTGAGGCACCCACACAGTATTCAGATAAAACATTAAGAACATTCCCACTTCGTCACACAAAGAAAATCTGAAAGAGATTTTAGTCACTCATACTTCCTTTTTGTATTAAAAATGCAGGTCTTGTCTATCTTCATTTTTGTGGGGGATTCAACAGAGAACTAGTAGGTTTATGATCCCAAAGAAGTGAAACCTTATTAATTGGGAGGGGAATAACTTTTATTTTAAAATATTTAAAACTCTGTGGGTCAGTCCCTGCTGCAAAACAGGAGAGAGACAAGTGGCTCAAACCATTCCTCTCCTTTTAGGTCAACTGCGAGCACAAAAATGTAACTGTTTGACAATGTCTCTAAATTGAAGATCTGACATAATGAACTCATCCTTAGTGAAGTTCATTGGCTGTCCTTCAAGAATAATATTTATAATTATCAGGAGGAAAAGTTGTATATACTCCTCAACATTTCATCATTCCTTACTCTGTTATGCTGTTGACCATTATATTGATCAGTTTTGCTTCACTGAATTCACACTAGGGGAAATTTTAAAAGATCCAGTAATGAGTCACAATTTTTATTGTAAATACACATTGCAGTCAGTAGAATCACTGGATTTTCAGATCTGTGGCAACTGTGATATACTAAACACCAACAAAAAGCAGTGACCTCAGTCAAACACAAACACTAAGGTGTGAGAATGTTCTGCTCTTGGTACTGAACAAATAAGTGGTAGCAGATGATACAATCTTTAGGGAATTGGGCTAAAGGCAAGAACCAGGGCTGGCTCCAGCATTTCTGCCGCCCCAAGCAAAAAAAAAAAAAAAAAATTGGGGGGGGGAAAAAAAGCCGCAATCGGCGGCGGCAGTTCGGCGGCAGGTCCTTCGCTCCTAGAGGGAGTGAGGGACCTGCCGCCCCCGAATTGCCGCAGTTGCCGCCCCTTTCCCTTGGCTGCCCCAAGCACCTGCTTGTTAAGCTGGTGCCTGGAGCCGGCCCTGGCAAGAACATTTGGATATATAAATAAAGCACAAGTACAAGAGTGCCCCATTTTCTGTGTGTCAGGATTGCTATATTTTTCACATACTTTATTTCAGTTTCTCTCAATTTGTTTCCCTGGCTTGTACTGCTCCTATACCCCTGGTGGTAACCTGTTGGCTCTTTAGTTCATGCCAGCCAAGATGCTCACTAAGAAAGAGTATTGAGATGCCCCTGACATGGTACGCACTAAGAAGGAAGAGTTCTCACATCCATTAGAGCTATGAGAAAAATATCTACCCCCAAAGAGTTAAAATGTCATGTTTTCATCAGTTTCATGAAAAGCAAAAGCCTCGTGCTATTTAGATTCAAATGGTTTGTTCAACGGAAATAAAACATGCAACATTTTGTCAGGAAAAAGGAACAAAAACCCCTGCCTCTAATCTTAGCAAATCCCCCAGTCACATTCCAGGAGAAAAGACATACCAGAGGAATCTGCAGCACTGGAAGCAGGCTTCTCCATCTACCACAGTTTTCAGACCCCCACATTACTAAAATTAGCCCTGAATGCTGGATTTCAAAAGTATCACTAATCCTTATAACCCTTCTCTGGGGCAGGTACAGGAAGTAGTACTATTGCCCATTTTTCAGATAGGGAAACAGAAGAAAAGAAATTGTGACTCTCAAGTCTACAGAGGGAGTCAGCGTCAGAGCCAGTGTTAGGATTCAGTTGTTCCTGGCGCCTAGACTTGTGCCAGGAGTGCTAGGCTACCATTACTGTCTGAAGCAGAAAAAATAACGTGTAATGGCAATGTAACTAGATTGCTGGATGGTGCCCACTTGTGGCCCTTTGGGGCACAACTCACCCAGTTGCAGGATTCCACTGGTATGTCTCTCTCCCAACAAGGTCCAGTATAGTGGTGCTCTGGCCCACCAGTACTGCTCCTTTTGGGGCGTTTAAGTTTCAGAGGTATTAAACATAATTCAAAACCTGGGTCATCCCACAAACCTTTGGTTGCGCCCCACTCTTCTACTCAGGGCTTGTCTGCCAGTCTGTGCTTCCACCGACTCCCTTTCCAGGATCTGATCCTCCCTTCCTGGAGGGTGATCTGGCTGGCAAGAGAACGCTCTGTCAGGGCTGCAACCAGGCTTTGCCTTGTTATTAGGCTCTCTGGTAAAAAAAAATATGATGTGGCTTTGTATAAGTTCTTGTAATGTTTCTGAATTTGATCTGGCCCATTAATCACACGCATAGCTGTGCTAATCCAATCTATACAGGTGTCCGTGACAACATGAACAATGGCTTTCTCCTCTGCTTAGTATTGGGCTACATTCCTGCTGGGTCATTCTATCCATATAGTTTTCTCCTGCTTGGATAGTAAAGTATTTGTTTGCAAATAAGAGAGGAAATGAGGAGAAAAGCAATGCTATTGTGCTGCAATAAAAGCCTCTCTGTGCAGCCAGGATAGGGCTGATCCTGTGGGGTGCGCTCAGCACCACATGCAAAGCACTCTCTGCCCTCAGCTTCTAGTGACTTCAGTGGGAGTTGAGATACTCAGCACTGCAAACCTTTCATTGACTATGAGCACTTGTGCTCCAGAATGCTGGCTCCTTTCAAAACCGTTTCAGCAAGGGCACAATCTGCAAAGCTCACCTTGCTGGGGTGTGTAATTTAGCAGGTTTAGGTAGGCTGCTCCTCTCATTTTATGTTTCTCTCTGTATCTCTCTACATTTGCTGCTCCCTTTTCTTCAAAGAGATAGAGAAATTAATGACACTTTTGAACGAATATCAACCTTTGCATTCAGGTTTCAGTTAACAAGTGATTTCCTCACGTTTACAATTCTCTTGGACTCTAGGGAGGAACAAGCAGACTCCTCCAAATCCATTCTTTTGCATTGGAATACTTTGTCTCATTCATCGCCAGTACCACCACCGCACCTCCCCTATCACACTGATCACCAACAGACAGTGCATTGCACATAAATTAAGGCATCTGGAATCCTTCAGAGAACCATGAAAGTTAGAACTGGAAAGACTCATTGGGTCATTTGGTCCACCCCGCTCCCCCACCAACAAATGAAGGTTGGTTTCCTATCGTACATCTACTCGTGCACTGTACTGTCTAGTTTTAAATGTCCCAAGTGATAGACTTTTTCTCTTTCCCCTCGGAGACTAGTACACAGCCTGACAGATATCACTGCTGGGAATTTTTTTCCTGATCTACAACCTAGTATCTTAACTTCACCATATTGTTCCTGGTTATACCCTCTTGTACCATCCTAAATGCAGCAGTCTTCACTAAGTCAGGCTACCTATATATGGGATTTAAACTTTAAGTTAAGCAAGTGCTTTGCTGAATCAGGGCCTTAATTTTTTTCCTTGTACAGAAATCTTTCTAGTCCCCTTATAAAGTATTTACTCTTTTCTGTAAATAACCTTCTTGCAATGGAACATCCAGAAATGTAATATTCTAGGTATGGTTTTACCAGAGATCCGATCAGTCAAAGTGCTGAGCATTCATAGCACCCACTGGCCTCAATGGAAGTTCAGGGGCTCAGCACTGCTCAGAGGCACTCAGCACCTTGCAAGACTGAGGGCCAGAGGATTTGGGGAGGGTACATTACCTTCCTTCTCTGTTCTCTGCATCAAATGTCCTGCAGATAGGTGGATGGGTTTGTGGCTAAGGCTCTGGGACTCAGGAGGAGAGCTATGCTCTCTCCCTCAGTCTGCCACAGACTGAATGTGTGATCCTGGGTAAGTCACTTCATCTCCCAGTGTCATTGTCCCTATTTGGAAAATGGGACTGGTGTTAGCACTCCCCTACCTCAGGGGGCTGTTGTGAAACACTCAGATACTACAGTGATGAGGGTCACCGAAAAGCCTATAAATAAAATTGAATTTGCCTTTTTTTGCCTCAATTCCACATTGCAAAGTCCTTCAAACTGAAGTGAGCTAAGCAGGTACTATTACCAATTGCAAACAAACATATGGCAGCAGACAAGAAATTCTTTTCATCTTTTTCTGAATTGGTTCAGAAATGAGCTCACACGTTTTCACATTTCCATAAGACTGTTTAGAACAAGAGACAAATGCTCAGGCTGTGGGAGAGATTTTTCGCCTAGCTCTATAGCAAACCAGTGATTATTCCACCAGAGAGCACTGGAAACCACTACTACATCTTAATATATTAATGAAACTGGAAATTAGGATCTTACTTGTAATGTAATCTATTACTTGTACCATAATTAGACATTCTTCCAGGAGCTCATCATTTGCCTAGAGGCAGCTCATTTTATATACTTTATATACCAGTGTTTGTCTACGATACTGTAAGACTTATTTGTCACTTGCTTTTTTGCTATTAATAGCATTCACATGTAACATATCTAGTGTTTGTTAATATACTGGCTATAGCACAGATCCTTCTTATACGCTCAGGCCCAAATTTTGCTCTCAGTTAGACCAGCGCCATTCCAACGCAACTCCAGGGAAGCTAATGTGGGACTGGGAATAGGTTTAGGCTTTTTGCCTACATCAACAGAGAGTAAAAGTATTTACTCTGCAGAATTTCTTTAATTCATCTCCCCTTTACCCCCCATGTAATAAAATGGTAGGAAAGACTTTCTATAGTTTATAGTATATGTCACCCAAAAGACATGGACAGAAATTATATGGATCTGAACCAAATGAAACTAGGTCTGGTGCTAAACGAAATCCCTCATCCAAAAACACTGATGCTTTGTGATGTTTGAAATCTCAGCCCAAGTATTACCCTCAGCCCATATCTGACCAGAGAAACAGGATAACCAATTCACAGGAAAGAAAATTGATTGACTTTCTAACACATGGCCAATGAGGGAAATAACCAGGAAAATCTGGGGAAAGGCCCTGACAGCTGAAGACTGTTAGACTAGTCATATTCAAGACATGCTCTCCGTTGTTATTCAAGCTATAATACATTTTGGAACTATACCCATCCACCAAGCAGTTCACACTTTCAAGCCAAAAAACACAAAAACCCCACTCTGTCCATCTTTGATCTAATCTCTATCTTTTTTTTAATATTCTGAGCAGTATAAGTGTTTATGAGAGCAATGTACTCTTTCTGTAAGTAAAGACATTCAGAGCCTTGTAAATTACCAAGTAGAGATTACCATGCCTGATCCCTTCTTTTTTCCCTTTCACAATAATAAAATGTGCACTGTTGAAAACAATTTCTTAAGTTTGTGAATGTGTTGGGGAGAGAGGAGGAGTGGAAGGGGCAGAAAATAGATATGAAAGATTTTCTCAAGTCTGAATGTAGGTGACTCCAAAACATCCAGGCAAATAATCCAATAGGCCACAGGGTCAAAAGGACACACAGTGATGGAACATTCATCTGACTCAAGGGTTGTTTTTCTTGCACTGTCATTTGCTTCTATGCGCCCTCTGGTGGCTTTTAACCAGATTTCCTCATAGCTAAAAGAGTTCACAAGCTGAATCTGATGTTGTGTGACCTGTTGCATTTTGCATAGTGGGCCTGATCCTGCAAGGCACGGTGGGTGCTCAGGACCTCATAGAAGGTGCTCAGCTACTCATAGGATTGGCCCAATATGCTGCCTAAAAGAAGCAACATTTAAGAATAGTGCCCAATCCTGCAAGGTGCCAAGCACCCTCCATGCTAATTCTGCAAGGGGCAGCACACTCTTCATTTTTGTATACATCCATGGGAGCACGAAGTGCTCACAACCCTGAAAGTTGCATTCATCACCTTGCAGATTGGAAGCCACAATGAAGCAATAAACGTTTGCCTTTGTGCAAAGGCATTGAAAGGAAAATCTGTTTGGCATGATAATGTTATGTGCAGCAACACATTGCATATCATTCTGTTCCTCAGACCAGTTCTACAGAGAGGCCCAAACTGCAAAAGCGAAGTCAGGATTTTAAACACCTTTAAGTTCAGGGGTACTTGGAATTGTAGTTTTGGATCAACTCATTACAAAGATAAAAGCCTCTTGCAAAATTTAGATCCTGGTTCAAAGTTCAATTCCCAGGTTTCAGTTGGGCCCTTCTTTAGTTCACGTGGGACACATGTTATACAAGGGGTCCAGTAAGTGAAATGTGAATGTATTATTTAATTCCCCAGTTAGTGATGCTCCTTAGCCAATGAATGGAAATGAATTATTGGTAGCTTTGCAAAGCTTCATCTGTTGGTTATTTGTTTTGTAAAACCCAAACCAGGAATTGTTTTATCTGGGTTCCGTATTTATAGAACCCCCAACACTATCACCACTTCTTTTTATTTTAATGTAGCTTTTTATTGAAGTCATCAGTATAATCGTATACAAAGCATACCGTTAGTAAACAATTTTAAAATTATCACAAACAACATGTATGTTGACTTTGGATTTCTGCTTTTTGTTTTCAACATCAGCTCAAAATCTGTTAGATGGAGCCTTAAAAACACAAAAAATGAAGACCCCCACAAAAGTCAAACATAACAACAGCCCAATAACGAATATTCAATGACACAGCCAACCTCACACCTCAATATCCAATATTTACTATGTATATTTTAAAATCAAAGGTACTGAATCACCACTGCCTGGTATTTTATGGAGTGGTCTATAAAACTGGGCAGATAAATGGGCCAGATCCTGAACCCGGCAAGACTGTTCTGCCAGAGTAGTCTAAAAAAGCAGGTCTAAATGACTAGCTGAGGTTTTCTCCTATGCAGGGGAATCCTCCAGTGGCACAGAGCTACCTAACTAGTTCTACATCTTTCCTGGTCCTAGGATCAGGAGTGTATCGAGGGCATAGCCTGGTGATCTGCTGTGCTCCGACAATCCCCAAAACAGGACTCTTATAGCTGAGAGGTTTCAGAGTAGCAGCCGTGTTAGTCTGTATCCGCAAAAATAACAGGAGTACTTGTGGCACCTTAGAGACTAACAAATTTATTAGAGCATAAGCTTTCGTGGGCTACAACCCACTTCTTCGGATGCATCCGAAGAAGTGGGTTGTAGCCCACGAAAGCTTATGCTCTAATAAATTTGTTAGTCTCTAAGGTGCCACAAGTACTCCTGTTATTATAGCTGAGAGTAAGTTAGAGCAACCCTAAGGCCTGCTCTACGCTTAAAAGTTAGATCGACTTAGCTACGTCAACCTAACCCGCAGCGTAGACACAGCGAGGGTGATGAAAGAATGATTCTGTTGACCTAGCTACCATCTCTCATACTAACCCCTTTCATGGACATAGGAAGTGTCTTCTCTACAGCACTAGAGTGGCACAGCTGCAGCACCATAAGTAGCTGTGCCGCTGTAATGTAGATATGCACTATGACTGATCTAAGCTGTGCCGGGGCCGAACTGACCTTGGCTAGCACCAGAAGTGGAGAGAAAAAAAGTGACGTAAAGCCCTCTTTGCCCCCTCCTTTGGGTGCAGCTGAGCTGGATGTAAGGATTGATCCCAGACTGTGCAAAGTGAGGGAAAAGAGGATTATGACAGCAAAGTCAGTGGAGGGGATGTCAGGTCCAAGGACTGTTGTGGATACACAGAGGGGTAAGTGGGGGGATGTCATAGCTGGGGGTCATTTGCACATAGTCATCCTGCAAAATGCAGGGCTGCGCCTGCAGGGACACCAGTGTTTACACAAATAGACCTTGGGGTCATTGCTTGCTACCTTCAAGATCTGATACAGGATTATTCCACCCTCCACCCAGAACTTCCTTGCTGTCCTAGGCACACGGCAGGCCCTACACATTATTTTAACATGGGTTTCCTTTTTTGTGTTTTTACATAGACAAAGATGACGTCATAGTCAATAAGTCTAATGGTGCAGCTATTTCAGTAGAACGTCAGCAAGGCTAACATTAAAGTCAGGTCACCATTTCCATTATAAACACCTATTTCCAGAAGCTTATAACCCGAGCATCAAAATTCACTCCAGGCTAACATAAGGCTCAAGGGAAAAGCAATTTTAAAAAATGCAAACAAAGGACCATATCCTCAGCAGGTGTATGTAAGTACTGCTCCATGGACTTCAGTGGAGCTATGCTAATTTACACCAGCTGGGAATCCTGCCCTTTAAAAACCTTTAACCGGTTTCTTCTGAGTGCAAAGCAAGCAGATGTTAGAATTTGACACTGGAGGCCCTATCACTAAAACTGATGGCTGCAAATGAATTTGATTGTGCCAGTCATTGTTCCATAATGGGGACAAGACAGCTTGCCTCATTTGAGGGGGGGGAAAACGCTAATGAAGGTTTGCTTTAAAATAAATGAGCTGTATTTGAACGCCCCAAATATGAAATCCTCACTTAATGATAGAAGGTGTCATACGTTCTTCCAACACCCACACACCATGATACCACTATAATGAGCTGCTTAATTTGCTCTCTAATGCCTGCAAGTAGGTGATGGACATATGGTGCCATGTCACCCTCAGCTGGGAATTGCCTCAGCGTTATCATTTTCTGTCACAGCCTGAACATTCTTTCAGTGCTGTAGTGATTGTGAAGGAAAAATAAAGAACGATTACTTAGAAACTTTCGGAAAGGGAAAAAATACACCAGGGAACTTTAAGCAATAGTAAAGCTCAGGCCTGTAGTGCAGCACAAAAGATCTCCTGCGAAGTTCAGAAAGCTTTTTAAATTGTGAAAAATAATCACAGTGAGGGGTGTGTTGCTGAAATATATTTAAGAAGGATTTGGAAGGATAAGTAGCTGCGCAGCATTTTGTTTTAAATGCTTCATCATCATAGGTTGATTTCGTATTCGTTATAGGAACACAGATTATGTTGAGTTCCTGTGGCTGCTATTATAGTGATACCACATATGCATTTTCACAAGTCTTCCATTCAAAGTTAATAGTGGTTAATTAACATTTTAAGTCAAATGTCACTGGTAAATATATTTGTTCATGTAAACATGTTAGGATTGCAACAGAATCATCATGGCCAGTGGAAGGTCCAAAAGCAGACTGGAAGAACACAATTACATAATCAACTCTGGGCTGATTCTACAAGGTGCTGAGTATCCTCACTACTCATTGGCTTTAACCAAAACCTTGCAGGAGGCATTCATAGAATCATAGAATATTAGGGATGGAAGAGACCTCAGGAGGGCATCTAGTACAATCCCCTGCTCAAAGCAGGACCAACACCAACTAAATCATCCCAGCCAAGGCTTTGTCAAGCCAGGCCTTAAAAACCTCTAAGGATGGAGATTCCACCACCTCCCTAGGTAACGCATTCCAGTGCTTCACCACCCTCCTAGTGAAATAGGTTCTCCTAATATCCAACCTCCCCCACTGCAACTTGAGATCATTGCTTCTTGTTCTGTCATCTGCCACCACTGAGAACAGCCGAGCTCCATCCTCTTTGGAACCTCCCTTCAGGTAGTTGAAGGCCGCTGTCAAATCCCCCCTCACTCGTCTCTTCTGCGGACTAAATAACCCCAGTTCTCTCAGCCTCTCCCCGTAAGTCATGTGCCCCAGACCCCTAATCATTTTCGTTGCCCTCCACTGGACTCTCTCCAATTTGTCCACATCCCTTCTGTAGTGGGGGGACTAAAACTAGATGCAATACTCCAGGTGTGGCCTCACCAGTGTCAAATAGAGGGGAATAATCACTTCCCTCGATCTGCTGGCAATGCTCCTACTAATACAACCCAATATGCTGTTGGCCTCCTTGGCAATGAGGGCACACTGCTGACTCATATCCAGCTTCTCATCCACTGTAATCCCCAGGTCCTTTTCTGCAGAACTGCTGCTTAGCCAGTCAGTCCCCAGCCTGTAGCGGTGCATGGGATTCTTCTTTCCTAAGTGCAGGACTCTGCACTTGTCCTTGTTGAACCTCATCAGATTTCTTTTGGCCCAACCCTCCAATTTGTCTAGGTCACTCTGGACCCTATGCCTACCCTCCAGCGTATCTACCTCTCCCCTTACAGAACACCTTACAGAACTGGGTCCTGGTATAGAGTTTAGTCGAGGACTTGAAATTCACATGAACTATCAGAATGATAATTATGCTTTCTAGAAGAAATTAATTACCACAAACAAAAGGTATCAAATGATGTTTGGGCTGAGGTTACAATCCCACACTGTTGTATACTATTATAATTAGGGCTTCCAGTTTTAGGCTGAAATTTATTCTTTCTGGTAAATACCTGCTGAGGCAAAGCACTTACCAGTAAGTATCAGTTTAGTATTAATCTGTAGTCCATGGACCCCTGGTGATCCACAGACTATGTCTAAGATTTCCAAATGGGTTCATACCTCCACTTGAAATTTCTTAGGGGGTCTGAAAATGAAAAAAAAGATTGAAAGCCACTGATTTAGATTTTATAACAGCTAAGATTGTGGTCACTGACTCTCTAGGCCTCCATTTCATGCTGCTTCTCCATAGTGTCACACTAGTGAAGGGGATGGGGCCAATATACAGGATTGTGTTCATCAGGACTTTACAGCTAATGGTTACAATATACCCAGTGAAACCAGACCTCAGAGCTTTTAATTTTATTTTCCCCAAAATATTCCTCAAATATTTCAATGCCTCAAATCCAAAGCCTTCATTATAAATGACAAATATCTAATTCACCATAGTCTCCTAAGTACAGATTACACTCGTTTAATGATCTTTAGTTACAAAGAAATACAGAATTCTCCAAATGCTACAGATCCATTCCATGGCCTGCATTCACAAATTCTTTTCTCCTCTGCTTATAACAGTCATTTGGCAGAGGAATAAAAGGGAAAACATCAGCATTAAATGAGAACTGAACAAAATGTGAATGATAGCCAATGGGGCCTTATCAAAAGTCAACTGATGTCATCAAAGAGACTCCTACTGACTCTCGTGGACTTTGGATCTGGCCCAATGGTAAGACAAATAGACCTATCCAGCTGACTTTCTAACATTTAACTTTAAGATCCCAATCCTGCAAAATGATCCAGTCCCAATGGGCACAGGGATCTGCCCACTCAGATCTAGTCAGAGGACCCTGGCCTAACCTCTTTTCTATTTAATCCGTGCACTGACCATCCCACAACACACACAAATAGATTTCAATAACTGCAAACAATATACATTAAACTATTTTTGTTATTAATTTTTCCACAAAATAATAAATGGAGAAAATATGTACCATTTTTCAAGATGAAGCAATCTATACATATTTTACAAACATGAGAAAAGATATGGATTCATGCATTCATCCGCTTAATTAATTCAAAGACAATGTGTCTTCATAACTAATAACTACCATCTAAGACAAGACTAAATGCCCCATTACTCTTAAACATAAAATCCTGAGAGTATTCCCTATGTTGGACAGAATGATGAATATTATAAGAGAGACACAATTGCACACAAAGAATATACTTTTTACATAAACATACACATACCTATGTTCAAAAGAAAGATTTACAGATGGACATTCTAAAAGGAAGAAGAGAAGTAGCTTTTATCTAAATGAGAAAAGACAAGAAGAGATTACTAAACTAAAAGGGGAACTGAAACTATAAAAAGGAGGGGCAAACCCCCAAAGGCATTTCACGCCCCATCCATCACATCCCCGGCACCTGAAGAGGTAAAGGAAGCATTCATTGGATGCTGGAAGAAGGGGCCCTGACTTAGGCTACGTCTTCACTACAGAGGGGGGTCGATTTAAGATACGCAAATTCGACGTATCGCAGCTGACTTACCCCACTGTAGGGACGGTGGCAAAATCGACCTCTGCGGCTTCCCGTCGACGGCGCTTACTCCCACCTTCGCTGGTGGAGTAAGAGCGTCGATTCGGGGATCGATTGTCGCGTCCCAACAGGACGCGATAAATCGATCCCCGAGAGGTCGATTTCTACCTGCCGATTCAGGCGGGTAGTGTAGACCTAGCCTTAGAGAGTTTGGTCAGTAAGACTGCTGAAAGCATAGGGTAAGAAACGTGGCTTGAATCTGACATAGTTTGTTAAGTTTGGCACCAGTAGCATTTTAACTTTATTTTCTTGTATCATTTCTGACTTTTATGCCTCATAACTTGTACTCACTTAAAATCTCTCTCTGTAGTTAATAAACTTGTTTTATCTAATCCAGTGCGTTTAAATTGAAATGATTGGAAAACTCTGTTGGGGGTGGCAAATTATATGAATATTATTTCTACTAAAGAAATAACAGGCTTTATATAAACTTGTATTGTCCAAGAGAGGGCTGGACAGTACAGAAGACACATTTCGGGGGGGGGGGGGGGGAAATCTAAGACTGGGAGTGTGTTGGAGTCACCCTGCAATATAACCAAGGCTGGTAAGAGCCAAGGTATGGCTGGCTGGCTGCAGGATACACAGACATAGCTGGGAATGCCTAGCATGCTGGAGGCTGTTTGTGGCAGTCCAGGCTGGAGGCCACTGCAGCAAAGTATTGTAAAGGGTGCTCCAGCTAGAGGGCAGGGGTGACAAAGCTACTCATTAATCTGGATTGTACCCTGGTATGTCACATCCATACTATATTTTTCTACAGGATCCCCAGGCTCATTCAGTGCACAAGATGAATAAGCACCTATTCAGTATTTTGTTTTTTCCTCAGTTTCCCCAATTGTGTTCATTGTGTGGACCTAGGCCTTATTTACTGCATATTATTCAAACTGTACTGAAGAAGACAGAATTATTAATTTCCAGTGGGATTTTTTATGGTGCTTTTCACCATAGTGTTTGAGAGCTTCACAAATTTTAATTGATTTATTTTCACAACTGCCTTGGGAGATGAAAGGGTATTATTATCTCCATTTTACAGATGGAAAACTGAGGCACAGAGAAATTAAAGTAAAGGTATACATTAATTGTAGGTCTCTCAAATTGGCACCTAGGGCCTCATTTTTCAGAATATTTTATATGTTCAAAGCACAGCTCCCATTGATTGCAGTTGCAGCTGTGTCAGTGCTTACTGCTACAGCTGAAGCCGTTGGAAGATGTGCTTCAAAACAGAAAGTGTTATATGATGCTAAGTACTCTGAAAAATCAGATCCTAGGTGTCTCAAAGTAGGCACCCAGAAAATGAGGTGCATGCACACGGCTGTGAAAAGTTTGGTTTAAGTGACTTGCCTAGTATCATATAGGAACACTGTAGCAGAGATAAGGAAAGAATTCAATTTCAGGGCAGCATTTAACTGACTGAACCATGAGATCATCCTTTCCCTTCCTGCAATCCTCTGCCTCATTTACTAGCAACCACCATAGAGCCATTAGCATGGGCATGTGCCTGGTGCGGTTCACAAACTCCCCTGACACCTGTCCTTTCCGAGATGAGAGGGAGACCCTGGAGCACATCTACGTAGGGTGCTTCAGATTGCAGCCCCTCTTCTGGGTCTTCCAAAGTCTCCTACTAAGGTTCTGGCTGCATTTCTCCCACACACACCCCATCCATGGCCCCACAAAGTTTCAAGAAAGCCTCCTTGTCAACCTCTCCCTGGTGCTGGCCAAGATGGCCATCCATCACACCAGGAGGAGGAAGCTGGACAGCAGGGGTGCTCTGAGACTGTGGGGCTTATCTCCGATTCCTCGTTAAGTTGCACCTCCAAGTGGAGTTCCTCTTGGCGGTGTCCACTGACTCTTTAGATGCCTTTGAGGAGCAGTGGGGACCTGTTGAGTGTTGTCTGCTCAGTGTTTCCTTCTGTCTCCCTGATTTTTAACCTATGACCTTCACTCCTGTCCCTGTTTTTTTCATTTGTTATCCCCAGTATTTACCTGTGGCCTGGATTCAATGGCCCCTCCCCCTAAGCTTAGGGCCTTTAGCTTTGGGCTTGGGCCTATCATCTCCCGGCAACCATGATAGGTGTACACCTTCCAATTACTGCAACAAATGAGGGAGGGGTCCTACAGAAAACTGCCTCCTTCACTACAAAATCCTGATTCACCCCCAGAATGTGGCTCCTGGCCCCTCCATATTTCAGTCAGGTGGCTTCCTTCTCCACCTCTATGCTGTCTCGATGCCAGCAGGGAGAACAGTGAGAGCACAGGAGAGACAGTGCCATCTGCTCTCCGTTCCTGTGCCTAGCAGCTGGGAGCAGCAATTGCAGGGGAAGTACGGCTCAGCTCCTGCAGCCCTGGGCTGCAATATGCTATGTGCAGGGCCGGTGCTACCATTAAGGCAAACTAGGTGGTTGCCTAGGGCACCAAGATTTGGGGGCACCAAAAAGCGGTGCCCCCAATTTTTTTTTACAGCGTTCCTATGCCCCCTCCCCGAGCGCGCGGTCGCTGCTCCACTTCTCCCGCCTCCCAGGCTTGCAGCGCCAATCAGCTGTTTGGCGCCGCAAGCCTGGGAGGGGAGGAGTATTAGAGCGGGGGCGGCGTGCCCGGGGAGGAGGCGGAGCAGAGGTGAGCTGGGGTGGGGAGCTGCCGCACGGCTCCCCGGGGGGAGGAGCTGCCATGGGGGGAGGGCTCCTCAGGGCAGAGGGGGGGCGCAAGGTGGAAGTTTCGCCTAGGGCGCGCAACTTCCTTGCACCAGCCCTGGCTATGTGCAGATGGACTCTTCAGATAATTTAGCTGTCAAAAACTAACAAGTCTCTACTGAGCATGAACAGAATTTTAAAGGGCTTATAACTTAGCCAATTGTGGGTGGTTTTTCCACAGGGATAGCAAAAGGCATGTCCCTGACACCAGAGCAAACCCCAGTCCTAAGTTTCAAGCCCTGGAATGCATGGGGGTAACTACAACTTCAACAAAATGATTGGAAGAATATTTTTAACATGGGTAAAACAAAGCATTTTCCCCGATCTCATTTTCTGAACAGTTTGTTCGGCTGAATCATTTTTGCTGAAATTTTCTCAAAAGAGTCTGTGTGAGGCAGGAACCCAGAGTGGAAAATTTCAGTTACAATGCTTAAAGTCTAGCAAAGTCATAAGCAACTGAAAGCAAGGTATTATAATGGGAAGTGTCAGGCAATCCTACGTGTAGGTGATGCTACTAGCATGATGCTCTTTTAGTGTCCTCTAATGGATAGGTCAAATTGTTTTGGTGTTTCCCCCTCACTCTGATTGAGTGGTTCATAATATGGGCCAAATAGGTAAAGATTTTAAGCTCACTGAGGCATAGACATTAACTGCGCCACTCAGTCATATGGGACAGATGTCTGCATTATTTTTTATATATGGAATATTTATGTACATGCATATAGTCAATAAAATTTTACAAGTTTGTTTTTGGAAAAACTGAAGTTATCATGATAGTCACGTAGCATAGAGAGTGCTGCAGTAAGATTAATTAATTATAAAGACATTTGTAAAGATTTAAATGGGGACCAGTCTATGTGTATTACACACTCTATAAGTAGGTCTACAAATATCACTTTGATTAATAATATATTGTCCACAAACATGTATTCTTTGAAGTGAAAGACATTTATTCAAACAAATCTCAGAAATTACTAACAGAGCTCAAGGTCAGCCTATGGCATCCAGAAGATCCTGTTTACAAATTCATTCAGTGTCTCCCAGGTTTTCTAGAAGGGTACAACAATAGCATTTTAACTTATTTGTATTCTAGTATGGAAGAGAGCTTATTGGATTTTTCTCACTCATCAGTCATGCCCTGAGGGTTTTTAGATCATTACTAATCAATAGATCAGTTTAGATAAGAATGGTAATTCAGACAATTGAAAAACACATACGCTTCCCTGATGGGTCTAGGGCACTGGCAGCAAATTAATTCATTGTTTCATTCTACCCTGGGAAATATTTTTTCTTAATGACACAATATGCTATTTAAAGAGTATTTCTTAGAATACCAGAGTGCTTAGCCTTGATGTTTCCCTGGTATAGCTACAAATTAGCGTTCTGGTTTGTCTGTCCAAAAGCATACAAAATTTGCTTTTTTTTACCTATGTACTTTATTGAAATGTATAGCCAAGATCTTTAGACCTTTTGACCCCCTTGTGTGTTTAGTTAAGATAGCAGACTATCACATGTGTAGTAATAGTGTCCCTACAGCAGACTGCTTCAGGTTGTGGTGGATTCCTTGTGAATCTACAACAGGAACAATGCTAAGCCTTTACATTTGCCTGTGCATTTGGAGCGATCTTATTCTCTGCATTGTGTCTGCGATCACCTCTGCCTATCTTCCAAACTTCCTGCATGAAATTAGAGCAGGAATGGATTTAATAGGAAGGGTCCAGTGCGAAACAAACACAGTGGGGGCCCAGGCTGGGGTTTGGGAATGGGTGAGCTGAGGCAGTGGGGACAGCTTAGTGGAAAGAATGCAAGTATTGCAGCTGAAGAGGGAGAAAGACTGGTGTATGTTGGAAAGCAGTAATTTCTGTCTTATATCCCTCCCCACCCACTGCCCATCACTCCCACCTAACCCCTTATAGATGCAGGCACCACCTCGTTATCTCTCCCTCTAACTCCTCACCACTCTCTCACATACACACTTTGTAGCACAAAAACTACCTTTCCCTCTGCCTGCCAATATCCTCACGTTGGTTCCCAACTTCAACTTTCAGAATTATTTATGGAGTAAGCATAAGAAAGAACAAAACAAAGTCTCCAGAGTAGGCACAATGTGTGTGTGTGTCTCTGTCTGTCAAACAGCAGCCACCGTAAACTGCCTCATGATACTGAGGGGGTAAGGGACTGGGGAATCTAAAAACTGTTTTCCCATTTCAGCACTTTTTCCATCCATAACCAATGCAGGAAACCACTCCACTCGGAACAAGAACATTGAGCAAACTAGCTGGAAGTGTTCATACTTTGTCCCTGGAAAATATACTGAGTCTAACACAATGTATGTTCAATGTGTGTAATTTGAAGAGGGTGGGTAGACATTGGGGTGGGGGGTTCTGCAGGGTTCTAACAAGAAGTTGGATTTTTTTTAAACACCTGATGTTTGGGATAATCTTGTGCATCCCAAAGGCTCTTCAGAAGTATTTTTATTAGCCCCAAGTATACCATCTCTGCCAGGGATGATAAATTAAAGTTTAATTACCAAATACAGGCCCTGTTCTTCCAGGGATATTTGCGCAAACCTCCCACTGACATCAGTGGGAGTTCTGGTGTGAATCAAGTGGAGTATGTAGTCCTGAAATGTGTACGCTGGCTCATGGACCTTAGTTACAACTCTCCCACTAAATGAGTTTGGCAGCCCTGTTTTAAGCTGAACTTCACCACAGGCAGAGAAATCACCCTAGTTTGCCCTCCCAGTGGAGCAGTACCATTTTAACAGGGACTCTTGAGATCTCCTTCTAGTGCAGGAGATGTGAATCCTGAAGCTGCTCACAAACAGTGGTTTCCTGCAGAACAGTACAGGACATCAATGCCTCTGTGCCAGCAGAGCATAATTTAGTACAGTTCCCCCCCAAAAAGACATCTAAGACACATGTGGATATTGGGCAATGCAGTAATGAAGGGAGTCATATGCCATGGTTCACAGCAAATTTAATTCCTTCAAAATCTGGGAGAATTTCATTTTTGGGACAGGTGCCAGGTTAGTAGCTCTGGTGACTCAAGTGCCCAGTTTAGCTACAGAACAGGTAATGTACAGACACAGCAGTGTAAGCTTCCCCTGTGCTGCTCCAATGTATCTCCACTCTCTCCTGGACAGACCCATCTTTAGGGGTGAGAGGGAAGCTCAGTCTTCATGAGTCAGCCACAGTCTGCTGAGATGGCAAACAACTGTGATGGAGCTTTTTGGGAAGGTCTTAAGGAGAATAATGAGACTAACCAGCAAGCTCCTGTCATACAGTTCAGACAACTATCAAATAATGCACCAGTCACTTGTCAGTGAAGCTCAGCGTACAGGGAGTTGTCCCTGATCCAACACAGTAGTAGAAAAGAAAGCTCAATGTAATCAGCAGGGTCTGCAGGGTCGTGCCGGCCGCTTCCGGGAGTGGTGCGGAGTGAGGATGGGCAGGAAGCCTGCTTTTGCCCCACTGTGCTGCCGGCGCCCAGGCACCTGGGCAATTGCCCCCTTTGCCCCCTCATCAGCAGGCCTGAGTGTAGTAGACGCAGTGCCCACTTTAACATAAACAGGAGTAAACAATCCAGAAATGGTTCCTTGTAAGGAGAACATCAGACTTGCTCTGAGTTCACCACTCAGCTGTGTTCCCATTCCAAACCCTGTCTGCACTTGAGAATGGGGTTATGAAGACCACCCTCAACAGGCAGGGGCCTTAAAGATACAATACCCATACAAAGACAGATTTATCACAATAGTAACTTTCAGTCAATATCAATTCAACTCAGCAACCTAGAGATGATAGATCCTCTAGCCCCATCACCAATCCACCTAGAGACTTCAATTTTCAGTACACTCTTCCGCCTAGTGACTGATCATATTGTGTGCCATTGCACTCTGATATGAGAGGAGATGATAGGCATACGTGACCCTGGGGCATAGTATGAGCAGAGGGCGAGAGTGTACAACTTTCAAATGGCCAGCTATGCCATTCACTAAACTGTGTAGAGAGAGACTTGAGTCTGAACAGGCAGTAATATAGCAGTAGAGGGTGGAGACAGAATAGAAGGATCAGCCAGGAAATCTAAAAGATACTAATTAAAAGAATCAGTTTGCCACTCCTTGTCTAGAATTTAGCATCCAAATCAAAGGACAGGCATAAGAGACTCAGAGTGGAACCCAAGGATGCCTTAGCAACTATGGTAAAAATATTCTGGAAGTCTTCCAAATATGAAGAAATATCATTTGAGTTTTTTCTTTAACTCTTGGTACGCAAGAGTTACATACATCTAAACAGATCTTGTTCCGAAAATGTCCTTTTTCTCCAACTGATGTGCTGCTATCTTGTTAAGAAGCAAAAGACGTTAACTACTGGAGTAACCAATGACATCTTTTCAAAAATATTCTCATTAAGGTTACTTAGGCCAGGTCTACACCCAGCCGCTAGTTCGGCGGCTGGGAATCGAAGTTCTGGGTTCGATTTATCGCGTCTGGTCTGGACGCGATAAATCGATCCCGGAAGCGCTCACCGTCGACTGCGGTACTCCAGCTCGGCGAGAGGAGTACTGCGGAGTCGACGGGGAGCCTGCCTGCCGCGTGTGGACCGCGTCTGAACCGCGGTAAGTTCGAACTAAGGTATGTCGACTTCAGCTACGTTATTCATGTAGCTGAAGTTGCGTACCTTAGTTCGAATTTGGGGGGTAGTGTAGACCAGGCCTTAGAGCAGTATTTTTTTTTAAAAAGACCAGCCTTCAGTTGGTCTTACAACTTTTCTGAGACTATGCGAGAATCATTGAGAGGGGAGGCAGTTGGTTCGCAAAGCGGACAGTAAGTAATTGATGTAGCATTTTAAAAAAGCAATAAGTCGGAGGGGGGGGGGGAAGTTCCCCAAGGCATCAGCATGAATTACAAGAAAAATGACAGAACAATGGGCAAGGCAATCTGACAGATTGTGTAACCCAGTGTGTATTATGCATTCCTTTCTGTGATCAATCCATGGAGAATATGACCCTGCTACAGGACCCAGTCCTTTTGCTCAAGCTATAGAGTCATTTCACCTTTGGATGTCCCTGGTTCAATCCCCTGTGACAACTCAGGCCTGGTCTACACTACCCGCCTGAATCGGCGGGTAGAAATCGACCTCTCGGGGATCGATTTATCGCGTCCCATCAGGACGCGACAATCGATCCCCGAATCGACGCTCTTACTCCACCAGCGAAGGTGGGAGTAAGAGCCGTCGACGGGAAGCCGCGGAGGTCGATTTTGCCGCCGTCCTCACAGCGGGGTAAGTCGGCTGCGATACGTCGAATTCAGCTACGCTATTCGCGTAGCTGAATTTGCGTATCTTAAATCGACCCCCCCTGTAGTGTAGATGTAGCCTAAGATGGCTGCCATTATAGTTGCTCAGTTTAAACTGGAAGAGAAAGCACATGAAAAGGAGCTGGAAAGGGTGCTACAATGCATCAAGGGAAGAAAACAAGCCGTTGGCTAGAGGAGCTGGGGAGGCTGAACACAGTCATTTAGCCAAAACAAGATCCTTGCACTAGCTGGAGAACCTAGATGATTTCTTGGTACTTCTCCAGACTTTGGAACTCAGGGGACTGCCCATGTAAAAAGAGTGGCTATAGTAGTTTGTGTGAGATGTCAAGTGCTGTTAATGTGTTAGCTCCTCCACACTTCCCAAAGACTCAAGCAGCATTTAGCTGTCTGGCATCCTCTTCCCCTCCAACGCAGAACTCTTCCACACTCCCTTGTATTCCTGTCTCGCCCCATTTTGCAAGTTCCTGCTTGTTACCTGTATGTCCTGTCTTCTCTTCTTCCTTCTTCCCATCCCTGGGGCTGTAACAGGGGAGAATATCCCAAATGACTGTTCTGTACTGGGGAGTAGAGAAGCTGGGATCCAATGGACAAAGAAAAGATGTCAGCCCATAGCAGCAGCAGAAGGTTGCCCAGTGCACATAAGGCTGGGTCTGGGGAGGGAAGGAAAAGGTACATCTAAGTTGTAACTGCTGTTTCCAAGGCCAGATTCTGATCCCCTTATTCACATGGAGCAGTATTTTATTTTGTGATTAGAATTTGGTCCTAGTTCTGTGAACAGCAAAAGCTATTTCCATGTAAAACCTGGAAACTGACTCCAGAATGTAAAGTGTACGAGGTCTTCGTTCTTAAGGCTTGTGTACCCAGTTGTTCAGACTACAAAAGCATGAATTGTAGCACACAAAGTGATGTGCTATAAATCCTCTGTGCGGATGCTGCAAGAGAACTACATTAATGCAAGCTAGGTACCTTTCAGTAGGCACTGGCAGAGTCCACACAGGGCTGCTAGAGCCCAGCACTTTGGTGACCACTGTAATTCACACCACTGTAGTCTGAACAACTGGGTTGCGTATACAAGCCCTTAGTGTTAACAAAACTGGGTAGGAAATGGTTTTACCAACCCATGAAAATTTGAGATTTCAAAAAACTTTCCCAAAACAAATTTGGACTCTCCCCCCGCCAAAAAAAATAATAAAAAAAATCGCCTAAAAATTCCCATGCACTGAGGATCTGAAAAAGAAAGAAAAGAAAAAAAAAGGCAGTTTGGGTCAACCAAAATGTGTGATTTTGATCATTTCAAAGCATTTTATTTCAATTTCAACCTTCCCCCCCCCCCTTTTCCTTATAATTAGCTTAAAACTCTAAACAAACTTGCATCTATTTCCAAGTATAGAACTGAATTTTTTTTGGTTTGAAATTGTTTTATTTCAACATCTTCAAACTATTCTTGTCAAAAAAATTCAAATTGAAAAATGTGTCAAAGCAAACACTTTCTCGCAAAAAGCTTCAGTTACAATCAAGCACTATTTTTGGAGGGAAAACATTTCATCGAAGAATTCCCGACCAGTTCTAAGTGTTATAGCAAGAATACCTGACTTGCATCCCACCTCTCACTGAATACTGACAAATGCAGCAAGGAAAACACCAAATATTCAGAAAGGCTTGGTGGGTGTGGGGGGGACCAAGGGGTGCGCCAGTCAGAAGCTGAAATCTCCTGTACACCTCCTCTCTCCTCCCATAGAAGAGTGGGTGGTAGGAGCAGGTCAGCTACGTGCTCCAAGACCTTATTCCCAGAGCAGGGGCAGTGCAAAGAGACCAATCACATGGAAGAGGCCTCATAAAATTGGCCTTAAAAAAAGAAAAGGCAGTGATCCTATGGCTGAGATAATATTCAAGAGCACATCACAGAAGAGCCTTTTGCTCCTTTGCTCTGTCTCTTGCTGTGAGGCAACAGCAGCTTAACAGAGCACAGCAGAGAACAAGAAGAGCAGGGGAAAATTAGTTTTACTCTGCCAGCATCTCACATCTGAGAGCTTGTTTAAATTCTGTGGCATCTTTTGAGACTCATCCCTAATTAGCTTTTCCGCGCAGCATGAGAGAAAAGCAGAAGTCACACCTTGATAGCCTTTACTACCCTCATCGAGACTTCATGACGTCTTGGTACAATATCCTTCCATTAAGACGTCACGTCTTTCCTACTCTGTCCTCCTCCACCACAGCTTCTAGACATGGTGTTTGTTTGGTTTTTTTTTTTACCCTGTCCCTAACTAGACCCCCAAGGTCTGTTTCCATTAAAAGACTAAACACAGTGCTCTGCTCAGTAGGAAGGTGCTTGGTTTTCCTTTTCTCTTCCAGACACACATCATTCAGGAGCTTTCCAAACACCTTTTATAGCCAAGGAAGACAGCTGTCTTTTGTATTTAATAAGAGCAATACACAGCTATTTTAGAGATTGCAGAAATGGCATTGATGTCACAGCTCCAATATTCTCTTTGGCACTCTGCATCGTGTGTGTAAAATACACAGACACACATCAAATACTAACACACACATGCTTTTGAAAAAGGAAAAGCTGAACTCCACAATGTGACAGAAGGTTGTTTGGTTTAGTATTTTCCCTCCTCTCTCTTTATTTTGGAATCAGATTTGTAGCCTCAGCCTTTCCCTTCTGGGAGGGAGGAGGAGAGAGAAGAGAATGAAATAAGGCTAAAAATTAAATCAGATGCAGTGAAGATGAATGTAATCAATTTCAATGTGAAAACTATATCCCATGAAATTCAACTTGTTTACTTGCTTTAGTCTTCTAAAGAATTCTAGCAGCCTGAGAGAGCAAATACAATTTACCAGGCAAACAAAGACCAGAAAAATGTCATGCTTGTCCTAGCTTTAACAGTGTCATATTCTGCATAAGCCTGATGCCTCGACTACTGCTGGAACAGAAGGCGAGTGTGTTATTTGGAGCCATTATTTCAATGTCACCAATAGCATCGTCTCTCTCATGACTAAATTTATCAGGTTTGACCTTTTAGTTTAGAGGCACATTTTAAAATAAAATTAACTAACTGCTTTGGAGGGAAAGAGAAACTTAATTTGTTCTAGAATCATTGCTACTGTAAATGTATCAGTTCTTTAAAAAAAAAAAAAAAATCTGCTACCTCCATCACCACACATACTGAATAGGCCATAAAATTTTTAGAATCAAATTGCAGCTGGAAACCCAAACTTATTGGACCAAGTCAATAAATAACTCTGTTTCATATAGTCAATAAATAACCAACTTAGGTGCCTTCCAAATCCATTTACAACTCATCGTTCAGACATTATGCTGCCATACAACCGTTACCTAATGGCTACATAATGTTTCATTTATTAGAGTTAATAATTCCTGTTATGCTAGTAAATGGACTAGCATGGTTTATCATCATCCCTAATAGTTTCTTTATGAACTAAAAGGGCGGCTGTCAGGAGCAATTGGTACACCACATGAATAAGTCTTTTTTAAAAGGCACTGTTTCTCATTTCTGGAGAATGCTGTTCAAACACAGCTGTCATGGGCCTATCATGTTATGTTATGACAGACATTCATTCTCACTGGTTTTGTTTGCGGAGTCCAGTGACTGCAATAGGCTGGCGAGTGCATCACTACATCTCTAGTTTTGAAAAGTTCTTTGATTTATGCAAACTATTGACCCTGATCTCATTGGTGCTGCATGGAAATGCCAAATGAATTACACAAAACCTTTCCCACAACCACAGAGAACAAACAGCCTGCATTGAAATAGTTGTGGGAATTCTGTGATTTAGAGAGAAATTAACAGAAAAAAAGAGAAGCGGGGAGCTGGGGAGGAGACAATAAGTTGTCCATGTTTATACGTCATTCCACACATGCACACCAATGACAGAAAAATCATTGTCTGTACTGTGAGTCAGTGAACAAGCACACCACCAGATTCCTTAAGATATAAACATACATGACTGCTACCCAACGTTCAAATTAAGCCGTTTAAAAGATGATCTTTCAATTACATAACTGACAAGCGATTATTTGTAGCCCATTTGTAGCTGCTCCCGCTGTTTCTACATTACTAACTGTCCCAGCTCCATTTGTAATAATATCCATATCTATAAATGTCAAGAAAATATCCATGAAAGGTGACCTGAGAAGGGAAATAAGTTTGGATTTTTTCCTCTTTTGTGATAAAGGTCTGAAAGTTTTGTTGTTTCTAAAAAGTTTAAGAAACAACATTATGAGGATAATGGCTTGTACTTTATGTATTTGCTGGAGGTCTCTGGAGGACCAGAGCTTGAGTTCAGGCTTTCTCCAGCCTTACTTGAAGAAGCAGAGGTGTGGAATGACTTAAAAAAAAAATCTTTTCTCTCGCATGCTTGTCAGGCATTGAAGTTACAGTTAACAGAAACAAATGAATTTTAATACCCTCTGGCCCCAGTTCTCGGTTACTCTGTTCTTATGTTTGGGATAGGAATGGAGCAAGGGGACAAAAGTTTCTAATCTACCTTTGCACTCCCCAAGTTCTGGAGCAGCACGACACCTTCACAGCCCCTATTGTAAGTTAGGACAACCCTAACTTATGCTTTCCTTCTCGCAATCCCCTATGGGCCTTGGAATCGGAGACCAGCTATAGCACAGCATATTTCAGCCATGTTCCCTTCTCACCCTGCACCGCCCGTAGCCTGCACCCCAACAATGTCCCTACAGTAGGGGCTGGGAGCAGGGCTGGCACAGAGCCATTATGCCATCTCTGTGATGGTCGGGGAGGACCCATGTGCAGGGGATATCTTGGGGACCAATTCCCTTTTTTAAGGCCTTTTTATGCTGCCAGAGCTGTGCAAAGAGGTCTTAGCATAACAGAATCAGGCTCTTGATTATAAATCCCTTCCCCTTTCATTTGCTCAGGTTTCACTTCCTTGATACTTGTCATAATCCTGCTTGTTCTCCACATGTTCATTGAAACGGCCAGGAAAAACAAAATAAATTAGACCTGAATCTCTCTTTTAAAACAGTAAAGTCAGAAAAATACCTTGCAAAAAGCCACCTTTCAGGACAGTCTTTACATATCATAAGCATCAAAAAAAGAGCACAAACAATTTTCTTATTTGGAAATCAGTGACGTTTCTGACCTAGATGTAATATAACCAGTATACTGAACGTAATAGATTTAGGCTGTAATAACATCAATTTTGTCTGCTCTCCTCCATTATCTGTATTATCCACATGAACACTAAGTGGAACATGTAGCCACAGCTCCCCATGTCATCCGTGCAATATCAGCAATATCCTGATTTTACACTCATTTAGCCACAAGAACCCTCTGAGGCAATTAGGCTGGAAGCCGGAGAATGGCAGGATAGGGAGTCAATGCCATTGTAGATATACCTCAGGTGTGTGTGAAAGGAATGTTCATATTCTTAGTGACAACACATATTGAATAGATGGGGAAAGAAAAACTGCATCACGGTATCAACAGCAAAAGAGAGGATTTACCGTTTAATCTGCCATTAGCCTGGGGTGGGGAATGTCACAAAAAGCTCACTGTACTTGCACACAACTCAGTGAAAGGATGGTGTCACTTACCATTACATACCATTATCCTATGGCTCAGGAAAAGTTATATTACCATTTAAAGAAATGACTGTACAAGATATAAACCTCTACCCCCACTCTACATCTTAGACTGTCCATTGTATCTCAGCCTGCTATAGGTACATTAGAATCCTCTTCACTGGGACAGGTTTTCCTGAGTAAAAGTGCTACACTGATATTCACCACATCCCATCATAACTTGATCTTTATTCTTTTCATCACTACCTGGCAATTTCTGAATTAAATTAATAGCAATAAATAATAGTGAGGCCAGAACTTGGAATTTAGCCCTATTGATTACCTGACAATGCATCTCCATTATGGGCCACATCGGTGTTGCATTGGGCAAGGAGCCCCACCACCCCATAGGGAGCTTCCAAGAGGGATTATGCCTGCTACTCACATACATGCTTCACCAGCCATTGGGATGGTATAGCCTGCTCTCCATGGCCAATTCCACCAACCGGAATGTGGGAGTGGGGGTTTGCCCTAGCTCCTTCTCACTCCCTTTGGGGTGATTTAGGCCCCAAATTGTAACAACTTTGGGGACCTAAAGGGAAGCAGTTCTGCTGTCATACCTGGCCCTTTCTCAAGGAACACACTGAGTGGCATATGTTCCTCGAACCTTCCTCTCCTTTCCCATCCCCACACTTGGGCTACAGACAATATGTCACTAAATGGGATCTGAGTCTTGTTTAATTAGCAATCTTTGCTGCTCACTGTCATTACACTAGATCAGTCCCCAGTAAAGGAGCCATCCTAGGACAAGCATGATTTTTGCAATCCTTACTCAGGCGAAACTCACTGATTTTGAGTTGAACAACTAATTGAAATCACAACATTGAACTGATTTCAATGGGAGTTCAGCCTGAGTGAGGAATGCAGGGCCAGGCTAAAATGGAGCGATCTGTCCTTTTATAAATAGATAGGCTGTATTAAGATACAAGAGATTTAAAAAGAAGAACCCCCCCCCACTAGACTAGAATATATTCACAGTCACCACACACAAAACATCCTGAGGGAGGTGAGAAAGGGAAAAATAGAATTTGGTCTTTGAATTCTTACATTGCTTCAAAATGGTCATGAGCCAATCAAACATTGCTGGTGATCGCAGTGTGTTTACTTTAACACTTGCCAATCCAGCAGCAGAGACACAGAGAGAGCAGAGGGAAGTGGGACAGAAGAGCAAGAGGAGAGGCACCAGGATACTTGGGAAGAGGCCATCCACTGACCTATTGCAAGTGGGGGCTGGAAACTGCTCATTTATTCTTTCTACAGCTGTAGTCTGTGTGAGACTCAACTGCCCTGCACACTCACCCTGACTCTGAGGTCAGTTTGAAAGGAAATCACAGCATCATTTCCTAAAACTGGTTATTTAATGAATAACCTCTCACTGGTAGCACAATCCCTGCACAACTGCCCAGCCAACTAATTGGTCCCAGAGATGGATTAATCGGAGTGGAGGAAGGGGCTTATGGGCTGCTGGCAATGAAAAGGAAAGGCATTAAACCATGCGCATCACAACACTTTATCCATAAGCCTGCCCCAGGATGTCCCTCGCTGCCTTTATTTGTGCATGGCCTACAGAGCGTGAATGATGTGGATTTTGAATAGTATAGCTGTGGAGTCCCCCTGATTTCATTCCTGGCCTCGGAGTTTCAGAGATACACATTACATTGAGCCAGGATTTGCTCCATTAAATGCATCTAAAATGAGAAGAGAGCTCTGTATAGAACACAGTGGCCAGCATGTTGAGTTCAGGTTAAAAACTGTCTATGCAGTGTTGTAGCTATGTCAGGCCCAGGATATTAGAGATGAGGTGGGTGAGGTAATATATTTTATTGGACCAACTTCTGTTGGTGAGGGAGACAAGCTTTCGGGCTACCAAGCTTCCTCAGCTCTGGGAAAGGTATTAAGAATCTCAGCAAAATACAAGATCAAACAGATAGCACATATGCTAAACTAAGGGACCCTTCAAGGTAGATGGGCCTGTTAACCCCTCTGCAGTGATAGGAAAAGTGGGGGGTAGTGGGTTACAGAGTCTTGTAATAAGCCATAAATCCAGTGTCTCTTTTAAGGTCATGATATTTAATGACAAGCAGAGTTATGAATTTAAGCTCCCAGACTCATCTTTTGAGAGTGTTTTGCAGGTTTCCTTGGAACTCTGCACCAGCTCAGTGGGTAGTTGAATCTTTCCTTGATGCTGTCAAGAGGGCCAGTGTATGGCTTCATGAGTGAGGGGAGCCAGGGGTGGGTTGGGGTCTTCCAGGATTACAACTAGCATGTCAACATCACCACTGGTACCCCACTGGTTGGGGCGGGGGGAAGGCCCAGAAGAGGTGCTCCACCATCTGCAGCTGCTGTGTAAACGCCCCCACAACAACCCTGAATTGGTTTTTCCTATATCTCACAGCAATCTGTGCTCCATGAAATTCTCATCAGCAGGGAACATGACTTTCTTCTTGCAACTCTGCAAGTACCAGAGGATTATATGTCCTGTGCTTGCAAGGCCTTGAACCTGCAGACAGTACAGGATTTTTTTTATTTTTTTTTAAAAGCACAAAAGTTATGGGATATGTATGATAGTAGGGGGATGGAGAAAGGTGCATATGCTGGGAAATTGACTCCTTATTCCTAGTCACTCCTGAGAGACTCATTTCTGCCCCCACCACTCATTGCCAAAAACTTCCCACAAGTCACAGTACTGAACAGTGGCAAGTTGCACACTGGGATACCTACCTAGTGTGCACCGCATCGTGCATTGACACAAGCATTCCCAGGGACTGCACAGTGCCAACCCCAAGGAGCCACTGTAATTTGTGTCAGCCAAAGTTTGTAGCGTAGGCATAGCCTTAGGCTCTTAACTTCCACTCAAATCAGTGGAGCCTAAATAGAAATTAGGAGGCTAAGTTGCTTCAGGGATTCCACCTAAAATGACCAAGGAAGTCCTCTTCCTTTTCTATGATTTGATGCTACTGCGCTTGTTAGTTACATGAGACTTTAAAAAAAAAAAAAAAAAAAAACACCTCACAAATACCCTTGCTTTTTGCTGTAAAGAATAATTCTTTGTCGAAGATGATTTCAATGTCCCCAGCAAGAAATGAGTCTCGAATAAGTTGAATTAATTTTTGCTGAATTTAACAGATAGTCGTCAGTCACTCAAAACATAGCCTCTGAAGGATCAAGCAGCCAGGGAAACTTAACATAGCTCTAAAATTTATGTGCTTAAAATATGCATTAAAGTAATTCAAACAAATTTTAGGGTGTTTCAGACTATAAAGTTTCCCTACAGTGATTGTACATCATTGGCTCTGCTTTACAAGAAACATTTATAAACATATGAAACATTCCGCTATTTAAAAAAAAAAAAAAGTGCTCTAGGCTAACACTGGGCATTAAAAGGTCTTAACCAAGAAGTAATTTTTTTTTTTTTTTTTTTTTTACATTCGCTCTACCCCCCCCCCCCCCCCCCAGTTTGTTTAGCCATTTGAGATTAAGGAAGTTCCAAAAATTCCCCCCCTCCCCGCCCAAGATTTTACTGGTACCAGATATTGTTTCACACTCCTAGGTTGCAGCAAAAACAATAGCTTGGATTTTTAAATACCAATTTTTGGAACATGAACTATTGTATGGCCAAGGCTTTTGGGAGATGATGTTTTAAAAAGATACATTTTCAGACGTATTATCACTTGGAATGTTGTATTGTTGTGAGCAGTTCTCTCTTTTAGGAATATAACAATTCATATATTAAAAGGTACATTAGTATAGATCTATAATACAGGTCAATAGGATACCAAATATCCAGCTATTATGTAAGCAGCTGTGTGGAAAAAACCCAACTAGAAACTTTTTGGAACATGGCTATTTTTTCCAGGGCTGTTGTCTCGGGAACTGCTGACTCAAATTATCCCAAATATCTGTCATTAACACTATTCAGCATTTCCACAAAGCATAGCAAATATCAAGAAAATCTGTGCAAGCATGCAGATTTTAGAGCAATATGAAGTGTTGTCCTTTAAACAGGAAAGAGAGGGACAATGGAGGGAAAGTGGTCCTCTACATATCCATCTCCAGCATAGGAGGCGCTGAAAGGTATGAAGCAGCCCATTCAATTTCAGGGAATGTTTTCAGCTGAACTGAGAACATGGAGATGAATACAACCTGAAACAATAGCGGAGATGTGTGAACTGCTCTACTCAGCCGAGTGTATGTTCCCATCATGCTCCTAAGTGCTTTAGAGCCGTGATATGCATGAAGTATACCAGTTATCAGCTCCCCAGGGCACCATCCTCTTGTGGTATCTCACTGTCCATCGCTGCTTTCTCTTCTTTGATTGGCTGGGTTCTGCACAGCCACTCCAAGGGCTGCTATTAACCCTTTGCCAGCAGGGCCGGCTCCAGGAACCAGCCGACCAAGCACGTGCTTGGGGCGGCACCTTGTAAGGGGCGGCCAATCTTGGGGTGGTGGGGGGCGCTCAGGTTTTTTTTTTGTTTTTTGTTTTGGCCGGGCGACACTCGGGGGGCTGGGTTCTTTTTGTTTTGGCATCGTGGCGTGGCGCAGTGCTCGGGAGGGGGGTGTTTCGGCCGGGCGGCGCTTGGGGGAGGGGGTGTTACGGCAGGGCGGTGCTCTTTTTTTTTTTTTTTTTTTTTTTGCGCTTGGGGTGGCAAAAAAGTTAGAGCCAGCCCTGTTTGCCAGCCAGTGAGGGACAGCTGCCCTGTCACAGACCAACTTCTGTTGGTCAAAGAGAAAAGCTTTTGAGTAGCCCCAGACCTGAAGAAGAGCTCTGGGTATCTCAAAAGTTTGTCTTGTTCACCAGCAGAAGTTGGCCCCATAAAAAGTTTCTCTCACCCACCTTGTCTCGAACATCCTGGGATCAACACTGCTACACCACCACATACTTCAGGCATTAGTACCTCTCAATTTACCAGTACAAGGCAGCAGAAGCAAACCATTTTGGGGGGAGGCTCTGGAACTTGGAAACCCCTTTTGTCAAATGACCTAAAATTTGGGTCATTAACACTACCCAGCATACCCATGAGGCATATTGAATTTCAAAGCAATCCAATTAACCACTTGGATTTTAGAGCATATACAAAACAGTAGGAATGGAAACTACCTGTTCTTTGGTATTGGCACGTGTACAGTGTAACAATGTACATTTTCTTAAATACCCATCTCAATTTAGGGTAGGGTGACCAGATGTCCCGATTTTATAGGGACAGTCCCGATTTTTGGGTCTTTTTCTTATGTAGGCTCCTATAATCCCCCACCCCCATCCCAATTTTTCACATATACTGTCTGGTCACCCTAATTTAGGGTCCATATGCTACTTTGTGAGTGCCATATACTAGCTTACATAAAACTCAGATTGAGACTATGTTGACCCATATTTCATCAATAGTTTGATCTTTAGCTCTGAGCAAAGCCAACAAACAACCTAGAAATCTTCTTTTAAAGGGCTGTTTTTTTCCCTGGGGCTCAATTGACTGACTTGAAATTTGGGTCATTAAACCTACCCTACACTGTATAGAGGAACACAAAGTTTAAAAAAAAAAAAAAAAAAACTAAGTATGTCTATCAGAGAGGACTTTGAAAGCTCTGTCAACAGTTATGACTCAACCTTAACTCTAGTGGTGCTCCCACACTACTATTATTCAGTCAGTCATACAATTTTGGCTTAAATATAATATCAGTTGATAGACAATCTCCAGTCTACCCTAAAAGAATGCCAATATGAATTCTTCTCACAAATATTCCCTTCACTTAAGCCTATGCCCCCTAAAACTATGAAGATTTCACAAAGCTCTATCCTCATACCTGTTTCGGGATTTCTATTTTTAGTTTGTTGCATTAAAGGTATGTATGAAAATATGTAGAATAGGTGCCTTCTCCATTTTAATAATCAGTTTTCTAAAGCAACCATGGTATTATCAATCTTTTGTCGTATATAGGTGGTGTAAAGAGATGCTGTGTTGGGGCAATAATGCATGGATGACCACAGTTATGATTTCAGAAGATGTAGTGATGCATACCTTACTAGATATTCAAGAGCAGGACTGAGCCTGAGGGATTCAGTTTTCACTTGGATAAAGAAGTTCAACTATCCGAGGGCAAAACCTGGCGCTGTGTATTTATGAAGCATAGGGACGGTGTTAAATGTTATAGTCAGCCACGGTAAAAAGGCAGGCTGGGATTTTCAAAAGCTCTCAGCATCAGTCTAACTCCGTTCCCATTGAAATAATTTACTACTGACTGTCACAGAAGCCTGCACACAGCTCTTTTGAAAGTCCCCTAGGGTACATGTACACAGAAAATAAAGACCCAAGGCAGCAAAGTCACAAGTCTGGTGATCCTGAGCTCTGAGCTGTGGGGCTAAAAATAACAACATAGACATTTCAACTCGGGCTGGAACCCAGGCTCTGAATCTCTTCCCTCTTACAAGGTTTCAAAGCCCAGGCTCCAGCCCAAACCCAAACATCTACACTGCTATTTTCAGCCCCTCTGCGTGAGCCCAAGTCAGTGTCTTTCTTTTGCTCTGTAGACATACCCAGAGAGTCCATTATTCTGATAGTGGATAGTCCTATGTAGGTAGGTAGCAGATTAGAACAGACTGCCCTTTCATCGAACACTCAGATATGCCATACATGAGTAAAGTGGGAACTGTGGTTCAAGTGACCTCTATTAAAAACACCGCCTTTGGGGCAAGTTCCGTTTGTCTTGTTCACGTGAGAAGTTCCATGGATTTCAGTGGGGTTGCTCATGCCGAGTACGGTGAGCAGGACACGGCCCTATAAGTGCAATTAAATCAACTTGTCTCTAGAAAGAGATCCAGGTATACGTTTGAAACATTCTTGTTTGTACTAGTCAGTTTCTGTTCCCTCTGTACAATGTTTCAGCCACCCTGTTATTAAAATCATGTCCTGCTCAATGAGCAGCAAAAGATTTAATCACTGGTGTAAAGTTACAGTTAGGCTGAAACATCTCATCCTCCATATGGAAGAGAAACATAAAAATGACAATCAAAGGGTGTTTTACACAACTGCCACTCCCCTAACAAGTGAACTAAAATGATGGAGTCGCCCATTCTGAAAGTCAACTCCTTCCGCTAAATTTGATTTCTGAATCTAATAGGGAACGTAATACAAGCTTGTACTCCATTTTTCATTAGCGTGCATGCTTGTTTCTCAGATGAAAAAAGATTAAACAGAACAGGAATGACTCATAGGAAAGACTCAGACGCCAACGGGAGTCCGCTAACGCTGTACCTAAATTTGGAAATGCGTGATTTGTATCTCTTCTACTGATGCCAAGGAAACTGCTGTATATCAATGACTCGTGGCAGTTTTGACCTTTAAAAGTACAGAACTCCTTGGGAGGTACAGATGGCAAGACCCACTGAAAAGTGCTCATAGGCACAATAAGCTTCTGATTTTCAGACTCAACTATCTACTGTGATATAATGAAATAGTCTGATGGATGCAGCAATATATTAACACATGAAAAAGTCTGAATAATAAATATCCCTTTCTGCTGTATCTAACTCACTCAAGTTTGGGGTTTGCTTTTGTGTCTTCAGAATTATATGAACAAGGACATAAATAAAACATTCAGCAATATTTTATTACCATAAAATAAGATGCAGTGTTATTTGTTGTAGCTCTAACAAAACAGCTCTTCCGGTTGCTCAAATATATTTCAAATATTAATTATGTGATAAAGTCGGTCACTAATAGATTTGTTTACTCAGGGAAGTATGTTTTTTCTCCTAAACGGAAATGCACTAAAACCTTCAGTTACATTACAGTCTTTATCTGTCCCTGATTCATACTATTCTTCTGTAAGAATAGCATTTTCTTTTGCCTCTCCTCTAACTATTACATAGTTTCTTCCATCCTGGAGATAGTTGGTGTGGCCCTGAAGGCCCAATTCTGAAAACCATGACCACCATATGCAAGCATTTATATTGCATTCATGAGTGATAATATCAGAGCATCTCTCCATGCAAGTAGCCTCTTTGTAATATTGTAAATGGGGCTACTTGGACAAATAGGGACTAAATTAAAAACTCAACTTATCTTGCATTTTTGTACAACACCCATCACCATAGAACTTAAGTGCTGACTGTTGATGTACATGGTACAGAATGAGATCTTTGGAAGTCAGTTGCTGCACATCCATGATAGGATATGCAATATGTTCTGATTTACTATTTATTGACATTTTATGTATTATATAAAAGACCTGTATTAGAGCACTGTGAAGCATATCAAGCCAAACTTACCCATGGCCTACTCCATTAGAGGCACTCCATGTCCTTCCTTTACCTGTTTTCCTGAGTCTTCCTCTTGATCAATTCGGAGAAAGAAGCTGAGATCCCAAATATCCAGCAATTAACTAGTAAATCCAGAATGCTCCTCTCGCTCTCATCGTTTCACAGAGCTATTGTCTGACTGAGCTCTGAGATCCAACAGAAAGATCTGCATTACAATTCGTTATGCACAGAGAACAAAACAATTCATTTTATTCAAAATAAAAGCTTCCAATTTAAGAAAATTCCTAAAACTGTCAGTAGCTCAAAAATCACAGCCTTAAGTCTTTCTAGCTTTACAGTATATCACTATGTTTTACTTACAAAAAGTTTCACAGCATCAGAGCCCAGTCATTCAAGTGTGCTCCCAGTTAAAACTTGGCATATAAAGAAAGTTTTAAACCCTACGTGGTTAAAAACTCACATGCACACAGCCAATTTTTAAAAGAGTCATTTACAACTTCACACTTGGGGGGGGGGGGAAGGGAAAGCAGTTTTAGTGCAATGTAACTGAAAATAATGGCATCTACTTACACCAGGTCTGAATTTGGTCCAGTGCATTCTGGGCATTCATTTGCTACCCCTGAAGTAACAGTGCTTAAAAAGTCAAAACTGTCTGAATGCCAGGATCTCTGGGCCTGATCCAAAGCTTACTGAAATCTGTGGAAAGGCTCTCACCGATGTTGACAGGTTTTGGGTCAGACCCTATGAGTGACAATGCTAATATCAAAACTTATTTCCCTTGGGACTTAAAATTAATTTGGCATATAGGGCTATGGAAGTAAAGGCTTATATCAAAATCAATTACACCTCTTGGGGGTAGGGAGAGGTGCAGAGTCTCATTTTCATTTAAGAAATTTTCAAATAATTAATGAAATATAGAAAACACTCTAATTCATCTAGATAACTCTGTAAATTTACAGATAGATGTATACCATCATATATCAAGGCAATTATGGTCAGTTTAGGTCACAGCATAAAATCCAGACTTAAAAAATATATATTTTTGTGAGACATGATCTAAATATCTCAGCTACCCATGCTGAATTTGCCTTTAAGACCCGATTCAGGGAAAGAAAGAAAAGAAGAAGAAAAAAAACCCCTCACACTTATGCATGTGCTTAACTTTAAGCAACCAAGCAGTCTCATTTAAGTCACTGCAAAACACTTGTGTGCTAAGAGTTAAACAATTTGCTGAATCAGAACTTTGATTTGTGCCCCCTACGTATCATCTATAGTTATAGATGTTAGGTGCATGTCCACAAGATGCTAAACCCTTCTATAGTTAGTAACAAATTAAGACTCAGATTAGCCAGATTTCTCCCTCATATACTCCAATGTAGCTCCACTGATATCACCATCTACATCAATGCCATTGATGTACACAACTGAGAGCTGGGTTGGTCCCAGTGTTATCTGCCTGAAGATTTTAGCCATTGTGTAATTAACCTACACTATTCTCGAAGTCTTGCAATAACATCCTATTATCTCAGCACAAATGTTCAAAGTGGGCTGAGAGAATTAGATTCAGCAAAAGATAGGGGTAAAAATAGAACTGCAGTCTTGGTTTATGAAAATCTGTAAACACTGCTAAAACACATTTTAAAGATATATTTAATGGGTGGGCAATTAACAGAACATCTGCCAGCTAACAAATACAGTGTATAGCTCTTCTCTGATGCAATTTCCTGATGCAGCAACTCCAGCAGGTGGGACCTTTTTTTTGGAAGCACAGGATAGTCTTGAAGCATCAATCTTTTGTATCGATAAGGGAAATAACCGTTTCAGAAACACATGGCATGACCTTGAATACCTAGCTGTGAACTCCTGTTCACATATTTTGTATACTTCAGACCCACATTAATAGTTAAGATAGCTTTCTATTGTGTGGAGGCAGTAATTTTTAAGTTTTGCAATTGTTTTGTGAATTAGTCTGTGCTCTTTATAACAGTGATGTCCTGTAAAGGGCCACTATATTGTTTTGTGCACAAATGTTTTATTACAATTTGGTGAAAAATAATCTTGGAAGTTATCAGTCCACGTATCAACACTAATAGGTATAGTCATACATTTAAACTTGATATGATCCCATTCAACTTTGTTAGATTTAGACTGTCTTAGACTATGTGCCTGAATTTAAGGAGCGTAAACCCTTCCTTTTATTCCTATGCCTGAGCTATCCAGTCCTTGGAATGAGGCCAGAAGCACAAGGGTAGGGGGCAGGTGTACACAAACATTTAGTTTGTGGTAAGCCAGGGCCACACTCCAAACTCACTGTCTGTGTGGCTCCTGTTGACACACATTGACAGTTCTATAGTGAGCTTTGCTCTAACCCACTTCGAAATGGAACTGGATCAAAGTACAATACAAAACCATTAGTGTGTGTTAGCAAGAGCCACATGGACAGTTGGTGAGGGGTAGATTCACACCCTGGCTTGCTGTGAACTAAGTGTTCATGTAGACATGCTGTAAGTGGACATGGTGCACCCCCGGCTTTCTCTTCTTTGGCAGGTGGATAAGGAGGGGTAGAATACAGGGGATCCCAAGCTCTGCTTCTATGCCCCACCCACACATTTGCTAGCATAGCTGAGCGGGCCAATGCAAGCGGGTAGTAATTTGGCCTACATCAGCAAAGTACTACCCCAGTCCCACCCAAGCAGAGGATGAATTAGCCCTCAAAGAGGGACGGCCAAAAGGTGGATAAAGTACTCTGAAAAAAAGGGGTAACAGCTTTGCTAGGAAGCCAGAGAAAACCAAACCCACAAGAAGGGGGATTAAATGACTCTAGCAGAACACAGGATCCCTCTTGTGGGAGGGTGATGGGAAGAGGGGAAGTTAAGCAGAGAGTTTGAGGATGGATCAAAAACCTGCTGTATTGTTTGGGGGTTTGGACTCACCAAAAGGGAAGGGTGTGAATTCTTCTGTTGCTGAGGAGCCATTATACTTCAGTAGGAGAAGCTTGACAGATTTTCAAAGGAGAGCTGTGCCCAGGGAAAGACACTGGGTGGAGATCTCAGATGATCACTTTGTTTATTTTGGACTTTGGCTGCTCTAGAAAGGGTGGAATTTGGGGCTGAATTTACCCAGCCTGCAAGAGGGAAACTGAGGCAGTGGTTTCACTCAGAAGTTCAATCAATTCATCCATCCCAAAGGCTTCTGTTCCATTTGTACTGGTTGTAGAACAACATAGAGGACACCATACCACAAAAGCACAAAGAGGGCTAGGATCAATAAGAGTAAAAGAAACTGACTAGATAGTCAACTCCATGACAAGAGTAAATTCAAGAATGCAAAAAAAGCTAACCTCCCCTTCCTCCCCCACAACACACACACAAAAACCCAATCTGCTGCTTCTCTGTAAGGCTGTGCAATTGTTTTAAGACAGAGTATTGTGTGCTGAAGGTTCAACGTGGTGTAGAGAAGATTAGAGAAGACTTCCAGACCATTTGAAGCCTACTCTACAGACAAGCTGATCTGGAAACTATTAAATACAAATAATCCCCAAGGTAAGGTACAAATGGACATAATTTCATCAAATTTCAGCCATATGTTTTTGATGAAAATATGCTCTCTTTACTACCTGGGCTATAGGGGGGAAGGAGGGAGATCAGAATAGGTTCTAGTAAGATAAAATACCTAATAAGGTAGGACAGCAAAATAATATTGCCCACAAACATCAACAGAAAGAAGAAAAAGATTTAGAAATGGCAAGAGCCTGACAAAAGCAGTTTAGTTTTTTTAACTACTAAGAGAGATAATTATCACATACCCAATCATCAGTGTTGGATAATCAGCATGACAATGGAGATATACCCCTTGGGTTTCTGACAAGCAGCTTAAAATGTGTCTTACAGCACTGGCATAGAAATGGAAATCCACGTCATACTGAAAAAATTAGAGAACCATCCAGGAACAGAACAAAGTTGGTCCCAGAATAGAACTCTGAAGGATTTCAGTTAATAGCTATAGAAACAGAACACAATCTGCATCGCTGACACATAAGACACGGTCTTTAAGTATGCAAGATCAGAGTAAAAATGCAATCCGCATTATCAACACAGGTTTCAGTACCAAGGTGTTTTAAAGGTGCTTTGCAATAATTTTTTTTAAAGGAGAGTTAAACCAGCCTACAAAATCTTTAGTGAAAGTTAAACACAACACAACACACACACGTTTATACTCAAACAAGAGTTGCCATCATGCCAATCTTCTCTGTACATCAAGGAAGAGTTAATGTTAGTAGAATCAGTTTGAACATTGGAACTTAAGACTTACCTTATTGGATCAGACTGGAGGTCTATCTAGTTCAGTCACCTGACAGTGGCCAAAAGCAGATGCTTTTAAAAAAAAAAAAAAAGTAGTAAGAACCCCCACAATAAGCAGATGTGGAATAATTAGCCCCCTACATTAGATCTCATGTGGATCTTTAGAAGTGAGAGACTGACTTAAGCCCTGAGGCATGAGTTTAGTATCCCTTCCAATATTATTATAAGTAATTAGGATAAGTCTGGATAGTCACAAACATCCAACCCCTTGTAGAGTATTGCATTGTGTTTCTGCCTGTGGAGCAAGTTCTTCCACCATTCCCTTCTTTATAGGCTCTAACTTCAGGGCTCCACATTCTGCAACTGAGAATTGGGCAAGACTTCTTCGGAGTCTGTGGGAAAAGTCAACTCACCAGAGCAGCCTTTTGTGGTTGGGCACAGCATAGCAGTTTTCTCCTGTGGAGTGCACTCTGCCATAGGTTGCTCTGGTCCCACAGCGGTCTGCCTCTTTTCATGACTTGGCCCTCCAGTCAGGTCATAATTTAGTTCCACCACTAACAAAAATACAGCTAAAGTCCAAAGGCATACCAACACAGAAGATCCTTCTGCTTCCTCTGTTGGGCTTCTATGCCCCTTCCTCAGGGTTTGCAGGGGAACTTAGTCCAACCCTCCACTCTGGTTTCCAGCCACTTATTAAAAGCTAGGTCTGCTCCTTCAGGTGTGCTGCTGTTTTCCTGGGCCACTTCCTATCTCTGAGCCCCTCATACTGTTTCCCTGCAGCCTGCACTTAACATGGCTGCTTTTCTGGTTTCTCCCTAGGTCCTGCCAGCTCTCTCTTTCTCTGCTGGAATGCCAACCCCTCAGGACTACCTCTCTGTTCCCTGCCCCTTTCCCAGACCTGGCATAGGAATTAATTCCAGCCTGTGACCTTCTTCAGTCAGCCTTTCCCAGAAAGAGAGGAACCTCCCTACCTTTTCTAGAGCTTTCATTTCCTTCTTGCACAAACACCCAGCTCCTCCACAGCTGGGCCTAATAAAATATCAAACCTGACACCCTCCAGGTGCAGCAAGGTGAATTAATTGAGCTCTCAGACTTCTGTTAACCTTTTGTTCACCTGTGCAAGGTGGACCCCATCAGAGTCCGTCAGCATTGTTTCTCCATTAGCCACAGGGGTCTCACTATACAGGTAGGAGGCACTCTTGGGGGTGAACTCACTGCCTTCACTACACTCTCATTCCCTCCTGCTCCATGCAGGGCAACAGACAGGAAAAAGAACCTAACTAGCTGGCAGTGCTGCAAATTTACCATACTGGTGCCCAGGGCAAGGAGCACATTAAGTGGCTCAAGATTGAGTACAGGAAAACTGGAGACCACAACTGTACCTCAGGTAATGTGCTGGCTTTGTGCTTGTTATATGAAGAGTTTGACCAGCTGTTGGGCACCATGCTGAGCTCAGAGCCTACAGTGATGCATGATTACCAGGTTAGCTGGGATGATGCCCTGCTGGTCCCAGAATACAGCACCGGACTGAGGGAAACCAACAGTAGGCTCTGAGTGAGGACAATGAAGTGACACTGTTGCTGAATCCAGTCCCAGAGGAGGCTTTGCCACGGGAGCAGCAGCAGCACATCCTGTGGACATACTCAGAGGAGCTTACTGAGGTGCCCCACTGCCCCCAAGGAATTGCCCATGGTAGAACCAACAGAAGCCACCCCACTGCCTGGTAAGCTGCTGGTTCCATTTTAATGGTTATTAATATAGAAATGGAAGGGATTTCCTTCTATGAACCAGTTAGGGTGACCAGATGTCCCAATTTTATCTTGGACAGTCCTGATATTACCCCCCCATCACAATTTTTCATACTTGCTATCTAGTCACCCTAGAACCACTGCAGAAGTTATGAGAAGCCCTGGCTATCAGTATGCGTCCTCTAATGGCAGATTGAACGCCAATGGCTCAGCACCCCCACAACAAAACATTCAAAATGGCAACTGGGAAACAGTAAAAATGCCTTGAAAGTGAAGTTTTACTGGAAAGGCTCAGATTTTTGCTACAGTATTCCTGTTTCTTAAAAACAACAACCTTCCAGTGCCATGCCTGTCAGCACGCTGCTCTGTAACCACTCAGGGGTGTAACACTCCACATGGAAACAGTGCACTGAGGGGTGGAGGGGCTGGAAGTCCATTCCATTTACAAATCTAGTCCATTTTAGTTCAATGTACTCCAGGATGACAGACATTTGTGCCAAATTCAACTAGCATTTGAAATGTTGTCCAGAAATGTGCCAGGGGGTGGGGTTAAGGAGCCTGGCAATGGAGTTCTGGATGTTGACTGCATGCAGTCATAATGGGCTAAGCCACATGGAAGCTAACACAGCATCCCATTGGTTCCGCCATGAATTCTGACCTAATCCCATGTGCAGCTAGATACAAACTTTTTCTGAAGCAGGAATTCCAAATAGGTAGTTACATTTGGGGGAAAGGGTGTATTTTCTGGGGCTACCTCGCTACCTGCTCAGTCACTATATGTTTGAATGCTGCAGGTTTCTCATCAGCTGCTTGTAAAAAAATCTCTCTTTGCCAGGTAAGCATCTCAAGTGCCACTATGTCCTCCAAAATGTGGAAGGCCTGAAGTGATAGAAACAGCTTTTGTAGCACAGCCACTAACTGCCCACCTCCCCTGGTAGTTTCGGATTTGGGAAGGGAGAAGCAGCTTTGAATTTTTAAACTTTCCATTGTCTGCACTTTTCACTACCATTAACCAAGCTGTATCCAGGGAGGTTCTCTGGTCTGAAGCATCCATCTCACAATATAGCAAGTTCAGTTTGGAAAAAGTAACATTTTAGTCCTTGAAATTCCACAAGGATTTTTTGCACTCCTGCACTGCGCTGTTTGAGACAATAACTTTGTGTCTTGTCCTAGTCCAGACCCCTGGACCTCAACAGGCTGCAGCATAGGTACTGACTGGAGCACCCATGGGGGAAAAAAAATAGTGGGTGCTCAGCACCCACTGGCAGCCCCATGGGTCAGTGCCTCACCCTTCCTCCCCAGTACCTTCTGCCCACTGGCAGGCCCCGATCAGCTCCTCCTCCTCCTCCCTCCCAGTGCCTCCTGATGGCAGTGATCAGCTGTTCAGCAGTGTGCAGGAGGGGAGATGGGGAGGAGCGAGGGCAGGGCCTGGGGCGCTGAGGAAGTCTGCGCCTATGGGCTGCATAGTACCTCCACAGCTTGCCCACACTGCAGCAGAAGGCTGCGCCAACATAGCTTCACAGCCCAGTCCAAGAGGAAGCTTTTCCGTGATGAACTTATGGTTGAAGTTTTAGATAGAGCTAACGGGCAGGTCTAGTACCAAAGGCAGAGGGACTTACCGCTAGAAGAAAGGCAAGAGGAAAGGCTCAGGCTGGCTGCATAGCTTGAGGAGAGGGCTGCAGCATGGAGCGGGAAATCGCTTCACAGTTCCTGGAACAGGAACAGTGACTAAGGGTATGTCTACACTATGAGAGTAGTTCGATTTTACTTAAATCGAATATGTGGAATCGATATTAGAAAGTCAAATGTGTGTATCCACACTAAGGACAGTAATTCAACTTTGTGAGTCCACACTAACGGGGCAAGCGTCGACATTGGAAGTGGTGCACTGTGGGCAGCTATCCCACAGTTCCCGCAGTCCCCGCTGCCCATTGGAATTCTGGGTCGAGCCCCCAATGCCTTCTGGGGGAAAAAATGTGTCGAGGGTGGTTTTGGGTAACTGTCGTCATCCAACCGTCACCACCGCCCTCCCTCCCTGAAAGCGCCGGCGGGAAATCAGTTTGCGCACTTTTCTGGTCAGTGACAGCCCGAACGCCACAGCACTGCAAGCATGGAGCCCGCTGCGACCATCGCTGCAGTTATGGCCATTGTCAACACCTCGCACCTTATCATCCACCTTTCCCAGAGGCAGATGCTGAGAAATCAGGCGAGGAGGCTACGGCAGCACGGTGAGGACCTGAAGTCTGAGAGTGGCACAGACCTGTCACAAAGCACGGGACCCCGCGCCGCATGGTGGCAATGGGTCATGTTGATGTTGTGGAACGGCGATTCTGGGCCCGGGAAACAAGCACAGACTGGTGGGACCGCATAGTGCTGCAGGTCTGGGATGAATCACAGTGGCTGCGAAACTTTCGCATGCGTAAGGGAACTTTCCTTGAACTTTGTGAGTTGCTGTCCCCTCCCTGAAGCGCAAGGACACCCGGATGCGAGCAGTCCTGACTGTCCAGAAGCGAGTGGCCATAGCCCTCTGGAAGCTTGCAATGCCAGACAGCTACCGGTCAGTCGCGAACCACTTTGGCGTGGGCAAATCTACCGTGGGGGTTGTTGTGATGCAAGTAGCCAACGCAATCGTTGAGCTACTGCTCTCAAAGGTAGTGACCCTGGGAAACGTGGAGGTCAACATAGATGGCTTTGCCGCAATGGGATTCCCAAACTGCGGTGGAGCTGTAGATGGAACTCACATCCCTATCCTGGGACCGGACCACCAGGCCAGCCAGTACATTAACCGAAAGGGCTACTTTTCAATGGTGCTGCAAGCACTGGTGGACCATAGGGGACGTTTTACAAACATCAACGTCGGATGGCCGGGCAAGGTTCATGACGCTCGTGTTTTCAGGAACTCAGGTCTGTTTAGATGGCTGCAGGAAGGTATTTACTTCCCGGACCACAAAATTACTCTTGGGGATGTGGAGATGCCTATAGTGATCCTCGGGGACCCAGCCTACCCGCTAATGCCCTGGCTCATGAAGCCCTATACAGGCGCCCTGGACACTGAAAAAGAACTCTTCAACTACCGGCTGAGCAAGTGCAGAATGGTGGTGGAGTGTGCTTTTGGACGTCTCAAGGGGAGATGGAGAAGCTTACTGACTTGCTCTGATCTCAGCGAAACCAATATCCCCATTGTTATTGCAGCTTGCTGTGTGCTCCACAATCTCTGTGAGAGCAAGGGGGAGACCTTTATGGCGGGGTGGGAGGTTGAGGCAAATAGCCTGGCTGCTGATTACGCCCAGCCAGACAGCCGGGCGATTAGAAGAGCCCAGCGGGACGCGCTGTGCATCCGGGAGGCTTTGAAAGCTAGGTTCCTGAGTGAGCAGGGTAACCTGTGACTATTAAGTTTGTTTACAGAGAAGCTGAACCTGCCCCCGTTTCTTTACCCAGTAAATGTTCACTATCCTCTCCAGTTACATACCCCGTTCACCCCCTTCCAACACACGTTTAAAAATAAAATCACTTGAAATTTGTTAATGAACACCGTTTTCTTTATTACTGTTTTCGCGGGAAAGTGTTGAACCTGGGACGCAGACTGTGGTGGGGAGCGGGTGTAGTGTAGTGATGCAAAGGACGCTTCTAAACTCCAGGAATGACAGGCTCCGCACTGGTGGACTGGTTGTTTCAACGGAGCCTGCCACCCCTCCTGTTCGGGACTGTGTGTGTGGGGGCTATGTGACTTTGTGGCAGGGGGAGGACGGTTACAGATCCCCTGCTGCGTGGCTCTGTGATCCAGGCTAAGGACCACTGCATAAGATCTCTAACCGCCCTCCCCCGCCACAAAGTCACATAGCCCTCCCCCACACAGAACATGAAAACCACCTCCCAGACTGACCAGGGTAACTAGTGACTGCAATGTGTGTGTGCCCTGCTGCTGAACCTGCCCCCGCGTCTGTACCCTGGTAAAGGTGACTGTCCTGTCCAATTACCAACCCCCTTCCCCCCCTTCAAACAGACTCTCCTCTAAAAGAACATGATGGAAACAGTAATTAACAGAAACATATTTTTTATTAGCAACTACACATGAAACTGGGGGATGAAACTGGGACGGGGGCTTGGGTGAGGTGGGAAGGAAAGGACTTATCAAATTTTGGGGAATGAGAGCCTTCTGGTACTTGAGCAGTCTGCAGGGGTGGAGTGAGAGTTTTCACGGACTCTGCCGCCCCTCCTTCTTGGGACTTTTGGTGAGGGGGTATGGGACTTTGTGGCGGGGGAGGGCGGTTAGAGAGAGACTGCAGCGGGGCTCTGTCCTCCTGCCTCCGGTCCTGCAGAACATCCACAAGGCGCCGGAGTGTGTCCGTTTGCTCCCTCATTAGTCCAAGCAGCGTTTGAGTCGCCTGCTGGTCTTCCTGCCGCCACCTCTCCTTCCGTTCCATGTGTGATCAGTGCATTTGGGACAAGTTCTCCCTCCACTGGGTCTGCTGGGCTGCCTGGGCTCGGGAGCAGCCCATAAGTTCCGAGAACATGTCCTCCCGTGTCCTCTTCTTCCTACGCCTAATCTGCGCTAGCCTCTGGGACTGTGATGCCAGGGTATTTCGGGAGACAGTCGCAGCTGTGGGATGGGAAAAAGGGAGTGAATTCCTCAGAAAGATAAATTTTTGGTTGAACAAAGAACATAGTCTTTCTCTGTGAACAAGACCATGCACAGCACCTATCACATGCGCACTCAGGACAAGGTCGAATTTTCGGCCTTCGCATTCAGTGCCTGGGGTTTTGCAGTGCAGATCAGACAAGCGGGACAGGACAGCGGAATTTGGGTAACAGGCTGACATGGTAAGCCGTAGACTTGTGGCTGCTTAAAACTTTAATAAATAGCACTGGCCTCCTTTCACGTTCAAAGCAATGCCAGTCCCTGCTGCCAGCAATCCGGCAAGCATGAACTCTGCCCCTGTCCCACCCCCTCGCGGCTGTCCCAGGGAAAGATCCCTGTATGCTGCTCCTCTCCCGCCTCCACCGCGTGGCTCTAAACCGCCGGTTACAGTTCTGTAAAGGAACAGGCAAGCAGTCCCAATACTAACATTCCCCTACCTAATTCAAAGCAGGTCACCATGAGCGACATCACTCTGATGAGGATTTCAGAGACGGAGAAAGAACGGATGCTTCAGGAAAGCCTGCAAAGACCAGGGCCGTATGCCACCATGCTCTGCAAGGCTATGATCCCCGAGTACTTGCTTGTCTCCTGGCGCGGAAACGTTTCCTACCACGGAGGACCCAATAAGGCCGCTCTCCCCAGGAACCTGATGCAAAGGCTTTCCAATTACCTCCAGGAGAGCTTCGTGGAGATGTCCCAGGAGGACTTCTGCTCTATCCCCGGACATATAGACCGGATTTTACTGTAGCTGCACTGGCAGGGACTAAACAGTAGAGCGCCTAGGGCAAAACAATCATGCTAAACCGGACATTGTTAGATTTTTTTTCAGTAGTTGCACTGCCAAGGACTGAAACGTGAAGCACCTAGGGCAAAGTAATCATGAAAAACCCATTGTTAATATTGTTAATATTCTTGTTCTGTTAAAAATAAATGTTTACATGTTTAAAACACTTACTGACTGATCCTTCCCCTGATTCTGTGTCCGGGTTAACGCCTGGGGACGGGTGGTAGGGGATCTCTGTAAGGGTGATGAAGAGATCCTGGCTGTCGGGGAAATCAGCGTTGTAAGCGCTGTCGACTGCCTCGTCCTCCTCATCTCCGTCCTCATCTTCCCCGTCCGCTAACATGTCCGAGGAACCGACCGTCGACAATATCCCATCCTCAGAGTCCACGGTCAGTGGTGGGGTAGTGGTGGCGGCCGCACCTAGGATGGAATGCAGTGCCTCGTAGAAACGGGATGTCTGGGGCTGGGATCCGGAGCGTCCGTTTGCCTCTTTGGTCTTCTGGTAGCCTTGTCTCAGCTCCTTGATTTTCACGCGGCACTGCGTTGCATCCCGGCTGTATCCTCTCTCTCTGCCATGGCTTTAGAGATCTTCTCGTAGATCTTTGCATTCAGTCTTTTCGATCGCAGCTCAGAAAGCACGGACTCATCGCCCCACACAGCGATCAGATCCAAGACTTCCCGATCAGTCCATGCTGGGGCCCTCTTTCTATTCTGAGATTTCATGGCCATCTCTGCTGGAGAGGTCTGCATCGTTGCCAGTGCTGCTGAGCTCGCCACGATGTCCAAACAGGAAATGAGATTCAAACTGCCCAGACAGGAAAAGGAATTCAAATTTTCCCGGGGCTTTTCCTGTGTGGCTGGTCAGAGCATCCGAGCTCGGACTGCTGTCCAGAGCGTCAACAGAGTGGTGCACTGTGGGATAGCTCCCGGAGCTATTACCGTCGATTTCCATCCACACCTAGCCTAATTCGACATGGCCATGTCAAATTTAGCGCTACTCCCCTCGTTGGGGAGGAGTACAGAAGTCGAATTTAAGAGACCTCTATGTCGAACTAAATAGCTTCGTGGTGTGGACGGGTGCAGAGTTAATTCGATATAACGGTGCTAAATTCGACAAACTCCTAGTGTAGACCAGGCCTAAGGGAGGAGAACAGAGCTCAGCAGGAAACTGTTTGAGCAGCTGCTGTCACTAATGGCTGCAAGAGTACTGGCTCCTGCTGCATCACCCACACCACAGCCTGAGTCCCCTCTCAGTACCTTGTGATGTAGTCCAGAAACAGCATGGAAAACTCCATTGCTCAGTGGCCTGTGCATCAGGCCCCATGAGCAGCTGAGCAGAATGTGGTGGCGGGCTGTTCAAACTAACTGTAATGTGAATGGGGGGCAGTGCACCATGCTCAGAGGGCTAGAGCAGCCACATTTTATGCAGGCAATAGAGAGCCTGGGATATGGTTGGTTTGACTTGGGTCTGCGTGCTGCCTGGGGGTGCCAGCGACCCAGGTTAAAGTGCGGGAATGAAAATTCTTAACATAGGTTTAATAATCAGTGTAGATGCTCAAGCCTTGGGTTCTCTAACCCAGGGTCTGCTAACTCAAGTAACACTAACCCTGGGCTTACATTGCAATGTAGACATACCCACAGAAAAGTGGGTCTGTGAGGAAGTGTACTGTTTCTTTAAAATCTTCAACAGGAAGCCAGGAAAAGGGGTTGGGTATGGAAAGTTTTGGTAGAAGATCTGCAGCCAACACATTAAGAGAGCAGCTGTAGAATAATATGGTCTTGGAATGATAAATATTAAGAAAAACAATTGCAATTCTTTGTCATTGCTGCAAGACCCACTTGTCACTCTAGCTCACTTTAGTTCAAACTGGCACCAGGGTTTCTGAACAGGAAGTATGAAAATAATCAAGGTGAATATGCAGTTCAGCTGGGCTTCAGGAAACAGTTATACTACATGCTCAGTGTACAAAACAGACCAAGAGCATAAATGATCATCCACTAGACAGAAAAATGACACGTTTATTTCACAGGAGGTGGGTGAATGGTGACTGTCCATTAATCCTTGTGGTTCTCCCCCCCCCCCCCCCATTTCCTGATCCAACTCTATAATACTTTAAGTAGCAAGTGAAATATGGTGATTTATTTGTCCTTTCCAGCTAGAAGGAGGAGGAGCAAATGGCTACTTTCTTAACTGCTAATAGTTGATCAAGAAAGCTATGGAGCAAGAGACCCTTGTTCATTACGTAAATACTTTTACACAATGCCCAGCCTTTGATAGATTGAATTTATTGCTCAGATTTGAGGCACAACAGGGACACTCAGAGCAAATAAATACTTGTGTTACACAAGCAAGTGCACATTTTACTGTCCTAGTGAATTAAGGCATCCATTTGAGAAGTGGGCCTGCAATATGGAATTGTCTAGTTTCCTCTCCCTCGTGTACCAGTGAAGATGCTATCTAGATAGGTTCTCCCACCAGTGTAGGTACTCCACCTTCCACCAGAGGCAATAGGAGAATTCTCCTGTCAACCTAGCTGTCTACCTAGTACTTTCTACACCAGGGTTTAGGTCATTTTAACTGTGTCACTCAGGAGTGTGGATTTTTCACACCCCCATAGTGGTGCAGATATACCAGCATAATTTCCTAGGCCTGATCTACACTACAAGTTTAGGTCGAATTTAGCAGTGTTAAATCGAATTAAGCCTGGACACGTCCACACGACGAAGCCCTTTTTTTCGACTTAAAGGGCCCTTTAAACCGGTTTCTTTACTCCACCTCCGACGAGGGGATTAGCGCTGAAATCGGCCTTTGCGGGTCGGATTTGGGGTAGTGTGGACGGAATTCGACGTTATTGGCCTCCGGGAGTTATCCCATAGTGCTTCATTGTGACCGCTCTGGACAGCACTCTCAACTCAGATGCACTGACCAGGTAGACAGGAAAAGCCCCGCAAACTTTTGAATTTCATTTCCTGTTTGCTCAGCGTGGAAAGCACAGGTGACCACGCAGAGCTCATCAGCACAGGTAACCGTGATGGAGTCCCAGGATAGCAAAAGAGCTCCAGCATGGACAGAACGGGAGGTATGGGATCTGCTCGCCATATGGGGAGACGAATCAGTGCTAGCTGAACTCCGTAGCAGTAAACAAAATGGCAAAATATTAGAAAAAGTCTCAAAGGCCATGAAGGACAGAGGCCATAACAGGGACGCACAGCAGTGCCACGTGAAAATTAAGGAACTAAGGCAAGCCTACCACAAAGCCAAAGAGGCAAACGGAAGGTCCGGGGCAGAACCGCAAACATGTCGCTTCTACGCAGAGCTGCATGCGATCCTAGGGGGTGCAGCCACCACTACCCCAACCGTGTGCTTTGACTCAGTCAATGGAGAATCACGCAACAGGGAAGCGGGTTCGGGGTACGAGGAAGATGATGATGAAGACAATGAAGATAGCTCACAACAAGGAAGCGGAGAAACCGGTTTCCCCAACAGCCAGGATATGTTTATCACCCTGGACCTGGAACCAGTAACCCCCGAACTCACCCAAGGCATGCTCCCAGACCCTGAGGGCGCACAAGGGACCTCTGGTGAGTGTACCTTTGTAAATATTACACATGGTTTAAAAGCAAGCGTGTTTAATGATTAATTTGCCCTGGCAATCGCGGCCAGTACAGCTACTGGAAAAGTCTGTTAACGTGTATGGGGATGGAGCGGAAATCCTCCAGGGACATCTCCAGAAAGCTCTCCTTCATGTACTCCCAAAGCCTTTGCAAAAGGTTTCTGGGGAGGGCTGCCTTATCCCGTCCACCATGGTAGGACACTTTACCACGCCAGGCCAATAGCACGTAGTCTGGAATCATTGCATAACAAAGCATGGCAGCATATGGTCCCTGTGTTTGCTGGCATGCAGACAACATCCATTCCTTATCTCTTTGTTATCCTCAGGAGAGTGATATCATTCACAGTCACCTGGTTGAAATGGGGCGATTTTATTAAGGGGACATTCATAGGTGCCCGTTCCTGCTCGGCTGAATAGAAATATTCCCCGCTGTTAGCCACGCGGTAGGGGGGAGGGGTGAAGTGATCATCCCAGATAATTGGGTGGGTGTGTGTGGGGGGGGGTAGTTGGGTTTGTGCTGCATGTTAACCTGGAAACCGCAGCCCCTCCTTTTACATTGCAAACCCATTTTAAATGGCCAACCCAACGGGTGCTTGGTATGGGAAACGAGGGCGCTGCTGTTTGAAACCATTCCCACATGTTATGAAGGTTAAAAAAGCCAAAAGACTGTGACTTACCATGGCTGCCTGCAAGCCGAATTCTGTTGCCTGGCACTGCGTGAGTGATCTCTCACACCAAACCGGCAGGCCCTCAATATAAGAGGAAAAATGCGAGCTTGTAACAAAAGCACACATGCGGTGTAATGTGAACAGCAAAATTTAATGTGAAAGAGTGTACCCATTGTTCTCTAAAATCTGTTTTTTTTAACCACCTCTCCCTTCTCCTCCACCAGCTGCAAATGTTTCTCCTTCACAGAGGCTAGTGAAGATTAGAAGGAGAAAACGGCAGACTCGGGCTGATATGTTCTCGGAACTCCAGATGTCCTCCCACGCTGACAGAGCACAGCAGAATGCGTGGAGGCAGTCAATGTCAGAGTGCAAAAAAGCACAATATGAACGAGAGGAGAGGTGGCAGGCTGAATCGCGGGCTGAAGAGAGCAAGTGGTGGGCTGAAGAGGATAGGTGGCGTCAGCTTGCTGACAGACGGCAAGAGTTGATGCTCCGACTGCTGGAGCATCAAAAACTGATATGCTCCAGCGTATGGTTGAGCTGCAGGAAAGGCAGTAGGAGCAGAGACCGCCACTACAGCCCTTGTGTAACCAACAGCCCTCATGTAACCAACAGCCCTCCTCCCCAAGTTCCAGAGCCTCCTCACCCAGCCGCCCAAGAACGCGGTGGGGGGGCCTCCGGCCACCCAGCCACTCCACCCCAGATGATTGCCCAAGCATCAGAAGGCTGGCCTTCAATAAGTGTTAAAGTTTTAAACTGCAGTGTGTCCTTTTCCTTCCCTCCTCCCCCACCCCTCCCGGGCTACCTTGGCAGTTATCCCTCTAGTTGTGTGATGAATTAATAAAGAATGCATGAATGTGAAGTAACAATGACTTTATTGCCTCTGCAAGCGGGACTCAAAGGGGGGAGGGGAGGGTGGTTAGTTTACAGGGAAGTAGAGTGAACGGGGGGGTGGGGGGAGAGGAGGGTTCATCAAGGAGAAAAACAGAAGTTTCACATCATAGCCTGGCCAGTCACAAAACTGGTTTTCAAAGCTTCTCTGCTGCGCACCGCGCCCTGCTGTACTTTTCTAACCGCCCTGGTGTCTGGCTGCGTGTAATCAGCGGCCAGGTGATTTGCCTCAACCTCCCACCCCACCATAAATGTCTCCCCCTTACTCTCACAGATATTGTGGCGTGCACAGCAAGCAGCAATAACAATTGGAATATTGGCTTCGCTGAGGTCTATCCGAGTCAGTAAACTGCACCAGCGCGCTTTTAAACGTCCAAATGCACATTCTACCACCATTCGGCACTTGCTCAGCCTATAGTTGCACAGGTCCTGACTACTGTCCAGGCTGCCTGTGTACGGCTTCATGAGCCATGGCATTAAGGGGTAGGCTGGGTCCCCAAGGATAATGATAGGCATTTCAACATCCCCAACGGTTATTTTCTGGTCGGGGAAGAAAGTCCCTTCCTCCAGCTTTTGAAACAGACCAGAGTTCCTGAAGACGCGAGCATCATGTACCTTTCCCGGCCATCCCACGTTGATGTTAGTGAAACATCCCTTGTGATCCACCAGGGCTTGCAGCAGCATTGAAAAGTAGCGCTTGCGGTTCACGTACTCGGTGGCTTGATGCTCCGGTGACAAGATAGGGATATGGGTTCCGTCTATCGCCCCACCACAGTTTGGGAATCCCATTGCAGCAAAGCCATCCACTATCACCTGCACGTTTTCCCAGAGTCACTACCCTTGATATCACCAGGGCTTTGATTGCATTGGCTACTTGGATCACAGCAGCCCCCACAGTTGATTTGCCCACTCCAAATTGATTCCCGACTGACTGGTAGCTGTCTGGCATTGCAAGCTTCCACAGGGCTATCGCCACTCGCTTCTCAACTGTGAGGGCTGCTCTCATCCTGGTATTCTGGCGTTTCAGGGCAGGGGAAAGCAAGTCAAAGTTCCATGAAAGTGCCCTTACGCATGCGAAAGTTTCACAGCCGCTGGGAATCATCCCACACCTGCAACACGATGCGGTCCCACCAGTCTGTGCTTGTTTCCCGGGCCCAGAATCGGCATTCCACGCCATGAACCTCCCCCAGTAACACCATGATTTGCACATTGCTGGGGCTTGTACTTTGTGAGAGGTCTATGTCCATGTCAATTTCCTCATCACTCTTGTCGCCGCGCTGCAATCGCCTCCTCGCCTGGTTTTGCTTTGGCATGTTCTGGCTCTGCATATACTCCAGGACAATGCGCGTGGTGTTCATAGTGCTCATAATTGCCGCGGTGATCTGAGCGGGCTCCATGATCCCAGTGCTATGGCGTCTGGGCTGAAAAAAGGTGCGCAACTATTGTCGGAGGGAGGGAGGGGCGAGTGACGACATGGCTTACAGGGAATTAAAATCAACAAAGGTAGCTGTGCATCAGGGAGAAACACAAACAACTGTCACACAGAATGCCCCCCCCCAAAGATTGAACTCAAAACCCTGGGTTTAGCAGGCCATTGATTTCATGGAGGGAGGGGGAAGCAAATGAATACAGAACAAATCTGGTCCATCTATCTTTTACATTTTAGACTGGCAGCAGACGGTGCAGCATGACTGATAGCCATTGGCATCTTCTGGGTGCTTGGCAGAAAATGCTGTATTACGATTGCTAGCCATCATTGTCAAGACAGTTCAATAGGACTGCCGGCAGGACTGAATCTCCAGGAGACAAAACATGTCTGCCCAGGTTCCTCTGACCGAACTCACTGAGGAATACGACGATGATGGATACCAATCATAATACACCATCCACTGCCAAAAGGCAAGGAGCTGCTGCTGTATAGCAATGCAGCTCCACGTCTGCCAGCACCCAGATAGCCGATGACGGCTACCAGTCATACTGCACCATCTACTGCCAAAAGGCAATTAGCTGCTGCTGTGTAGCAATGCAGTACCACGTCTGCCGGCACCCACATGACATATGGTGATGGTGAGCTGAGCTCAGCGGGCTCCATGCTTGCCGTGGTATGTTGTCTGCACAGGTAACCCAGGTAAAAAGGCGCAAATCGATTGTCTGCCGTTGCTCTGATGGAGGGGCCTGACAACATGTACCCAGAACCCCCCGTGACACTGTTTTTGCATCATCAGGCATTGGGATCTCAACCCAGAATTCCAATGGGCGGCGGAGACTGCAGGAACTGTGGGATAGCTACCCACAGTGCAACACTCCAGAAGTCGACGCTAGCCTCGGTACTGTGGATGCGGTCCGCCGACTTAATGCACTTAGAGCATTTTATGTGGGGACACACACCCAATCAATTTCTATAAAACCGGCTTCTATAAATTCTACCTCATTTCGTAGTGTAGACATACCCCTAGTGTAGTTCAGACCTTAGGCATATTTCACTAGAAGGAAGACAGCTATTCAAAAGTCAACTGCAAAATGACAATGCTGGCAGAACAATATAAAGAAAGGAAGAATAATAGGTAAAGAAACAGTCAGGGAGTTGGCTTCATGATTTGATTTCACTTTTGGTTCCTGAAGCAGAACTGTTTGGTTATTTTATAGTTTAGTGTAAAACAAAATATAGCTACATAAAGTCAGAGTGAAAGTCAGACCATGGGATGCTAGTGTGACGTCTGGCAAAAAGTGAACTTCTGTCTCACAGCAACCCCAGGGAATTTTTCCAGGTGTATTGGGGTTTTTTTTAAGCTTGTTTTTAATATTTGCCGCTCCTTGTACTGGAGCTGATGTAATTTTCACGATGTCAGTCTATGCTCCATAACAAAACAAAACAAAAATCTAGTGGAAGTGAGTCATCTGCTGACTTTAAGGCATTATAATATATAGATACATACACAATACAAGCAATCTTCTGGGCATACAGTTTGCACTCTTACACACAGTACTTGTCAGTGTATTTTGTAATGCACAAATCTCAGATATAAAATTAGATTATTTGTTTGCTGTAGCGTAAGTGTGCTACCATTCAAAGTGAATGTCCGTTGGCTCTACATTCAGAAGCATTTTACCCTTCTACAGAAGTCAGCTTTGTGACATTTATCTTCATGTTTCTGTAACATAACAATGGGCCTTCCTATTGGCTGTCAGTCTAGAGCTGCATTCTGCCCCCCCCCCCCATCCCCCTTTCCCCAGAAGTGGCCAGGTAGCATGGAGGGAGTGTGGTATTTAAGAACGTTTACTGATGCCATTGGGGTGATAAATACAAAAATCCAAATCTGTCTAGGAAAAATCTCAGTTTGATTGGGAGTAAGCATGAGAAGGGCTTTTCCTCCACCTCAGCAGAAGGCTTTCCTCTACCTCTTTGTGAAATAGCTCAGTAATGAGAAGAGACATTTCAGAGTCTTTATAATCAATAGCTTCTCTTTTCCTCACACAAATCGCTCTGTATCCTAAACTGGACAGCATGTGGCATGTCTGTTCTCAGTTTAAGAGGTGGGTTCGAGTTGAGTAACTTTTCCAAAATTCTGGAGTTAAAAAAAAAATAAGGTAAATTTGTATGCATCAAATTTGGAGCCAGATCTTCAGGCCAAGCCAAGGTGATCATGATGGGGTCAAGACGCCTTTCCACTCACCTGATCCCGGAGATGCCCAGAGGACAATTCGGCCCCCTGCATAACTTAGGGCAGCCTTCGGGTCTCTGAGCATTAAGTGCTCAGTGCCTGTGAAAATAAATTCTTTAAAAGGTACAGTCAGAAAATATATGTCGGAGAACTCAATGGAATAAAAATCATGGAAGTCCAGGAAAGTCTGCTATAAACATGTATCAAAAGCAGCAGCTTCCAATGATAAGCATATCATAAACCTCTATGGAGTTTGATCATTTAGTGTATCATGCTTTAGATTCTTCATCTCAAGGAAATTTTCTGCATCAGGGGAAGTGATCCTGGTCCTATCAAACAGCTGCAAGATTTTTTTAGATGTCTCTGAAGAAAGAATTTTCCCCTATCATTTCAAGTGCATCCAGTTTCTAAAATAATAAAGTGGAATAAAGACAGCCTCTAGAGCCCCGTACAGTACTCATGGAGAGATGCTACAAAGAAAAAGGTTATGGCCACAATCCTACAACTGTTTGTGTGAGCAGATTTCCATGCCCATGCAGGGCACCGATGGGTGTCTGTGTAGGAGGCCACCTGCCTCAAAATAAAATGGTGCCCTTAAACCTTGAAAAGTGACCATAATCAGGCAGTGGCAGATTAATGATTTTGCTACCACTAGGCCCTGAAATGATTGCTGCCCCCGCCCCCATATGAACTTGTTTTTAGTTTTTTTAAAAATTCATTTGAACTAAAATGAATCTAAATATCATTAACATAATTTAACATTTACAAGTTTTATTATAAATAAAATTACAAGTACAGCAGACCCTCGCTTGAACGTGCGTCTATAGTGTGATTTCGCTTATAGCGCGGGACCACACATGGATCCAAAACTGAGAACCACTTAATTTCTTCCTTCTGGTCATATTAATGTTTAGGAGTCTCACGAGTATGTTTACTAAATGGCATCACGCCGTCATTGGTGGTTTCAATACACGCTATGATTGGTAGAATTGCGGCAACAGTGATGCCGCAATTACAAAAATGCTGCTATTATAAATTTACCGCCCCTGGAAATTTGTCAGCCTAGGCAATAATACACCGCTGTAATCAGGGAGTCTGCCTGAAGTCACCCAGAATGATGGGTGCAGGTTCCTCTGACTATTTTTAAGATTTAATTCCTTTAGGTTTCAGTTAAAACATACTTTAGCCTAAGAAAAGGTTATTTGCCTTCATTGGGTTTGTTAACTTTGTTTTTAATACATCTCCCTAGCTCTTATGGTCTGACATTTAAAGTGATAGCAATACATCTATAATTTCACATATCACACTCTCTCTCTTTATAATAAGAATCATGGATAAGCAGCCATGTAATGGCAAGACATAATTCCACCAAGGGATTTTGGCAAAATAAACCAGGAGAATGAAACCCTAGAAAAGTCATTATAGTGAAGAGTAAGTCAGTATTTCTACAATACATCCAGATTTACAGTTAGGTCACTCCAAACTGCAGTACGTTCCAGCTTGTTACAACAGACAGCTTATATGTAAAATCCCTACACACACACAAAAACAGTATGAAGTAAAATCAGTTAAGTGAGTACAGGAGGTTATACAAATAGGATTTTTAACCATTTCAAGATTTGAGGGGTTTTTGGTCCAATCCCTTCCTGAAAAACTTTTTAAGTGGTAAAACATGAAGTGACAGTCTATACACGTCTCTAAGCAGATGGTCAAGGCATCTGTACTGCTTTAAGCTTGCTTCGCAATTTTAACAGGTTCACTTGATAGATATGCATTCTTCTCTCCCCTTTGGCATACTAATTTCATGATTCATTGCAACCGTTTTAAGTCGTGCTTCACCGACATGCCACAACTTGACATATATACAATTTACACTTACTAATAGAAGAACTGAAAGAACTTATGTTCCATTATACTTACCCAGGTTTGGTTTTGGCCTGAAATTATACTAGCATTAAAACTTATGTTTGGCTACCAAGGGGGAGTTTGGCTACTACAAAACTCTCTATTTTGTTTCTCCTTTTAAAAGGATAGGATTTCTGGGGGATGGTTTAGGAAGCATAGAAGGGTGTCTTGTCTTGAAGTTTGCCATAGACAAGTACTTTAAAGATGAAGTCCTCTGGACTGTCTTCTTATATGCATCTCTTATTTGGTTTGTACAGCACATAGCACTAAAGGACCTCCGTTCTAACTGGGCATTCAGATACAGCCATTAATAAACTGGACCCAATTCTCTGCTGGTGTAAATAGGTGCAGCTCCATTGACTCTAGGTGCCAGTAGAACGTTTAGGTCAGTGTTTATCCACAGTATGTGTTGGATGTAAATTTCCCTCATAAGTTTATTAAGGTTTACCATGACTCAGTTTCCACGCAACCACGCCTTTCCTGGAGAAGGTAAATAAGGAAGTGTTATTTACTCCTCATAACACAAGAACTAGGGGTCACCAAATGAAATTAATAGGCAGCAGGTTTAAAAAACAAACAAACGGAAGTATTTCTTCACACAACACACAGTCAACCTGTGGAACTCTTTGCCAGGGGATGTTGTGAAGGCCAAGACTGTAACAGGGTTCAAAAAAGAACTAGATAAATTCTTGGAGGATAGGTCCATCAATGGCTATTAGCCAGCATAGGCGGGGGTGGGGGGGGGAGAGAATGTCTCTAGCCTCTGTTTCCCAGAAGCTGGGAAATGGGCGACAGGGGATGGATCACCTGATTGCCTGTTCTGTTCATTCCCTCTGAGGCACCTGGCATTGGCTGCTGTCAGAAGAGAGGATACTGGGCTAGACAGACCTTTGGTCAACCCAGTATGGCCGTTCTTATGTTCTTTATTGGTCAAAGGCTACATGGTGTTTATATCAATACATGCATGTACACACTTGGATTCTATACTCTAGCAATAATACAGTTATAAGGGTTAGCCAAAATACTCAACAAGATCAGGTCTGGGAGACACCTTCCCAACATGGTATGACTTCAGATGCATAAGGAAAAGCTCCAACAAAGGAACACCTTTTTAAAAAAAAAAAAACAATTAAATATACCATAACAAACAAGTGATGTCATTGCTGATTATTGGACTTACTGAAGCAGTTTAGGGCTGTATTCTGCTTTCTTCAAGGTTTTTTCCCCCTTCTCACTTTGCTCTATTTTTCCCTACCTACTGGACTAAGCACTTCTAACCAGTTAGTTTCTGTACCTGGTGCCTAATTAACCATGCCTTCTTTATTTCTATTTCTTAGCCCAACCTTAAATAAAAGATAAACTCTGGTATTTCCAGGGTCACTACAAATTAAACACAAACAATCCTTTTTCATGAGTTTATTCTTTTTGATCACATGCTTTGGGTCTATTACTTATACAAAAATCCAAACCAAATTTAAAACCATAGTTCATTCAAATTTAATGGAGGCCTATATTCTGACAGTTGGAATCATTCATCAATCAAGTTAAATTATTCAAATGATCTTTATGGCTCTTAATGTACTAGAAAGGCCCTTCTTCTTGCCCTTTGCTCTGTTACTCAGACCCTGTGGGTATATCCACTCCCATTATTAATAATTATTATTATTGAACAGCATGCCCACATTTGTCTCACACGTGAAATGCACTGACTTCAGTGGAATAATTCCTCATTTACACTATGTTGAAAGAAGAATCAGGCCCATGGTGTTTGGAAAAAGGAAAGTCTGCTTCCTACATGTCAATATTTGGAGAACCCAGACACTTCAGGCTGGAATATGGAGATTCTTGTTTTAATGATAAGCATATGAAAATGAGATTTGTACCCCTTGGCCACTGGAATGACCTCAGCATGCAAAGTTTTCCTTTCTCTACTCAATCTTAGCATGTCTTCTTACTCACCTTCTTTTAAGGTCTGATCCAAAGCCCACTCAAGTCAGTGAATAGATTCCCCTTTACTTCATTGGGCTTTGGATCAGCCCTATAAAGCACCCATTGGATTTATGGTCTATATATTGTTAGTCCAGAATGCCCTGAAGTCAGACTCAGTGTTTTGATGCACATTGGCATGGCTGCTGAAAAATAATGCAAACTATGCTCTTCATGAAAGCCGAAAGCCAAGTGCGTCTATGATTATTTATCTGTCTAGTTTCATTGGAATTTACCTTTTTTTCCAGCTCACGTTTCCTCCATCATAATTCTAACTCACCTGCCTTCCTGTTAGGATATGCATCTTAGATATTAAGGATGGCAAAAGACCAATTAGGTTATCTAGTCCATCTGGCGGACCATGTTTGCTTGTTCCCTAAAGCACATTTTCTAGTGCTTTATCTAAGAAGTTGTTCTGATACCAAGTGTAGGGAACAAGAGAAATATTTAATAAAAGGGAAATGCCTCTTTCCACCATCACCTTGAGCGATCAATCCATCAGCCCTCACAGAGAGAGCGCTGACCACAACACGTCCTTGGCATTGTTCTAGCCAGTCCTTCAGCCACCTGTTAGCCAGGCTGTCAGTGGCACCAGACACCGGATTGACATAGCGCACTGTAGCCCAGAACCCCTGCGTGATCGACCAGCCTCAGCCTCCCAAGTAGCTGGGACTGCAGGCGCACGCCACCACACCCTTCCATCATCACCATCTTTTATATGCATATAATTAAAGTTTATATATATATTATATACACATATATACATACACACACACACATATATATACACACACACACAGAGCAGAATTCCCGATTTAAACACGATAAATTGAATATTTCCCTCACTATCCTCAATTCAAAGTTACAACCCAGTATTACAGCACTATCAGATAGTTGCATACAAGCCTCCAGTTTTAGTGTATGTAGACGAGTATCTGATTTAAGCAAACATTTTGAAAAGATTAAAATAGGAGTATTTAGTGATTTATACAGAGTTAACATCATTGCTTTGGACTCTGATTTTGCAATAAAATGTGCGTAAGGAACTTAGACCTGAGTGACTTGGTTGGCCAAACATGTAACAAAAGTAAGCATTGCTAAGAGATGCTTAAAGCAGCTTTTTGTGTGTAGGCAAAGGGTTATCAGGATAACAGCTATATACTTGTCCTAGCCACTACCTCACTTTTTAGGCTATTTTCCCAGTGTCAATTTCCTCATTGTCATAGAATGTGCGGAAGTGACAGAATGTATAACCTTTAAATATAATTCATGATTTATTCATCAAGACATTCAGGTCTGGAGCTAAAGCAGAAGCTGGCCTAACAATTCCTTGTCACATGACAGCCGGAGATATCTGTTTAATGTTAGTAACAGATTGCAACATATACTCCCTAGTCTGGAACCTTCACTATAACTCCAAGACCAAGATGTTTAGTTATTGATGCCCAATGACCTATACGAACATGCTGGAATCCCTAACTGGACAAGAGTATCCCTTGGGGCAGAATAGAGGAATCACTGATCCCCATAAAAGATCCTGACCATGTGGAGAAAAGATACCATGTACTAACAGGATACCCGAAGCTGTATCCTGCTCCAGTCCCTGGACTGCCCACACAGAAAAGGAGTAGTGAAGAATGCGGACAGTGACTAAGTCAAGCCTAAGGAGTAACCAAGACACAGGTAAATGTCAGACTTGGGTTCTAGGTGGTCAGGCCTGGGGGTTGGAGCCAGCCATAGACTCAGGACCAGACCAAAGGCTGTGCTGGGGACAGTCTGTGGGTTAGAACCCAGCTCAGAATTTGTAGGCTAGCCAAATCAGGATCAAAGTCAGAGTCCAGAAGCAGGCTGAAGGTCAAAGCCAGGCTGGAGTCAGTCCAAGGGGTTGGGGGACAGGAGGCAGATGCAGCGCTGGAGCAAGGTTGGAGTAGGGCACGATCAAGGTTCAGACAAGGCTGGGGCAGGAACAGGAACTGGATCAAGGGCAGGCTGGAAGTCTGAGAAGTCTAACACTGAGGCAGCAGAAAGGTTCCTGGCTGGGTAGTGCTGTTGCACAGACTGGCTTGCAGCTCTGGTAGAATCAGTGAAACACCTCTGCTTGGGGGGGTTGATGGACCCCTGGGGTACAACCTGGAACTGTGGGATCGCTGTGTCCCCTTAACAATCCAGCCTGAGCAGTTTCTCATGTTGTTTTGCTAGTAACAAGCAGCAAACCCCTCCAGGTGCTGTGATCACTCAGTCAACAACATGTAGGGACACACCCCACTAAGTTGCATGAATGCCCTCTAAGCCATTCATGAATTATACAGAGGGAGACACTAGCAAATCCCTCCAGCCCACAGCTTTGCACCCCCAGAAATGTACCATCTTACACTGCTCAAGACCTTCTTTTGAGCAATGCAAGTTCATTAATTAGTTCGTCATTTCGTCAAAGGATAGTGGACATACACCAGCCTTTGTAATCTGAGCAGATTCCCCAAGCACTTTAGACAAACTCACTGGTAAGGATAAAACATTAGAACAAGTTTATTAACTACAGAAAGATAGATTTTAAGTGATAGGCATAACGGCCAGAGATAGTTGCATACGAAATAAAAGTAAATACATTCTAAATCCTAAACTTTATCAGATTCAGTAAGATTTTAATTGAACCATTTCTCACCCCACTGGATATTGCAGGCAGCTTACAGTTCTTTACAGTTCTATAAAGCCTTAAGAAGAATTTTTTTTTTAGCTTACTCAGCATGATTTGATCACTAATTGTGGTAATTGGCAAGCTAGATAAATCAAACCATTGACTTACTGCTTGATATTATACTTGGAATAGAATTTGACTGTTGTAATGTATTTCTTGTAAATACAGTCAGGAAAACTAAGTTCACCTAGAAACATATTTCCCTTAAACTTGTTTTATAACTGCCTGATTAATCTTAATAAATTTATAAGACACATGAACTGGTTTGTTTCCCTAATCTTCAATTCACACAAATTATCCTATGTGGGTAAAAAAAGGTAAAATCCTCAGTCATTCCTGACCCCAACATATGGTGTAAGATATAGGCCATCCCACAGACTATCCATACTGAAAGAAAACCAGGGGGATCTGCTTCTGCATTGCCTTGCACCGTCATTCATACCTGTGCTATCACCAGGGTGAAGGAGTGGAAAAATTCTCATTTGGTACTTTTTTACATCCACTTTCACCAGGGCTGACTCCACAAAGTCAAAGACACTGTAGAATTATGGCCAGCAAGTCTACAGAAAAGCAGAGTTTTGGAATTCAGTACATCTTTAAGACCGTGATTGTTTTATTTTAAATACAAGTCTGCTTATGATAAATTCATGCCTCGGCACTATTCTGTTAAGTCTGTGGCCCTCCCATAACTGCTAAAGGCATTTTGTATTGCTAACATGGTGTTGTGCTTGGCAAAATGCACAAATAGAACAGGATTTTGCAAAAATGAAAACTACTGAAAGAGAAGGAGTAGCTGATATGATCTAAATATTTCAGGCTTGAACAGATACATGATTGACATATTTGCTCACTCAATTCACAAAACAACATTTCTGTATGGAAAGTAAAGTACTTTACTGCATCCAGTTGACAATTAGAGATTTGGTATTCTACCCAGATTCACTTGCAAATTACTGGTCTTCTATCAGAATGCTTTTGCTAGGCTACAGTGTTAGGAGCCAGCCTTCTGCTTTGCCATTGCTACAGAGACTTTGAATGCAGTGGAACCAATGAACATCCACATTTCAGAGAGAGAAGCAGGACCTGGGGAGTTCATGCATGAGTCCCACACACTTTGTGCTCCACAGTATTCCCACTATGCAGTGTATTTTGGTGAGTGGAGCAGAAGTGGACCAGGGAAGGGTATCTACATAGATCCACCTTACAGAGAAGAAACAGTAAGACCAGAAACCCTGGGACAAACTCATCCCTGGAGGTCAATGGAGTAATATTAAGGATAAGAGAATCTCTTAGTTCAGGGGAGTTTATGAAAACCTTTTATACTGGTGGATTCACATCCCTTGAGTTTTACTTAAGGTGTGAACAAAAATTCACTGTGAAACTCAGCTACCATAACTTCAGGTAGAAGCCACCCACTTACCACTTCCACCTCTAAACACACATTAGGCCAGGCACCTTCTAAAGTTACTACGGACTTACTTCTATCATCCTAAAGTTTGGAGTTGGCAAGAATTTTGTCATGGAAGTTAAACACAGACCTAGTAACTGCCCTGTAGCATGGTGGCCATTTACAGAGCACTCCCTCATGACAAGAAGTCACTTTGCAGGCACTCTGCCCCAGTTAGCACCCTCTTGTAGGCCCCTTAAGAGCTCCACACAGTCTTTCACATGGCTAACAGCACCCTCACCCAGGTCTGGTTTAAAAACAAAAATAGGTCAGTCATCAAGGTCCTAAAATAAAGTCCAGACCAATTAACACAAAAGTTCATACTCAGCTTTGCTTCTGCCACACGCACAGCTTGTCTTTCCCTGTCTGCTCTATTAAAGCCCCTCAGCCTGTCTCAGGCTCACACCCTTCACCTGGCAGCCACAGCCTGTTCCATCCTGCTGCTCTTTATAAGGAATCCCTTGATCCAGCCCATGTGTGCCTCCTTTATAGTCAGGGTTGGCTAGCCTAAGCCAGCCAGCCCTTAAGGGCAAGCCACCCTGTGATACACCCTAAAGCAGATGTCCACTAGAATAATTTCTAGGTAGTTGGATAGGGGAAGTTATTTTATGATAAGACATACTACTGGACTTTGCATACTTAGGTATTAAAAACCCACTGACAGCTACTGAAAGAAGAAGAGGAGCAGAAGAAAGGTCCTTTTTCAAATAAACGTAGTAACAAAAAATAAGGGAACTGGCAGGGAAAAAAACCTAGTCAAAGTAGAATCGTTTATAGTTCAAAGATTTCCAGGCAGCCTCAACAGCTCTGTATAATTACTGCCTGCCAGTGGGGATTTATTCTCATGTATGGATGGATCCATTATTTAACATTTATGCTAGTTTATGTGCCTTGTGTGTGTTGAAATGTCTCTCTTCCTGCCTGATTGACTGGCATACTCCTTCCCTGATATCAGCCAGGGAGATCATTATTTAATGGAAAACAACCACAGCTTTCAAATTACTTATATCTAAAGGGGCTTTATTTTATTATCATATTGTCTGCAATTCTGAGTCAACAGTCATAACTCACACACTTAAGTTTTAATGTAAACATGTATGCATTCCTGAGAAGTTATTTATAATATTTTAAATATTTTAGTCTGAGAGCATACAGATTTTCAATGAGAAGAGACAACTGGAAACAAAGGCACCACTCTGAATAAAATACCTCTGAGAGTCTCAGTGCAATGCCTCTTTGCACAAAATGGTGGAGCAGACACAATTAAAGTGCAGCTCTACTTGGACAAGCGGCTTATGTAAAATGGTACCTTCTCACTCGACAAATCTGCTCCCTGTCTGAATACAGAGTCCGTAGAGCCAATACAGTTATGGGAGAAGGAACTGAATACTGTTGCAGCTCAGGCATCATAATCATAATTGAGATAACAATTCTAACTGCAGATCAAATTATGTCCTCAGGTGGGCTGTACTCCACTGAAAACAGTTTCACAGATTTGCCTGAGGAGTTCAATGGAGCCACACTGCCAGGAGACCAAAGCAACTGAGGAGGAACAGGACAGCCTCATGGATTATCCTAGTTTTCCCTACAGATCCCCCTCAAATTCAGGAGGTTCAGATGTCCCTATGGTCTGCTCCTTGGTGTGACAAACAGGAATGGTGGAACTTTATTTCCTGACCCCTGTTATGTCAATCTGTAATCCACCCTTCATCAAGTTTTTTGCTACTTGTAGTGTTAATACATTTAACAAGGCATAGCAGGGGCTTGATATTGGGTGCTTGAACTGATACATCAAAGATAATTACATAAATAAGCCACTAGTGAACTGTAGGCTTTTTTTAACCTTCTTACTATGGTGAGCAGACGGCAATTTATTAAGTGCCATTATCTTGCTTCTCGGTGAATTGTGCAACATCTCTGTTTAAAAAAAAAAATTCTTTGAGACGGTCATAACTCAAACACTTAAGTGTTAAAGCAAACTTATGTATTCTTGAGATGTTATTCTTATGTAGCTCATGACCTGTAGTCCATTAATACAAAGTAATCTTCCACATTTAATTCAAATCCATCTATTCTAATATTGACTCAGAAAAATCAGATATCTCAAGGGGTTCAAGGGATCCTTACTTAACATTGCTAGAATATCACTACACACCTACAAACTGCTTTTTTAGAATCACCAGTTCAGAGACTGAAATTTTGGTGTCAGCATCTAACAAGCTTCTTGATCTAAAGACAATCTAATCCTCAAAGTAGTTACAAAAAAGGAGTACTATGCCAAGAAACTGGAACAGAAGAATTATTGAACCAAGAATGCCAGACTTACCTTTATTGCAAGTAGGACAGAATGTCAGTATCTAAACAGAAAGTGGCTGGCAGCTTGCCAAGGTAACAACTATACCGTAGGTACCACACCAAGGTCATGCATCATAACTATCCATGAGGGTCAGTCTGACAAGAGCAACAGATTTTTTTTCTTAACATGCATAATATGCTCTTGAAAAAAATTATAGGATGAATAATTTTATTCTTCGAACTGCCCCATCTCTTCCTGTGACTAACAGACACACTAACGTACGATGTATGCAGTTCACCAGATGCGTAAGGAGGGGCTGATCTTGTTCCCACTAATATTAATGGAAGCCTTGCAATTGACTTCAATGGGGGACATGTCTATAGAGCATAGTATCCAATTGTTAAACCCACTAATATTTGCTTCACCTTCATACAGTTTAGCTTCTTTAAAGGTTTAAATTTACAGGCAGCTGTGTTTGCTCCTCTTAAAGGGGTTTCAGAATGCATAACATTAATTTGTGTATAATACCTCATGTGGAAAATTAAATGACATGAGGCACGAAAAGCAATGAGAGATATTGATACTGTCTCCCACTGATATGTCAATTCATATTTTATATTAGAGAGTGACTCCCCACCAAGATAGACTCTTGTTCCCATCAGCACTGATTTGTGTCAGGGTGTTCTCCTCCCAGACTGTGTGATCAGAAAGTATGCCAAGGAAGATTTGCACACAGCACCCTCAACATTCTAACCACCTTGCTCAATACGGCTTTCGCATTTATGCCCAAATCATCTCTTTGGTATTCAATCCTATTGCAATACAACTGTAAGTGTAAGTATGTGCGGTATAGGCTACACTTTATCAAAAAGGTATGTATAGCACCGGTAATTTAATTTTACATGATATAGCACATAGTTATTTTATTTACCATATAATCCATATTCCTCACTAACTATTTTTACAGACTCCAACTTTTGTTGTATTGTATTGGTAGCTGTAGCAAAAAGTGTCGTCTCATTAGTGTATCTGAGGCTGGTTAAGAGGAGTCCAACAATGGAAGTCCCAGCTCCTTTCAGGGCTTGTCTCATAATAAATTCTGCATACACACTGAAAAGGGTTGGGGACAGAATACAACCTTGTCTCACATCCTGCCCAGTGGAAAACCTCTCACCATTGCCCACTACTGTTCGCATTGTGGCCTGCTGTTGATAGTAGAGACTTGGGAGGAGTTCAATGAGATGCTTCAGAATCCCCATATCTGCCAGCATTCTCCAAAGACGGTCATATCATATGGTACCGAATGCTTTTGAGCAGTCAATGAAACACACAATCTATGGGTGATTGGAAAATGCAGGGAGTACAGTCCTGTGATGGGTGTTCACTATTTGATCACGTGTGCCTTGTCCCCGTCTGAAGCCAGCTTGTTGTGGTCAGGGCCGGCTCCAGCTTTTTTGCAGCCCCAAACGGCAAAGCGGGAAAAAAAAAAAAAAAAAAAAAAAAGATAAAGCCGATTGGCAGCACTTCGGCGGCAGCTCAGTCGTGCCGCTTCATTCTTTGGTGGCAATTCGGCAGCGGGTCCTTCGCTCCCTCTCATCCTCTTTGGCGGCAGCTCAAAGAGGAAGAGAGAGACTGAGGGACCCGCTGCCGAATTGCCGCCGAAGACCTGGACATGCTGCTTCTGTCACTCACTTTCTTGTGATCCTGGATTATGTAGAGCAGAACTCTGCTTGTGTGCAATATCAAGGAGATGATCTGGTTGTTACTATACTGTTAAGTCTCCTTTCTTTGGTAAAGGCAGAAAGATTCCCTTCACCCAGTCGCCCAGCCAATTTCTAGTCATCCATATATTGTTGCAAATTTTCCACATGAGATCAATACTGTGGTCACCAGTGGTTAACAGTTCTGCTGGTATTTTATCTAGACCTGATGCTTTCCCCAGCTTCATTTTCACAAGAGTGCACACCATTTTACCTTGCAGGATTGATGGCTCCAGCTCCATACTCTCTTTTCTGTCATCCTGTATTGTGAGTGGCTCTAATGAGGTTTACTGATTGGCGCAGTAGTCTCTCCACGAGCATTTGAAATCATCGCCTTCAGGGAGGATTGTGCCATCTTGATCTTTTATTATGTTATATCACAGGAAGACCTTTTTGCTAAGAAGTCTAGCCACTGTGAACATACCTTTTTGTATTATTACTCATTTTGTGGTTTTCAAGTTCTGTGCATTTTGCCTTTATGCTACGATAATCGAAATAATAAATAATAATAATTCTGGGAGCAGAGCCTGTCACCTACCCCCAGCCTTTGGGGTACAGTACATCTCCTGTGAAGTAGGGAGGGAACAGTCCCGGTACCCTCCAGAGCACAGAAGCTTCAATTCTTCCTGGCTTTTACACAAATCATGCCAGAGGGGAGGGAGGTTCCTTAGGTCCACCCCCCATCTTCACTCCCTGCCCATGCACCTTTGTAGGTGCCAGGCAGAATTTAGCCCTAACATGCTATCACTCCAGGTTTGTTTGCTGCATTGCTTCCTCGGTTAATTGGCTTTTCCTCTTTGGCAGTTCACCAGTCTCCCATGCAATCTAAGTAGCCCACAATACCATATTTTTGTTGCTGCTCACTAGCATTTCTTGCTGACCTAAAATAAGCATGATATACTAACGGTCTCTCATTCTCTCTTCTTGGAGAGAAATTGTTACTTCTGAAACATGCTTTACATTACAGAGACTCTTCAGTGCCACTTCTCTGTAGCCTAGGGATTGGCAGATACTTTCACACCAGGTCCTGCCTGACTGTTATTCTGTTATTCAAATGATTAAATCCTACCTGGACTCTACCACCTTGTAAGAAAGTGGCCCCACTAATGCCAAGCTATTCAACTACAAGATAATCAGGGGAGTCAAACATTGTAGCTTCTTCCTGCTCTTTTCATTCTGCACCCCCTGAATCTGGACACTGATCATTTTAGAAGATATTACGGATTATTATTATTATTATTATTTATATTCCCATAGAGCCCAAAGGCTTCCATCGGAATTGAAGCCCCATTGAGTTAAGCATGGTACAAAGACACATAATAAATGTCAGTCTCTGCCCCCGAAGATTTTGCAACCTAAACAGCCAAGATAGACTTCCTGAAAAATCAAAGCTACACATTAAAAATTAACAAATTGCAGCCTCTACAGTTCTAACCACTGAACAGAACATTTTTTGTAAACTACAGCAAGATGCATAGAGCTTTAGAAATAAGAACTCATACAATTTTGCAGCCCACTTTGAATTGCACTGCATATTTCTTGGATGCAGCAGAGTATCAGGGCTAGTGTCTCTGCATATGCACCCAAAATATTTTGCTACCATAACACATTACAACCTCCCATCCAGTGTCCAGTGCTGTCTACAAGCACTGCGAGCTCTTCATAATGACACAATCCATTAAAGAATTAACACCTACTAAAACAATTAATTAATAATCACACATTCCCGTGGTTTAATACATAAGCTAGTTTATTACTAATTATTCCATATTATTTTTAAACTTCTCAGTATCACCACATTAGAGGTAATTAGTATTCAGTTAGCCTGAAGCTTTCACATTTGCATATTAACGACTGATTCCTTAATCACAGAAAAGGGCATTCTAAAGCCTAGGAAGGCTTTGATCTTTTTTGAAATGTAAGTGTTCTCATTATTAGATTTTAAGGTTTGTAAGGAAATAGTTTTAAGATCACTAATCTTCAGATGTTTTCTCCCTGGAGTTCTGGTTCCTTTCCTAAGGAATCTGTCTTTAAACAGTGTAATTTTATTACTCGTGCAATCATATAAATCAGAGATTAAGGTAGAATGGCCTAGAGTGTTGCATAGTACAGAAGGGTGCTATAAAACAACAGACTCCAACAGAATTCATATTTTTAGAATTAATGTTTTACTGATCACAGACTTGATTTTGCTCCTTCTGTGAGTACATCTGACATTTTCTAGTGAGAAACAGTAAGAAAGTAACACAGAAATATTGACACAAAATGCACAAAAATTACAGCTCTTTAACCCCTTTGTTTGGATTAGTTTAAAATCATTCAACAGCACAGAATATTGGAATTTTGGAAACTTACTTATTATTATTGTAAAAGACAATATAACCACAGTATATAACTTATGGATGTAACAATGGGGCATTTCGTTACAATAGAGGAGTCATGCATGGTTTCCAAATAGTGGGTGACGTGTCTTTTAATACCAGCTGAGATGACATTTTTAAAGTAACTTCAAAAAAGTTACCACACCTATTTGCACTACTCCAACCTGCATTTGCATGTGCAAGTATATAACTACATGCAACACTGGTAATTATATGCATACACCGTTTCAGATAATGTGTAAATACAAACAGGTTCTTTGTCAATTTTATAGGCACATTTTTAGTAGCTCTATGAAAATTTGGCAGTACATTGCAGTTCTACTCTGAAGAATGCTTGGCTGAACTTCTGAAAATCAGGCCACTTCCATTTAGGTGCCTAACTATCAATTTAGGAGCCCAGCCATAGGCACTGAGGTTTGAAAAATGTGGCTCTACAGTGCACTGGGTTTACACCGAGATTTAATGTAAGTAGTAGCATAGGCCCGGATCTACAAAGGGGCATAGTCATTAGAGCAAGGGGACTGGATCCTGGGTCTCCCACCTGCGTGTTCTAAACCACCAGGTTAGAGAGTCACTCTCTAGCTCTAATCAGTGGATTAAAATTTATAAGGGAGGCGCCTCCACTTCGTCCTGCTCTGAACAGATTTTGAATAGGGCCTGATCCAGTAGGCAGCCTCTGAGCATGCCTACTGGATCAAGCCCTGCAAGTGAGATAGGTGGGGGAATGTTTTTCTTAAGTCTCCTGGTTGTTGATTGCACTGGGACTTAGGTGTAAGATAGGCATCTGGGCACCTTGAGTGAGGCAAAGAAAATGTAGGCACCGCGTGAGTTTAGGTGCACACAGGATTAGACGGCAGCCTATCGGGGATGGGGGAGGAAGGGGGAAGATTGTGGATAGCAGTGGTGCCTAAAACTGGGACTTGGGTGCCGTTATGCTTAGCATTGCAATGCCTAACTTTTAGATACCTAGATAATTCACAGGAACAACACTGTGATCCAAAAGCCGAGTTAGGAGCCTAGACTCCCTATACAATGAATGGGTGAGATAGGCACCTTAGAATGGGATCCACAAAAGCCAGCATGCTAGGCAGGGAGCTACCTAAGGAAGCTAATGAGAAATGCCAACAGGAGGGGGGTCCTATGTCCTACCCTTCTTGTGGAGATAGGTGCCTAAATCCAGGCTGCAGGGAGGTGTTTAGCTCTGTTTAGCAATCCACGAATGGGAACCCACTGCCCGGAGCCAGACAGCTTGGGCACCTCAGTAGTTTCCTGCAGGAATGAGTTAGGCTCGAGCCTCATTCCATACAAAACACAAGAGGAGTTGGTCGTGCTGGTGAGGCCCACCATATAGCTTTTAGTCCTGGGATTAGAGCACTGAACCAGGTTCAATTCCCTCCTCAGGCAGAGGGAGAGAAAAGATTTGAACAGCAGTCTCCCACCTGTCAAGAGAGTGCTCTAACCACTGAGCTGGAAGATATTCTGAGGTGGGTCTCCCTCAATCTCTCCTGTTCCACTGTGGATAAATAATGAAAATCCATTGAGGGCCTGTCTAAATTACAGCTGCCTGCCCTACATGCGGAACCCATACACAAGCATGCAAAGGGAACCGCAGAGGATCACCTGTGGTTGTTTTCTTCAGTTCTTGTGCCTGAAGAACTCTCACCCAGACAGATATTTTAGAGCCCCATTATGCCACTCTGGCTCTTAACTTGGCATAAGAGAGCCCAAGTGAGGGTGCAAATCTCACCATAAGGTTTTATCCAAAGGCCATTAACATTAGTGGGAATCTTTCCATTGACTTCAATGGCCTTTAGATCAGCCCCTAACTCACTGAAAAGAGAACTGAAAAATTAAGTGCTCAATATTTTTTTTGTCATCTGTTTGACTAGTTTGAAGAGATGAAGTACAGAAAGATCTGGTATGGTCAGGGTATCATCGGATTGAGATCAGGGGGTTGCTAATATATAACATTTTTATTTATTTATTTTGGAAGAAAAGGTTTTTTTTTAAATACTCACCTTATGTGAAAATGATAAACAATTATAGGATAGCCTTTGTTATGCAAGCTCAAAGAATCTGAGGTGGAATTATTCTAGTTGGGAGGTGGTTAGCAAGTGGTTTTAATTTATGCTGCTATGTAAATGCTATCTAAAGTAGCATTAAATCCTTTTCAGTGATGGAGTATTTTATGTCTTTCAAGTTTTAACAATTATCTTTAAAATATCCAGTTTCATTTGCCGTTAACTTGGAACTGGCACAGTGATTAGACATAGCAAAAATAGGCCTGAAAATTTTTACATTGTTCAGGAAAGAGACATTTAAAAAGAAACAGTTATATTCCCCTCTACCTATGAAAGATAAAATAAAAACAAGCGTACTTTTGAAGGCAGATATCCCTGCTGTCTGCTCTACATAGAAATACCATTTTGTACAACATTTGATAAATCAGACCTTTTGAGTTTAGGATGGCTGCTATGTTCAGGTGTGGCTGGTATTTCTCTGTTTTGGTTGACGAAAATTCCTTTCCCTCAGCTCCTAAACAGATCTGACTAGCTAGATATGGAGTTTGCAAGCTTTTTTGGCTAGCCATTTCTTCAGCTTTGCTAAACCCCAGAATGAATCAGCAGGTGCAGCTAATGTTCAGATCAGCTCCTACTTATGCCCCTATCCTAGGCTTGAAGTCTTTGAGGTGTGATATATGGATGTGCACAATAATGAATAACACATGGCATTATTGTGATATTCAGAGCTCTGTTTCAGAGCCAAAGTATTGTGGGTTTTGGGTGAGATCCTACAGAAATGTGGCAGAGATTCTAGAAATGTAGCAACAGGCCTGTAGGAAGCCAAAAGCTCTTCCCAGAACAATAAAAATCCAGTTCATATTAGTTTCTAACCGAAAAGTTCCCTTCCTGGGTCATGTTTATGTAGCCTGTCCATAGACAAGAAACAAAATAAAAAGCCCTGAACCAACCTTTTCTGGATGCCAATCAAATTCAAAATAAAAACAAGTGAACCTTAGCAAAATCTCATATTGAACAAGCCAGCCAGAGATCCACTTTCACTCAATTTCTCCTTCTAAAGAGAGATTATTAATATTGGAAATACAAGACCCTCTTTCTGCCTGGGTTCTGGTAAGAACACACCTGACTTCCCCTCCCTTTGCGCCAATCGTTGAATAAAGAAAGTAGCTGTGCCTTGTTAAACCATGCTCTGGCCTCTGTTTTCCTATATCTGTGTGGATTTCGATATTTTCATTTGTGAAACTAGGATGTAGTACTATATCCCCAAAAGAGCTGGCATGGGATCCACAAAGGGATTTAGGCATTGCAATGCTGAGCATCATGGTGCCTAACTTTTAGGCCCCTAGATCATTACAGAACACCAGTCGATCCCCAAAGCTGAGTTAGGCGCCTAAGCTCCCTCTACAATAAATGGGGAGAGATAGGGTTCTAGGAATGCAATCCACAAAATCCAGAACCCTAGGCAGGGAGCCACCTAAGCTAGCCAATGGGAGATACGGAGGAATGGGGTCTGTGCTAAAACCCTCCAAGATAGGTACCTTAGTCTGAGCTGCAGGCAGGTGCCTAGCTCTGCTTAGCCATCCACAAATGGGAACCCACCACCTGGAATCAGGTGGCCTAGCCACTTAACTCATTCCTGCAGGAAACTACTTAGGTATTCCATGCCAAAACAGCCAGAGAAGGATGTGCACACTTTAACTTTTATCCCAAGTGAGTACTCTAACCATAGATATCTGGTCCCTCCCCATACTAAGGGAGCACAAGCTAAAGGGGAGGACACATGACTGCCCCATGTGTCTCCTCCCTGCCCCACTCCCAGCCTGGGCCCCTGCGCTCTCCCTGACCCACGTTACCTGTTCTCCCTCTGCACCGGCTCCCACCTGGCATGTTCAGCTGCTCTCCTTGGCAGCCAGGCCCGGGTAGGAAGTGGGACATAGCCGCTCACGGTTGCTGCTCTGTGCAATGTAGCCTTGGAGAAAGCCTGGCTGGGGAGGTGCAGCAGTGGCAGCCCATTCCCTGCCCGGGCTTGGCTTCTGGGGACGGGGGCTGAGCATGCTGGGGGGATGGAATGACTAATGTCACCCTAAACTGTGAATATATGAAACGGCAAGTGGTATATAAGTTTAGTAACTCTGAAGGTGGCAAATGGTTCAACAATTTTGATCTCACGTCATTAATCAAATTAAACTGTGAGATCTCAAATCCTATTTATAATATTAATTAACTGCTGTTTGGAATGTGGAATTCTATGCACTCCAGTCTGCTCTGTTTCTACTTTTTGTTGCTATAAAAGGTATTGTTTGGACTCACTCTCATGTGTAAACTAGTGAACTTCTGCAAGATTATTTTAAAGGGCGTTATATATTTAAATGGACAGATAGTCTCTATTTTTTGCTAAATTGATAGATTCAGACCCTAAAAAGAGGTCTCGTGTGTGTGGTCATTTCCAGTCTTCTGCATATCTAAATACCTATTTTGGGACTGATGTATCTCAGTTAGTTATTCTTTAAAATGTGAATAGACATGTTATCAGTTTATTCAACAAAAATCCCATAGATACGCATAATAAGAAAATTTAAAATTGTGGTTCTGAAATGTCAGTGAAAGTATCCCTCTAATTGGGATTGTGACTGTGAGGCTTTAGCATAATTAAATTAACAAGATGGTCTAATGTCAACGTGTGATTTATGTTTTAGCATCAGACTCTTTGGCCCCAAACCCACCCTCCTCAAAACATATTTCGTCTTCCAATACAGCATGAGTGAGTGGGTGACTTGCCAATTTTACTTCTCCTTATTTCATTAACTATTGTAAACAACATTAGATGATACCAGATTAAATATATGCCTCTATCATCAGTCATAAACTGCTACAGTAGAACTTTCAGTCTGTCTTTAGTGCCCCTTTTCCTAATTAATATCTTCTTGGTCATATTAAACACTTTGATATCATAATTCCAAATGCAAAATAGTGAGATTCTGAACCTTGAAAAAATAGATAAGCTGTTACCATAAGACATAAAATACATCATCCCATTTTTTACTTTTAGAGATTTTTAAAATACAGTACTATTATGAAAAACATCTTTCAACACAGCAGATCTGTTCTCTGGGCCCAATTCTGATCTCACTTACACTGGTTTTCCCCTCACATCAATGGAGTTGCTTCTGATTTACGCCAGGGTAGAGACAAAAATCAGGCCAGTGTGTATTCAGAGTCTTATCTGCTTACTTTAGTGACAAAAAAATACTTTCTACTCCTATTAGCCCTGCAGAGCTGGCACAGCTATGAAAGAGCTAGCTGGGTTCTATAATTAGCTTGATCATTAACATAATTGTTAATGAAGTTCTAAATGCAGGCCAGATTATTTCCATAGTTACACCTGTACAGCCACGCTAGAGACAGAATTAAAGGACAATGAAGCTGTACAGGTGAAGGCAGATTATAGTCTGCAGAATCTTTACTGATGATGCTATAAGAGCCAGAAAGAACTCAACTTGTCCACAGCAACATTTAACATTTTTTTAAAAAGATACACAAATATCAGGTTTATGATGTCAGCCTCTTAACAGTTAATGTCATCATTAAAACAGAAATTCAGCGTATCTACACGCAAGTAACACTGCTAGAAGCATTGGAGCTATCTTCCACTACTCGGTGTGTCAAACTTTACTTTCACCTCCACGGGTCACCCATTTTTAAAAAAAGATACTATTAAAAGGTACTGCAATTCTCTCCTCAAACATCAAGTCATTCTTGAGAGAGAGGCCAGTGTGCTAAACTTCTTGTTGTACACACTTGATATTTGTGTACAGTTTTCCCTCATTACTGTAGAGCTACTGGGTTCAAACTGGCTATTGGGTTCAAACTGTGTAGCATCCAAATGAAAGGCAGAAGATTTACCCAACCTGTATTGTAATATCATGTAAGTTATTTCAGCTACTGTACAGTTTGGGGGAGTTTTCATTGAATGTAAATGTGTGCCAGTTAAATTACCTGAATCGCTTTAAGTACTGATGCTCTGATCTCATCATAAATGGTACTATTAGAATCTTCATTTATAAATATTGACAGTCTGCAGTATAATAGAATGCAAATATCAGCAAAATGTTTCAGAAAAATATAATTAACTTCTCTTTTTCTAACAATTGTACTCATGTAATAGATGCTGAGATTTGTTGTATTAAAGTACTGTAAGGGTTTCCTGTCTAGCTTTAAAGTAAGCTGTGGAGAACAATCTAGCTATTCTTCACTGAACCAGCTTCCAGCTCACTTTTCTAATATGATTGTGTTGGCAATGCTATTTTGCGTCCATATTGCATAATATAAAGCTTATTGAGCAGAGATACCCATAAATTGGATATAGCAATACTTCTCCCCTTTGGGTTGGTAGCTAAAGTAACAAAGCTCTCTGCATCTGGAGTCAAATCCTGTATCTCGCATAGAGGGACATAGAAGCCTTCCATGCTAAACTTGCTTAAAATAAAATATGCAGATAACTTAAACAGGAGGATGGGTATGAGCATATTTAGTGTTGTAGCTCTCAGGCCTGCCCAAAAGGCTCTCTATCTCAGTGGTAGATGGAGTAGTGGCTTTGTAGATGGTGGGGACTCACCTCATTTCCCACTGCTAAGCTTCAATAACAGAAGTTCGGAATACATCAAATACTTTCTCTCATAGTACTTTTCCACAAGAAAAAATGTCAAGGTGCCACGAGGTTGTTATGTGATTGGGGGAGCTCCAAGCAACCATGGCTGGACCTGGGAGGGGAAGTGCAATGGAGTAACTGTGGTCAACTTTGAGGGGGCTGGAGGGGAGAGGCAAGGAGTGTAGCTGGTTGAGGTAGCCCATTTGTAGCAGTGTTCACTTAGGGGCCAGCAGGCCTAGCAGGTAGGCCACAGCCTCCAAAGTCCTGTGGGGTATGGGGGTGGAGTGGGGCCTGTCAGGCAATCTGGGTGCTTGGTAGCTAAATTACAGTATGTCCTTCTCCTGGCTGGTTAGACTAGGGGTAGAGGGAAGTGTAGGGAGACCCAGGCTCTCTGTCTCTACCAGGTCCCAGCCCAGGGCCCTAGGGAAGAGGCCTGGGAGTGGTTTCCATCCCCTCTAGCTGATACGCCAGACTAGCCCCTACCCCCGTGCTCTCTTCAGTTTGGGACACTGTCATAGCCGTCTGCTTTCCTCCTCATGGAGGATTGTTCAAGCAGTCTCAGTGATTCAGATAGTTAGATAGGGCTTCCCAGCTCCCTTCAATGTCTAATGATTTCCCCCTTGCCAGGGAGAAGGGCAGAGAAAAGGGGGTTGGGCCTTACCCACAGTCCAGGTCCTTCCCAGATTCCTCTGTTCCTTAGTATAGTAGGACTAGCTGCTGCCAATACTTACTGTAAATAGTATGTATACAACACTCCAGGCTGTGGTCTGCTGAAGAGATATAATAAAACGTGGTGGTGGTTAAGAAAACCTGGAGTTGTGGTTGTTACTGAGGCTGGAAGAGACTCTCAAGAGAACCACCTTATGACAGTACCCTTCTTGGATGACTTAATACCCAATGGTCTGATGTTACTGAAGCTCATGCCTCCTTGAAAAAGGAAAGATGGGAACCAAAAGAGGGAAGAAAAATGAATAGATCAGGGGTCGGCAACCTGTGGCATGCGTGCCAAAGGCGGCACGCGAGCCGATTTTTACTAGCATGCTGCTGCCAGCCAGGGTCCCGGCCACCGGCCCCACTCAGCCTGCTGATGGTCTGGAGTTCTGGCCGCCGGCCCCTTGCCAGCCAGGGTCTCGGCCCGCTGCCGGCCTGAGTGAATGGAACCCCCGGCCGGCAGCGGCTGAGCGGGGCTGGCGGCCGGGACCCCGGCTGGCAGGAGCCGGCGGACGGAACCCCAGACCGGCAGCAGGCTGAGCCATCGGCCCCGCTCAGCCTGCTGCTGGCCTGGGATACTAGCCGCCAGCCCTGCTCACCTCGCTGCTGGTCTGGGGTTCCGCCCTGCCAGCCGGGGTCTGGGCCTCTGGCCCTGCTCAGCCCTCCTGCCGGCCTGGGGTACCAGCAGCCAGCCCAGGGCTCTGCTCCTGGCCTGGTCCCAGCTCTCTGCAGCCCTTATCAAAAATTACACTACAATTAGCTTCAAAACTTGAAAACTTAAAAACTTTGTTTGTATATTACAGTAATCGTTAAAACATGTATAATGTTAATAAATACATAGGTCTGATGAAACAAAGTAGTTGTACTTATGTGCCTGTGCTTAATTTGTGTTTTCGATGATTTACCTTCTAAAAAAATCTTGCATGTCTTGCACCCCCAGAAAGGGCATCTCACACCCCCAGGGGGTGCATGCACCCAGGTTAAGAACCACTGCACTAAACTGATAAGATCTGCATTTTAATTTAATTTTAAATGAAGCTTCTTAAACATTTTAAAAACCATGTTTACTTTACATACAACAATAGTTTAGTTATATAATATAGACTTATAGAGAGAGACTTTCTAAAAACGTTAAAATGTATTACTGGCACTTAAATTAGAGTGAATAAATGAAGACTCGGCACATCACTTCTGAAAGGTTGCAGACCCCGGTATAGACCCATGTAGACTGGTACACCATCCTTGATCTAAAACTCAAAATTGCTATTTCTGTGAACAAGGTGGTTGGGTAGTGGATGAGGAAGTTAGTTCTCTTATGGCATTTCTGCCTCTTTTTAAACTGATCCAACTATTTGTGATAGGAGTATGAAGTAGTAGAAGGTCGAGATCTCTATCTTGAACAGAACTTGGATTTATATTGCTCCTTTCTAAAAGTTAAGGTATATAGGCCTACTGACAGTCTGGCAAGAGAATCTGTCAAGGAATTTAATGGGTCATCTGTTTGGGGGTTAAATAGACCTTTTCCTTAAATAGGAAAAGACAAGTCTTGTACTATACTTTAAACCTCTTTAGGAAGGAAGACCTGCTGCTGACAACTATAATTCTTTTCTAATGGAGTTTCCGGTTGCCACAGATCTAGACCATGTGTACGGAGTCCAGGCTTGCTTGAATTGTTGTTTTAAAAATGAGTTGACCCTCTGTGCAAATCTTAAATTTCTCAGTTAGATCTGGAGGAAACTTACTTGAGAAATCCATAGCTTTGTTCCACTGAATATAGTTGTACTTCGATACCATAGCCACATAGTTTACAGCTCTGGCCTGAAAAGAAGAGTAGACCTTGTGGCCAAATAAATCCAATTTCTTTGGTTCTCTTTCGTGGGGTGAATTTGTAAACCGGTTTAGATCTTTGATTCACTGCAGTGACTACCAAAGAGGATGGTGGTGGGTGAGAGTAAAAATATTCAAAGCCCTTAGATGGGACTTGGTATTTTCATTCATCCTTCTTTGAGGTTGCTGTGACCAAAACTGGAATATTCCATGACTCCTTTGAAGGTTCAAAAATTCATATGAATAGGAAGGGCTATTCTGCCCTGTGTAGTAGGTTGCAGAATGCCAAATAGATATGTTTTCCTGAACTAATTCCAAAGGAACTTCCAGAGAATTCATCCTTTTTTCCCCAGAAGGTCTTGGTATGCCTTAAAATCATCTCTAATAGAAGTTTCTTCTGGCTGTAGTGGGGAGAAAGTTCTTGTACTCCTCCCTCCTCTTTTTCTGGTATTGTATGTTGAAGTTCTGATGTAGGATGAGGTGCCAGTGAGTGGGCTAAGTCTTGATGGCTCACTACCAGCCCCCGTAGTGGAAATTGAATAGTGACTTGGGAATCTTGAGTGTTGAGGCAAGAGGGGCCAATATAGCCAAGGTTGGAACCAATTTGGGTCTGGCACAGACAAAGGTAATTGACCCCAAGGAGGTAATGATGCCTCCTGAGAAGGAGCCCGGAAGGCAGCATCCTTATAGCAGTCTTTTTGTGTGTAAGCCTTAACTCAAGGTGAAGCAGGAGAGGATGGTTGAGAATCAGGTAAGTAATTCCTGCTGGGTGCCTGGGAAGATGTTGAGGAAGAGGAAAAATCCTGAGAAGGGAGATGTGATGAAGCAGAGAAAACTCACACCAGCAGAAAAAGGATTAAGGAGAGCCTATGGGCCCAGCTAGCCCCACCCCACTATACCTGCACCAATGCCAGGCCTGGAGAGGGAAGAAAAAGGAGAGAACCTGGCTCATTTCAGGGCTGACTGACAAAGAGGCAGGAGGTAGCTCTGCCTCTCTAGATGAGGGGAGCATCACCACATGCCTGACAGCCGCTGAGGGAGAAGCACTGCTTGGTACCAAGGGTTGAAGGAAGCCCTTTCAGTACCATGCTCCTCTGAGTCAGTTTGTCTGCCACCACTTTCAGTGGCTCCTTTGAAGCATGGGTTTCCACTCTCTTCTTCTGTGGCACCAGGGAAGGTGAACATCTCCCGGCAGGAGATTCAGTGGAGTGGCTCTTCTTACTGTGGGTAGCTGGATTGATTGACTGCTCCAACAGATTAGCCTTAAAGCTCTTTCAGGAGTGATACCTTTCAGGGGGCTTGAAGCACAGAGTAACCTCCCTTGCTTGCAGGGCAGTGCCAGGATGAGTCCTGGGTACCAGGTCAGAGGATCCCTGGAGATGAGGTATTTCTGAGTCAGACTCAAGTCTCGTGGCCTTCTCCATTAGAAAGAGCATCAATCGATATTTTCTTGATTTCTGAGTGTGCTGCTTAAATGACTTACAGATAGTGCATTTTGAGAGACTGTGGGACTCCCTTAAACAAAATAAGCAAAGATTACGTCCAGCCATGAGGGAAATAATCTAACAGCTTCCCATGAGGGTCTGACTTGCACACCTGCTAGACAACAACTCTGCTGAAAATGCCTGAGCATGATGTAACATGATAAAGCTGTATACATTTTGAAAAGGACTGTGGAATTTGAAAATGTTTTAAAATTAAATATCTTTCTGTTTACGTGCAGGCCACTAGACTCCTCTGCTCAAGCGCCCTGACAGCTTCCTTATGCCCTCAAAGACACTTCTTTTCTATCCATGGATTCCCAGATGGTCTCTCCACTCTTCTGCTATCCAGACACCTTTGGCTTCACACTGCCTTTGCCTCTTCTTTCTCCTAAATCCACTATAGTTTGCAAACTCCCTCACTGTTTCCACTTCTGTTTCCTTCCTAATCACACACTTTCAAAGTTCTTCTTCAGGGTCTCTCACATTGCTTCTGTGCAGACTCCCCAGTGGTTCCATTTTGTCCCCTTGTCTTTCCCACTTCAATGATCCACATACCACACCCATTTCAACTGCATATTTGGATTTCCTATACCACTCATCTGACAATATGACTGGTAGGAGAGGGCCATACTAGGGGTCCTTGTCATGGTTCTTCCATATTCTAGCTTTGCTTACAAAAGAAGGCAGGATATGCTTGGGAGAAGTTCCTTGAGGAGCTGAAGGGAAGAAGGGAAAATATATATATTTTCCTGGAAAATGGATAGAAGTGTCCTGTCTTCTTATATATATATAAGCCGTGATGCAGAAGGAAATTAAGCATGTGGGTGATTTTAAGAACATGAGTAGATCCACTGAAGTCAATGGAACTAGTCACAAGCTTAAAGCATCTGGAACAGGGCAATAAAGATGCCAGTCTACTAGAAAGCGTTACTGCTGCTCTATGAAGAAAATAGCTCAAAAGCATAAGCATTTTATGTACTTTAGTTTTGCTTATTTTGTTGTGAACCTTGAGAGCCCAGAGATTTGAGGATCTCTTGAAGAGTGTTTATTTTGTATTGGCTCTTTTTAATTAAAGCAGCAATATTCTTTCCCAAAGCAGGTTTTGTTTTTTTCCTTCGCAAGTGTCTTGTTTGAGAGAAGGGCTTTGAAACTGGATTGTACCCCAGACAAATTCCAAGCAGATTGCTTGCAAAGATAACTAGAGTTTCACTATCTGGGAGAATCGAAGCAACATTATGGCTTGAATAAAACAGAAATTATTATTTTTTATGATTAATGTAAACACTGTATTTCAACATTCCATCTTTGAACATTTTATTTTTTTTATATGTTCAAATGGATTTTTTCCTTAGTGTTGGAAGATCACCATCAGAGTTGCATATAATGCCATTGAGAACATAAAAAATGATCTGTTATGCTAGTGCATAGCATAGCCAATATATACAGGAAGACAATACATGGAGCTGGACAGTATGTGTTATATTTAACATGCTCATTATCCTGTGTAAAACTTCACAAGAATGGCATCAATTGTGATCTGTTACACCAATGACAATCAGTAGTTCATTTATTTACTGGCATAAGGAAGAGCAGAATCTGGCCCAGTGACTCCTGACTCTAGTACATCTTGTCCTTGAATAGTGGAAAAAACTATTATGTATAATGGAACAGAAAATCCCCTAATTTAGTTTCTAATCTAAAATTTTAATAACATTTTGGCATTTTTTTTTTGTTTATCTGCTTGTTTTGATTTCTTTTTAAGAAACACTTTTATAATATAATGGTCAGGAACATTAAATGGAATTTTGGGGCTTTATTACATGTTCTTTGCACTATATAGCCAAATATAGATCCATCTAGGGAGTTTGAGCTGTACTGAGTTACTGAAATACATTTTCATTAACCTTAGCTGACCTCTTATGGCCGTAATGCATGCTTTCACTGAACCTATTTTCTAATAGTGCACCTCTGTCAGAGTATGAACCAATCTAAATTTAAGTGTTCATCTCTGCAGCAAATATTAGAAGAATAACCTTCTTTGTAATACCAACTTAAACCCTTAAATAATGGAGAAGAAAAACATGATGCAAAAATAAAGCAGTACATTTTAATGCGTATACTGTTGAGAGGGAAAAGGTATTTTTGGTAGTCTAGCTGGCATTACACCAACTTATTTCATGATTAAAATAAGATATTGAAGAAGAAGACACGTCCAATGCTTCCTATTTTATATTTAATATTTTCCAGTCAAAGAAACATGACTTTCAATATAACTGAAGAGCACAAACAGGTACAAAACTGTGCCAGGAAGATTACATATAATGGATCATAATTTCAACTTGGATGAATTTTATTCTGCTACTATAATAAATAGCCCATAGTGAAAGTGAGAACAAAACTAATTGGCAGCCCTTCAATAATCTATTTGAGATGAATATCACCTTTGTTATGTGTTTCCTTCAGTGACATGCTTTGAAGAATTCCTGATGACAATGTCATCTATTTTTCCTCGTTTTTAAAGTGAATTAAGTGTTCATGAAAGTTCTGGGCTGAGAGTCCTGAAGAATTAATTAATGAAAAAAATCCTCTATTTGTCCATAGATTAGAGATAAGCACCTGCTATACAACTGACATCTTTTGTTCAAGCTTCCCCACAAGTGTGTCTTGCCCTACGAGGGCTATTATGAAGGTGACCAGGTAGCTCATTTACATACTCATTCAGGCCCCAATTCGCATAGACTTTAAGGTCAGAAGGACCGTCATGATCACTAGTCTGACCCATTACACATTTCAGGCCACAGAACCTCACCCGCCCACTCCTGCAATAGATCCCTGACCTCTGGCTGAGTCACTGACATCCTCAAATCATGGTTTAAAGACTTCAAGTTACAGAGAATCCACCATTTACACTGGTTTAAACCTGCAAGTGACCCGTGCCCTATGCTGCAGAGGAAGGTGAAAACCCCCCAGGGTCTCTGCCAATCTGACCCAGGAGAAAATTCCTTCCCAACCCCAAATATGGCAGTCAGTTAGACCCTGAACTTGTGGGAAAGACCCACCAACCAGACACCTGTATTCAGGAAAGCATTTAAGTACATGCTTAAAATTAAGCACATGCTTAAGAGCTTTCCTAAAAAGGAATGGACATAAGTACATTAAGTACTTTCTTGAATCAGGGCCAATGTCCTTGGCCTCTTTACAGATACTGCTAAAAAGGCCAGTTATCACCATAAGTGATATTGTCACCCATCCACTAGAAACTGAAGAACTAATTTCACATAGTCACTGCAATAGGGTAGATGTCCCATTAAATAAAACTGGGTGTAATGCTCCTGTTCCAGTCCAGGTGCTCCTAGTTGGACCAATTAAGAGGCCAGAGCAGCACTGTGGGATATGAGAGACCTGGTGAGAACAAGACTGCGAAAGTCAGAGCAGACCGAGTCAGTCAGGAGTCTGACAAGGGAATAGGCAGGAGTGGATAGCTTCCAAGTGGCTCCTGGGGGAAGGCTGAAGGCAGGAAATCAGCAAGAGGGATTTGCTGGCTCATGTTCCTGAGCTAGGGCCAGGGGGCTGAAAGCAGGAGGAGCAGCAGAGGGAATTGCCTGCTGACTCTGAGCTGGAAACAAGGGCCAGAGAGGGCTGAAGACAGGGATGAGAAGAGGAGCTTATCTGCTGACATCTCCAGGGCCAGAGAGCTGGACCTAGAGGTAGTGTGAGAGGGCCACAGGAGTGAGGGATGCTCTCCTGGCAAGGATGCTCCCAGCAGAGTAGCTGTGGGAGTTCCCACTTGGAAGAGGGGGTTTGTAGCTTAGAAGGAATGGCTGAGGTGGCAGTCCTGGCAGAGGGACAGTTGTGGCAGAAGACACTGGGTTATGGTGAGAATAAAGCTGGATTTTTAAAGACAATGTGCACCATAGTGAGATGGATGGGACTTTTGCACTATGTTTTGTTAATAAATTATGTTGATGAACTTGAAGACATGCTTGTATGGAGTTACTAGGTATCCAAAAGGGAAATTAAGGTGAGGGGCCATGTGCAGGGCTGCCCCTAGACTACAAGGGGGGTCCTGGGAGAAAGCCACTCATTTACAACCACCAAATAATAACTTTCAATTTTCTAGCCACCTGGGCTACATTTGAACTCGTGTTCTATCCTGTATTTCATGGCCCATCCCCTGAGCTATTTAGAGCCCTTTAAAAATAACTTTATTTATTTATTTATTTGCCACAGATCAGCTTGAAGTTTCCTATTCAGGGTTGCATGTTGCTCCACCCATTTTGAAGGCACAGAAGGTCAGACATGCCATGTTGAGTAAAAGGAAGAGGCTGCAGACAATGGTGCCAGGACCAGGGGCCATGGCGCCTCCACTTTTTAACACAGACATAGGTTGGGGGGCAGGAGGTGGCATTGCTCCCCCCCCCAACTGCAAGCCTCGGGCAGGCGCGGAGCAGTGCCAGCAGGGTCTGCGTTTCACGGCAGGGAGCTGATCACTGCGAAGTGCAGCCCCTGCCAACACCATTTGGTGCCTGCCCAGGACTTGCAGTTTGGAGGGGGCAATGCCGTCCCTTATCCCAACCCATGACCATGTTAAAAAATGGGGGGCATGGCCCCCTGGTCCCCTCCAGTTCTGGTGCTGGTTGCCCCCCCCCACTTCTACAAAGGTTCCAGCACCCTTGGCTGCAGAGGGTTCATGCAGGAGGACTTCATGCAAAATCTTTTCACACCAAGGATCTCTGTTCCGTGATGCCTCTCTTCATAGTCACATAGAGGGTGTTGGGAGTATGATGGGGTTATGCCTGGGCAGAGCCCATACATCTACCATTATGCAGGCCCAGGGGCCTAACCCCGCCCCCCCCCACCCACATTACCATGCAGATTGCAGACCCCCACCCATTACTGCATCTTGATGCCAGAGCTCCCAAGCCTCACTTATATCTCCTGCACTACATTCATTTACTTAGGCTTTGTGGTGAGGTGGGGAGGAAAGAGCAGCATGCCCCAGATTCCATCTAATGCCTTTTATAGCTCCTTAACTCTGTCCCTCTGCACTTTCAGAAAATGTTGACGAGCTCAGAGGAGCAATTTTCAATTACACTAAAATGTAGCTAATATTTGTGATGCTAATCTGGGTGACTCACTGGAGAGGAGAGGAAATGTTCCAAATATAAAAGTATATAGGTATGTTGGAAGAAAGACTAAACAACTAGCAACTAACACAAACTGCAGGACAGAGGAGTATAAGGAGATGAGTTTCACTGTTATGAAAATTCAAGTTGAAATGCTTGGGGTCTTCAGGGAGGGTATAGCAGGATTACTCACTGAACGATCTCAGCTTGAGAACAAGCTACGTAGCCTGCTCTTCCAAATGAAAGAACAATATCTGAGAATTATTACTTTAAAAGATAGAAGAGGAAGAAAGATGGTTCTCTGCCCTTAAAATAGGGTCTTAAAGAAAATAAAAATACAAGAGGGATGACCTCAGAAACGCTAAAGAACTTGCTACCCACTCTAGCAAACAGTATTTAAAGCATTTGATATCTCCTAGACATGATAGTTTTTGCTTTTTAGGATTCTAGAGTAAATTTTGTTCAATTCTCTAAGTAGAAAAGGGATATATTTCTCCAGGCAATCTTGGAAAATGCTGTCTCGCTTTAACTATGCACCATGATCTTATTAGGATTATTGCCAAGCGGAGAATCTGAAGAGAGGTATTAAGTGGCCATAAGAATTAGAAAATGTTATCCTTCAGCTTGCTGCTAATGGTTTTGTGATTCATGCTGTGAAATCAGACCAGAGAAAGTACAAAAATCTGTATTGCCTTCCCTCCACGGAGATCTTCAGCATCCATGACAGAATACTGAGGATCTCCCATATATTCCAGCTTTCAACCCCACTACAGCCATGCAATGTAATATCACTGCCACTATTTTTGTGGCCAGAAATAATTAGATCTAACTCCTTTAGGAGCCAATCAGTGCTGCCTGGCAATCAGATAGAGCAGTGGTTTTCAACCTGTGGTCTGCAGACTCCTGGGAGTCCACAGATTATGTCTTAGATTTCCAAAGGTGTCCGCACCTCTATTTGAAATTTAGGGGTCCACAAATGAAAAAAGGTTGAAAACCCCTGAGATAGAGGGATTGCTGTGAAGTGACACTAAGTAGTCCTTCCCCTCTAAAGTTTAAGTGAACAGCTGCCTCACCAGCACTCCTGATTATGATCACCCAGGGAGCAAGACCCAGTTTTTCCTACATTTAACTTTTCTTATTTGCTATTCATACCTGCTTAAGGGCCTGACACCTCACCACTGGAGTCAATGGGAGTAGGATCAGGCCCTAAAAGAGAAATATGATTTAGAGGAAAAAGAAGTGAACGCAGGTTGAGAGTTTGTATAAGAAATTTCTGCTTGGTATGATTTAAAACTGTCACACTACAAGTTTAGGGTGGAAATGCAACTAGATGCATAACTACAGAGTCACCGGACTGGTGCCACAGAACTAATATAATTCAATATCCCCCCACAACTCACCTTTCAAGATCCGTGGGTCCTACACAAGCTTATCACATTATGTCTGGTTTCATCCACAATCAGTATGCTCTTGAATGAACTCATACAGAAAAATAAGAGACAAACACCATATCACCCGTGGGTGAACACTTTTCACAAAACGACCACTCCATGTCTGACCTCCCTGTCCTCATCCCCAAAAGAAATCTGCACAACACCTTCAAGACAAGCCTGGGAGCTTACATTCACAACTTTGCTAGACACTAAAAATCATGGACGGAATAGAGACACTGGATTTATGACTTATTATAACAACTCTCCCTCAGGTGCTTTCCTCCCCTCACTTCCTTTCCCCTCTATGACTGGATGGGAGTTTATGGGCTGCTTCTCCTTGGAATGGTCCCTTGAAATGCATGTTAACTACTTATGCTAAACAATCTGTTCTACCTGGTATTTAGCTCTGACACTCAGAGTACTTTGCTAGACCTGAAGAAGAGCTCTGTGTATGCTCAAAAACTTGTCTCTCTCACCAACTGAAGTTGGTCCAATAAAAGATATTACCTTGTGTCTATAATTCACACAAGGCATTACAGTCCTCTGATAAGTTATTTTCACGCATAGGCTACAAACATAATAGTGAACGTGAGAAAGCCATCCAATCTTGTGATATATTTTGTTACATGAATAAGGACAAGCTATAAAATGAACATGCCTGCCAAAGAGATTGCAATCACAATTTCACCTAAAACCATATATACAACAGAACAGGAGTATCAAAGACTAAAAGGTATCCCAGAGCTCCCAGGCAGTTTTATTCCCTGTAATAATGGTGCCATCTTGTGGAGAAAATATTTAAATAGAAAATGTAAGATTTTCAGATTAGTGGATTTAAGAAACATGAAATACTGCATTCAGTATTGCCTCGCATTGAATGCTATGGCAACAGCAGCCTACGCTCAAAGGTCCTCGTGCTAAGAAGTCACTTAATATTGGTGTGGTCCAATGAACAGCCTGGGCTCAGTCTAGATATTTCCCTCTCACCACAAAATATGGAAAAGTTCCTTCACTCTAAAAGCTTAATGGAGATCTGAAAGTAACATTGTTATAGACCAAAAGACTTTGAGATAGAAGCACTGCTTAAGAATATTTCAGCAGCCTTATAGTGAGACTGGCAGGCTGTCTTATTGGATCATGCCCAGCAGAAGGGTCTTGTTAGTTTTAAGCAGTTCAGATTTGAAACATTCAATATTTAATTCAGGGCATGACATTTCCCAAATCTGCTTCTCTTCAGCCCTGACTTTGAGAACAGGGTTCGGAATATGAGCACTCTGACTCTTTTGTCATTGTTTTGAGGAAACTTAAGGCTTAGGGCTTGTCTACACTACCGCGCGGGGTCGATCTAAGATACGCAACTTCAGCTACGTGAATAGCGTAGCTGAAGTCGACGTACTTACATCTACTTACCATGGTTTCTTCACTGCGGTAAGTCAACAGCTGACGCTCTCCCATTGACTCCACTTGCGCTCCTCGTTCTGGTGGAGTACTGAGTCGACGGGAGAGCGCTCAGCAGTCGATTTATCACATCTATACGAGACACGATAAATCGACCCCCACTGGATCGATTGCTGCCTGCCGATCCGGCGGGTAGTGTAGACAAGCCCTTAGTTATACTCATAGAGAAAATATTTATGCACCAGACTGGATGGGGCACTCCAGAGAGACGATGCTTGCCTTCAGATATCCTCTCTTAGTACCAAGATGAGAGAAAGGAACATTAGCATGTGCCCCATGTCAACACTAGCCCTGATTCATAGATACATAGATTTTAAAACCAGATGAGACCATTATGGTCATCAAGACTGACTTGCATAACACAAGCCAGAGAAACATTAATGATGGACATTAATCATTATTTGAGTTGGTTGGACATTTTCTACAAATGCTGATTTGTAGAAAATCAAACATTTTGCAGAAATGGCACCTTTGATAAAAATTTGTTTAGAATAAAAAAACTATTTCAGAATGGAACATTTTGATTTCATCAAAATGAAATATTTTGATCAATCCAAAACAACAAAATAATTGAAATTTGGATTCACAAGAAATTTTGAATTGTTTTTATTTTTTGTTCTATTCTGGAATGGAAGAAATATTGACATTATGAAACTTTCTCCAAAGCAAAAAAATCCAGGTCTAGAAAACACGATCTATTAGAAAGATTGAAAAAACTGGGTTTATTTAGTATGAAGAAGAGAAGACTGAGGGGGGACATGATATCAGTCTTCAAATATGTAAAAGATTGTTTATAAAGAGGAGGGTGATAAATTGTTCTTCTTAACCACTCTAGACAGGTAAAGAAGTAATGAGTTTAAATTGCAGCAAGAGAGATTTAAGTTGGACATTAGGAAAAACTTCCTAACTGTAAGGGCGGTTAAGCACTGGAGCAAATTAACTAGAGAGGTTGTGGAATCTCTGTCACTGGAGGTTTTTAAGAACAGGTTAGACCAGGAGTCAGCAACCTATGGCACGCATGCCAAAGGTGGTATGCGAGCTGATTTTCAGTGGCACTTTGCTGCCGGCTTGGGTTCCGTCCGCCAGCCCCCTGGCAGCCGGGGTCCCAGCTGCTGGCCCTGGGGGCTCCGCTGCTGGCCTGAGGTCCTGGCTGCCTTCAGGCTTCTTGGGCCTGGTCTACACTAGGAGTTTATCTCGAATTTAGCAGCGTTAAACCGAATTAACCCTGCACCCGTCCACACAACGAAGCCCTTTACTTCGATATAAAGGGCTCTTAATATCGATATCTGTACTCCTCCCCGATGAGGAGAGTAGCGCTGAAATCGGTATTGACATTTCGAATTAGGGTTAGTGTGGCCGCAATTCGACGGTATTGGCCTCCAGGAGCTATCCCACAGTGTACCATTGTGACCTCTCTGGACAGCAATCTGAACTCGGATGCACTGGCCAGGTAGACAGGAAAAGCCCCGCGAACTTTTGAATTACATTTCCTGTTTGCCCAGCGTGCAGAGCACAGGTGACCATGCAGAGCTCATCAGCACAGGTAACCATGCAGTCCGAGAATCGAAAAAGAGCACCAGCATGGACTGTACGGGAGGTACTGGATCTGATTGCAATATAGGGAGAGGATTCTGTGCTAGCAGAACTACATTCAAAAGACGAGTTCATGCCAAGGGCATGATGGAGAGAGGCCACAATAGGGACTCACTACAGTGCCGCGTAAAAGTTAAGGAGCTCAGACAAGCCTATCAAAAAACAAAGGAGGCAAACGGTCGCTCCGGGTCAGAGCCGCAGACATGCCGCTTCTACGCTGAGCTGCATGCAGTTCTCAGGGAGGGCCACCACCACTACCCCACCTCTGACCGTGGATTCCGAGGCGGGGGTAATCTCAGCCATGCCTGAGGATTCTGCGGATGGGGAAGATGAGGAGGAGGAGGATGACGACGAGCTTGCGGAGAGCACACAGCACTCTGTTCTCCCCAACAGCCAGGATCTTTTTCTCAGTCTGACTGAAGCACCCTCCCAACCCCCAGACAAGGAGGCCATGGAAGGGATCTCCGGTGAGTGTACCTTTGTAAATATAAAACATGGTTTAAAAGCAAGCGTTTTTTAATGATTAATTTGCCCTGAGGACTTGGGATGCATTCGCGGCCAGTGCAGCTACTGGAAAAGTCTATTAACGTGTCTGGGGATGGAGCGGAAATCCTCCAGGGACAGCTCCATGAAGCTCTCCTAGAGGTACTCCAAAAGCCTTTCCACAAGGTTTCTTGGCAGTGCAGCCTTATTCCGTCCTCCATGGTAGGACACTTGACCACGCCATGCTAGTAGCAAGTAATCTGGTATCATTGCATGACAAAGCCTGGCAGCGTATGGTCCCGGTGTTTGCTGGCATTCAAGCAACATCCGTTCTTTATCTCGCTGTGTTATCCTCAGGAGAGTGATATTTGTTCACGGTAACCTGGTTGAAATACGGGAATTTAATTAAGGGGACAGAGGTGGCCGTTCCTACTGGGCTGTTTGCCTGTGGCTGAAAAGAAATCTTTTCCTGCAGTTAGCCAAGCGGGGGGGGGGCGGGGATCATTGGCACTGAGCTTTTCACGTTTGGCTAGCAGGGATCTTCCCTGATACCAGCCATGCGGTGGGGGGAGGGATAATGTGATCATCCCAGAGAATTGGATGGGGGGGGGGGTTAGTTTGGTTTCTGCTGCTGCACGTTAACAGGAAAACTGCAGCACTCAACGGGCTTTGCTTGGTATGTGGGAAAGGAGGGCGCTGCTTGTAGGAAAGCTGCAGAAGCCGAAAGACAATGGCTTACCATGGCCGCATGCAAACCGAATTCTGTTGCCCAGACCTGCGTCTGTGATCTCTAACACCAAAGCCGCAGGCACTCAATATTAAGATGCAAAATGCGACCTTGTACCGAAATCACATGTGCTATGTAATGTGAATAGTGTTGTTCACCGTGAAAGAGTATAAGCATTGTTCTGTAAAATGTATCTTTTTAAATACTTCTCTCCCTTTTTTCCCTCCCTCCCGCAGCTGCACATTTTTCAAGCCTCCCTCCTCCGTCCTGAAGGCTATCTCAGATAAGGCGGCGAAAAAAAAGGACTCGAGACGAAATGTTCTCGGAAATCATGGAATCCACCCGCAATGAAAGAGCTCATCTGAATGAGTGGAAGGACACGGTATCAAAGTACAGGAAAGATGCCAGTGAACATGAGGCCATGAGGGACACTCGAGATGAGAGGTGGCAGGCTGCAACGCTGGGGCTGCTGCGTGATCAAACGGACATGCTCTAGCGTCTGGTGGAGCTTCAGGGACGGCAGCAGGAGCACAGAGTGCCGCTGCAGCCGCTGTATAACCTCCCTCACCATGTTCCATAGCCTCCTCACCCAGACGTGTAAGAACGCGGGGGGGGGGAGAGGTTCCGTGCACCCTCCCACTCCACCCCAGTGGACAGCCCAACCAAAAGGCTGTCATTATATTGAATTTTTTTAGTGGCCTTTTCCTTCGCTCCTATCCTCCTCCTAAACCCCACCCGGGCTACCTTGTCAGTTCTCTCCCTCTTTTTATAATCAATTAATAAAGAATGCATGATTTTTAAACAATAGTGACTTTATTTCCTTTGAAAGCAAGCTGGGATCAAAGGGGGAGGGTGGGTTGCTTACAGAGAACGAGTCAGCGAGTCAGTAAAGTGCGCCAGCGACCTTTTAAACATCCAAATGCACATTCTACCACCATTCTGCACTTGCTCAGCCTATAGTTGAACAGGTCCTGACTACTGTCCAGGCTGCCTGTATATGGCTTCATGAGCCATGGCATTAAGGGGTAGGCTGGGTCCCCAAGGATAACTATAGGCATTTCAACATCCCCAACGGTTATTTTCTGGTCCGGGAAGTAAGTCCCTTGCTGCAGCCGTTTAAACAGAGTAGTGTTCCTGAAGACGCGAGCGTCATGAACCCTTCCCGGCCATCCCACGTTGATGTTGGTGAAACGTCCCTTGTGATCCACCAGTGCTTGCAGCACCATTGAAAAGTACCCCTTGCGGTTTACGTACTGGCTGCCCTGGTGCTCCAGTGCCAAGATACGGATATGGGTTCCATCTATAGCCCCACCACAGTTAGGGAATCCCACTGCAGCAAAGCCATCCAATATGACCTGCATGTTTCCCAGAGTCACTACCTTTCGTAGCAGCAGCTCAATGATTGCTTTGGCTACTTGCATGACAGCAGCCCCCACAGTAGATTTGCCCACTCCAAATTGATTCCCGACTGACCGGTAGCTGTCTGGCGTTGCAAGCTTCCACAGGGCTATTGCCACTCGCTTCTCAACTGTGAGGGCTGCTCTCATCTTGGTATTCTGGCACTTCAAGGCAGGGGAAAGCAAGTCACAAAGTTCCATGAAAGTGCCTTTACGCATGCGAAAGTTTCACAGCCACTGGGCATCGTCCCACACCTGCAACACTATGCGGTCCCACCAGTCTGTGCTTGTTTCCCAGGCCCAGAATCAGCGTTCCACGGCTATAACCTGCCCCATTAACAGCATGATCTCCAAAGCGCTGGGGCCCGCAGTTTGATAGAATTCCATGTTCATGTCCTCATCACTCTCGTCGCCGCACTGCCATAGCCTACTCCTCGTCGCCTGGTTTTGCAGGTTCTGGTTCAGCATAAACTGCACGATAACGCGCGAGGTGTTTACAATGTTCATGACTGCTGTCTTGAGCTGAGCAGGCTCCATGCTTGCCGCGGTATGGCGTCTGCACTGTTCACCCAGGAAAAAGGCGCGAAATGGTTGTCTGCCGTTGCTTTCCCGGAGGGAGGGGGAGGATGTACCCAGAACCACCCATGAGAATGTTTTTGGCCCCATCAGGCATTGGGATCTCAACCCAGAATTCCAATGGGCGGAGGAGACTGCGGGAACTATGGGATAGCTATGGGATAGCTACCCACAGTGCAAAGCTCCGGAAATCGATGCTAGCCCCGGTACATGGACGCACACCGCCGAATTAATGTGCTTAGTGTGGCCGCATACATTCGACTTTATACAATCTGTTGCCAAAAATCGAATTCTGTAAATTCAGATTAATCCCGTAGTGTAGACATACCCTTGGACAGACACATTTGGATTAATTCAAAAGAAGGACTGTGCTGTTTGTGCTTTCTGTTGTGAAAGTGTTGTTTGTCGCACATCAAATGTTCGACGACATTTTGAAACGAAGCACGAGAAAACCTTTCTTGATGAAGCAGACAAGACTGAATTGATCAAAAAGGCAGTAGCAGGATATGAGAAGCAAAGCAGTGTTTTTAAATGCTTAAGTGTAAGTAAAAATCAAGCTACAGAAGGAAGTTACAAGATTGCACAGTGCATTGCAAAAAACAGAAAGCTGTTTACAGATGGGGAATATATAAAAGAAGTTTTTCTCAGCAGTTTGGAGGTTTTATTCAATGATGTGCCAAATAAAGATACAATCATATCTAGAATAAAAGACTTGCCTGTCTCTGCCAGAACAGTTGAGAGACGCATAAGCGAAATGATAGAAAACATTAACGAAAAGCAGGCGACTGCATTAAAAGTCATAGCAGTGTTTAGCGTTGCAGTTGATGAGAGCGTGGATATAAACGACATATATGGCAGTTGTTGCAAGATATTTTGCTTCCGATGAAATCCAAGAGGAACTTTGTTGCCTAAAACCCCTGCATGGCACAACAAAGGGGGAAGATATAGTGATATAGTGGAAAGTTTTGTAAACCATTTTGAAGAATGAAGAGTTGACATCAGAAAAATATTTTGTGTGACAACAGATGGTGCTCCTGCCATGGTCGGAAAACAGAAGGGATTTGCAAAGTTACTTGAAGATCAAATTGGCCGCCCGACAGCCAAATTTCACTATATCATCCATCAAGAAAACCTGTGTGCTAAAATTTCTAATTCAGATCTTAATAATGTGATGAATACAGTGGTGCGAATTGTGAATTTCCTTGTTGCTTGATCTGCTTTGACTCAGACAATTTCAAGCACGGCTAGAAGAGATGGACAGTGCTTATAACGACATCCCACTTCACAGCAACGTTCGGTGGCTAAGTCGTGGCAAGGTTTTGGTGCACTTTGTAAACTGTTTTGATGCAATCAAGGTCTTTTTGTCGGAAAAAGCACAAAACTACCCCGAACTGGATGATGACAAATGGCTATGTAAACTCATGTTTCTAACTGACATCACCTCTCACCTAAACTAACTCAACCTCTGTCTCAAGGGTGCAGGGCAAACGGTTCTGGGTCTTTATGAAGCCTGGAAGGAATTTGTTGTAAAACTAACAGTTTTTTCTCGGGATATTCGAACTTTGATTTTCTGCTACTTCCAACACATAAAAGAGCTATCAACACGTTGCACTGTCAGTTTCGATGAGATTGGAAAGTACATGCAAGAACTGGAATCAGAATTTTCTGACAGATTTCAAGATTTCCAGCAATTTGGCCCAATGCTTTCTTTTCTAATTAAACCTGAAAAGTTCAACGAAAGCGATTTGGATTTGTCCGTATTTCAGTGGATAGGTGTTGAAGATTTCGAAATGCAACTCATTCAGTTAAAAAGCTCAGAATTGTGGACATCAAAGTCTGGAGATCTGCGGAGTGCACTTGAAGCTACCGAGAGAGATCATGGGGCCTCTATTCTGACCTGCTGGACGTCCCTGCCAGTGAAATTTAACTGTTTGAAGAAAATTGCGTTTGCAATGCTTTCAGCATTTGGATCCAGTGTCCTCTGTCCCTCTCGGAGCCGGTTAACAACTGATCACTCAGAAGCCTGTGTGCAGCTTAAAGTATCCAAATACGTGCCAGACATTGGAAAACTCAGCAAGGGAAAAGCAAGGGCAAGGATCACACTAAAACTGATAAGATCTGCATTTTAATTTAATTTTAAATTAAGCTTCTTAAACATTTTAAAAACCTTATTTACTTTACATACAACAATAGCTTAGTTATATAATATAGACTTATAGAGTGAGATCTTCTAAAAACATTAAAATGTATTCCTGGCACGAGAAACCTTATATTACAGTGAATAAATGAAGACTTGCACATCACTTCTGAAAGGTTGCCGACCCCTGGGTTAGACAAACACCTGTTAGGGATGGTCTAGATAATATTAATCCTGCCTCAGTACAGGATACTGGACTAGATGACCTATCAAGGTCCCTTCCAGTCCTACATTTCTATGATTCTACCTCAGTCAGTAAGTTATGATAATACAATATTCCTGTGACTGTGGCATCTGGAGAGGCCACATTGAGAATGCTTTTTCAAACTACAAAGAATAGGGCAGATGATCCCCAAAACTGGTGGTTTATTCTATAATTAGATTTCACTCAGCCAGTAACCAAACTGTTTCTGTAATTCTGGTTACCAAGAAGCCAAAATACAGTCCCCATTAAGCAATCCAGCCTTTGGCTCCCACCCAGACAGCCAAGTCTAATATAATGAGCGTTACTAAAAACCTTATTCACCATATATAAAGTTCTACCAATCCCAAGAGACCGGACACATTGGTCACCAGATCAATGATTATTTCAGATCTCACCCAAATACAGGGCTACAGTCAATCCTTAATAACTAACTCTAACATTTATTAATAAAAAATAAAATAAAATAAAATAAAATAAAATAAAATAAAATAAAGAGAGTTGCTATGCTTAAAGATCGTTATACATACAGATATGAATAAAGTTCTTAGGTCAGTTTCATGGCAGAGATGGTGAGGCTGCTGATTTGTAAAAAATCTTCTGGAATCAATATAAAAGCTTATAGTCCAATAGGCAGTCTATGTGCAAAGTATGTTCAAATTCTTCCATGAGAATTGCAGGGTTAATCCAGAATAGACATGGAGACGTCAATATTTGGTCTTAGATTTCCCTGTCAATGTTTAAGCAGATCTGAGATAGCAAGGATCAGGCTTGAAAAGGACAGTTACCTGTTCCGTAACTGGCGTTCTTCGAGATGTGTTGCTCCTGTCTATTCCACAGTAGGTGTGCGTGCTCGCCACGTGCACCAGTGCCGGAAGTTTTTCCCTTAGCAGCATCCGTAGTGGGGGAGCACCGCTGCGACCTCTGGAGTGGCACCGACATATCGCACTATAAAGGGGGCTGTGTGCTCCCCCGACCCTCAGTTCCTTCTTGCCAGACAACTCTGACAGAGGGGAAGGAGGGTGGGATGTGGAATAGACAGGAGCAACACATCTTGAAGAACGCCAGTTACGGAACAGATAACTGTCCTTTCTTCTTCGAGTGATTGCTCCTGTGTATTCCACAGTAGGTGACTCCAAGCTATACCTGACGGAGGTGGGTAGGAGTTCTAAATGATAAAGGTTAAGGGTTACCCGGGTGGAGCACCGCCCTACCAAACCCGGCGTCGTCCCTTGCTTGGGAGACGATCGCATAGTGCAATGCAAAAGTATGGACAGAGGATCTCGTAGCAGCCCTGCAGATGCCCTGAATAGGGACATGAGCTACATAGGCCGCTGACGAGGCCTGGGCTCGCGTCGAATGCGCCTTAACAATAGGCGGCGGGGGAACCCCAGCCAGATCATAACACGTACGTATGCACGAGGTGATCCAGCGGGAAATCCGCTGGGTGAAAACCGGTTGCCCTCTCATGTGCTCGGCCGTAGCAATGAAAAGCTGAGGAGATGTCCGGAATGGCCTTGTTCGATCTAAGTAAAAGGCCAGCGCCCTACACACATCTAGCATGTGTAGGAGTCGTTGCTCACGAATGGAGGAATGGGGCTTAGGACACAGGACAGGTAGATTCATAGATTCATAGATTCTAGGACTGGAAGGGACCTCGAGAGGTCATCGAGTCCAGTCCCCTGCCCGCATGGCAGGACCAAATACTGTCTAGACCATCCCTGATAGACATTTATCTAACCTACTCTTAAATATCTCCAGAGATGGAGATTCCACAACCTCCCTAGGCAATTTATTCCAGTGTTTAACCACCCTGACAGTTAGGAACTTTTTCCTAATGTCCAACCTAGACCTCCCTTGCTGCAGTTTAAGCCCATTGCTTCTTGTTCTATCCTCAGAGGCTAAGGTGAACAAGTTTTCTCCCACCTCCTTATGACACCCTTTTAGATACCTGAAAACTGCTATCATGTCCCCTCTCAGTCTTCTCTTTTCCAAACTAAACAAACCCAATTCTTTCAGCCTTCCTTCATAGGTCATGTTCTCAAGACCTTTAATCATTCTTGTTGCTCTTCTCTGGACCCTTTCCAATTTCTCCACATCTTTCTTGAAATGCGGTGCCCAGAACTGGACACAATACTCCAGCTGAGGCCTAACCAGAGCAGAGTAGAGCGGAAGAATGACTTCTTGTGTCTTGCTCACAACACACCTGTTAATACATCCCAGAATCATGTTTGCTTTTTTTGCAACAGCATCACACTGTTGACTCATATTTAGCTTGTGGTCCACTATAACCCCTAGATCCCTTTCTGCCGTACTCCTTCCTAGACAGTCTCTTCCCATTCTGTATGTGTGAAACTGATTTTTTCTTCCTAAGTGGAGCACTTTGCATTTGTCTTTGTTAAACTTCATCCTGTTTAACTCAGACCATTTCTCCAATTTGTCCAGATCATTTTGAATTATGACCCTGTCCTCCAAAGCAGTTGCAATCCCTCCCAGTTTGGTATCATCCGCAAACTTAATAAGCGTACTTTCTGTGCCAATATCTAAGTCGTTAATGAAGATATTGAACAGAGCCGGTCCCAAAACAGACCCCTGCGGAACCCCACTCGTTATGCCTTTCCAGCAGGATTGGGAACCATTAATAACAACTCTCTGAGTACGGTTATCCAGCCAGTTATGCACCCACCTTATAGTAGCCCCATCTAAATTGTATTTGCCTAGTTTGTCGATAAGAATATCATGCGAGACCGTATCAAATGCCTTACTAAAGTCTAGGTATACCACATCCACAGCTTCTCCCTTATCCACAAGACTCGTTATCCTATCAAAGAAAGCTATCAGATTGGTTTGACATGATTTGTTCTTTACAAATCAGGAAGATGTCCTGGTCCATATGAAACACCGAGATCACCTTCGGCAGGAAGGCCGGCTGCAGGCGAAGCTGAACCTTCCCCTTATGGAAGACAGTGTACGGGGGTTCCGAGGTCAGCGCCCTAAGCTCCGAAACCCTGTGGGCTGAGGTGATAGCCACCAAAAACGCCACTTTCTCAGATAAGTGGGACCAGGAACAAGTGGCCAAGGGCTCAAAGGGAGGTCCCGTGAGGCGTGACAGTACCAGGTTCAGGTCCCAAGGAGGAACCGGGGGTCTAGCATAAGGGAACGCTCTGTCCAAACCCTTTAAAAACCTGGAAGTCATGTGGTGTGAGAACACTGACTGTCCCGCCACCAGAGGGTGGAAGGCCAAAATGGCCGCCAGGTGCACCCTGATCGAGGAGGGAGCTAGCCCTTGGGTCCTAAGGGACAGGAGGTAGTCCAGGACCAGCTGGAGCGGAGCGGACGCGGGGGAGGAACCTCTCTCCCTGGCCCATGAGGAGAACTGATACCACTTAGCCAGGTAGGCCCTCCATGTGGACGGCTTCCTGCTTTCAAGCAGGACCCGTCTAACAGCCTCGGTACACCTCCCCTCCTCTGCATCTAGCCACGGAGCAGCCACACCGTCAGGTGGAGCGGGGCCAGGTTGGGATGGAGGAGACGACCTCCCTCCTGGGAGAGGAGGTCCGGGCGGAGCGGCAGCCTGCGAGGGGGGACCGCCAAGAGTTGCAGTAAGGTCCCGTACCAATGTTGACGGGCCCAATCTGGGGCTATCAGGATAATTCTCGCCCCGTCTGACTTCACCTTTTGTAGGACCCTGACTATGAGGGGAAGGGCAGGAAGGTGTACATCAGGGGCCCCGACCAATCGAGCAGGAATGCATCCGTCATGGCCCCATTGCCTTCTATCACCCTGGAGCAGAACCTGGGACATAGGCGGTTCTGGGCGGTGGCGAATAGGTCTACCTGGGGACTGCCCCACTGAAGGAAAATCCATTCTGCCACCTCCCTGTGCAGGGACCACTCGTGTTTATGTGAGAACACCCTGCTCAGGCGATCTGCGAGCGTGTTGCTCTCACTGGGTAGGTGGCAAGGCCGGCTCTAGGTTTTTTGCTGCCCCAAGCAAAAAAAGTTTTGGCTGCCCCGCCCCCCCACTCCCACCCCCGTTTTGACCAGCTAGACTGTAGCAGCTCATTAAGAGTTGTTATGGTCTTTCATGTCAATGAGGATTTAGGGATTCTCAAACCCACAAATCTCCCAGCTGCAGAGCAATGTGAATGACATTTGCCTGCTAAAAATCCTTACACTGTTCTCCCTGCGGGGGGGAGGGAAGATGCACATATGCAAGAAGCTGCATTGCTAAAATGCAACCACAGTGAGAACAGAAATCAAACAGCGCCAAACCACTGGGTCACCCGATGGACTAATCAATGGACCATTTCTACTGGAGTGGGGGAGTCAGGGAAGGGGGAAATTTGGGGCCAAAGTCTAGTAGTTTCTCAATCAAAACTGTCAGTAACTTCAGGCTGGGGTCCTGAGCACCTAGACACCCTGCCCCAGCCTGGTAGTTTGAGGAGCAGGTGCCAGCCCGTCCCCTGCTTTTCAAAGCTGCTCTCCCCACCAAGGGGAGGGGGCACTTAAAACTGCTGCCGGGAGTGGGTCCCAAGTTTGTTTATTTCCCAATTGCCCCCGCCCCGCCTGCAGCGAGTCCCTCGAGGCCCAGGCCAGCGCCAGGTGCCGGGGCCACATCTGTGGGCGTCCTCTCCCCCGCGGACTCCGCCGGGCGCAGCCGGAGCCACCCCATCTGCGGTGCCCCGAAGTTCCAGGAAAGTTTCCCTGCGCCGCCCGCGAGCGGGACTTTCCCAAAGTCAGGGCGTGGCAGAGCAACCCGCGCCCCCCAGCGGCTGGTGCGCCGGGACGCTGGGGCCTGCTCCGCACCCACCAGGGGGTTGCCCGCTGGTGACCCCTCCCCGCGCTGGGGGCGGACCTGCGTGAACTGACCTGGCCAAGCGGGAGCAGCGCCCCCTCCTCTGGGGGCAGCTCAGAGCATCCCCCCGCCACAGTGCTGGGCTCCCGCGTCTCCTGGAGCATGCTGGTGGCTCCGTCTGGGCACTTCAACGCCTCCCCTCTAGCAGGATGCAGGGAGCTGGGCTGGGAGGAGGGCTCCGCGCCGCTCCGGTCGGCTGGGAGGGAAGGACGCGGGCTGCCCTGCCGAGTTTGCTGCAGGGCGCTCCCCTCCTCCGGGCCGCCGCCCCCTACAGGGTGGCCTGAGCAGCACACCAAAAAGAAAAAGGAAAAAGAAGGGCGGCCGGAATGCCGCCCCTTGGAATCTGCCGCCCCAAGCACCAGCTTGCTCCGCTGGTGCCTGGAGCCGGCCCTGGTAGGTGGAACGCTTGGAGGAGGATGTTGTGGGCTATACAGAACTCCCACAGGAGTTGGGCTTCCTGGCATAAGGCCCTGGAGCGTGTGCCCCCTTGCCTGTTGATGTAATACATTGCGGTGGTGTTGTCCGTGAGGACTCTGACCACCTTCACTTGTAAGTGCTGGCGAAAGGCCAGGCACGCCAGGCGCACTGCCCTGAGTTCCCTGACATTTATGTGCAGGGTCAGTTCCTTGGGTGACCACATATCCTGGGTCCTGATGTCCTCCACGTGGGCTCCCCAGCCCAGGTCCGAGGCATCCGACACTAGATCTAGTGAGGGAGAGGGGTCTCGGAAGGGGATACTCCGGAGCATGTTGCTCGGGAGGGACCACCATTGGTGGTCTGCAACCACCGTTGGCGGCACCGTGACAACCTTGTCCAGGCCGTCCCTGGCCTGGGAATAGCGGGAGGCCAACCAGAGTTGGAGGGGCCTCATCGGGAGCCTGGCATGTCATACCACTGTGGTGCATGCTGCCATGTGGCCAAGGATTTGAAGGCATATCCGAGTCGTGGTTACCGGGAAGGCCGTGACCGAGGCGACGAGGCCTCTGAGCGCCTCGAACCTGTCCCTTGGAAGGGAGGCCGTGGCCGCCTGGGAATCCAGCAGCGCTCCTATGAATTCTATGCACTGGACAGGAACTAACGTGGATTTCTCCTCGTTTACCACTAGGCCCAGAGCTGAGCAGGTGCCTAGCAAGAGGGATATTTGCTGCTGCACCTGGGACCGGGACTTGCCCTTGAGCAGCCAATCGTCCAGGTAGGGAAAGACCTGCAGCCCTCTCCTCCTGAGGTGGGCCGCTACCACCGCCATACATTTGGTGAAGACCCTGGGGGCCGTCGAGAGGCCAAAGGGGAGGACGGTAAACTGGTAGTGGTCCTGACCCACCAGAAAACGGAGGAAGCGCCTGTGACCCTCGAAAACGTGGATGTGGAAGTAGGCATCCTGAAGGTCCAGCACTGCAAACCAATCCCCCGGGTCTAGGGAGGGAATAATAGAGGCTAGGGACACCATGCGGAATTTGCAGCGTACCAAGAACTGGTTGAGCTTCCGCGGATCGAGGATGGGCCGAAGCCCGCCCTTCGCCTTCAGGATGAGGAAATACCTGGAATAGAATCCCTTGCCCCGGAATTCCCAAGGTACTCTCTCCATGGCTCCCAGGGAGAGGAGGCGCTGTACCTCCTGACCTAGGAGGAGCGCATGTTCCAGGTCCTCCGCCGACTCCCTGGCCAGAGGGCAATTGGGAGGGGGCGAAACAAACTGCAACCTGTACCCCAGGGATATAGTGTTGAGGACCCAGCGGTCCGTAGTGATACGGAACCATTGCAAACGGAAGGCAGGTAAATGATTTGCAAATCTGAACTTTATTAACTGAGGGGGGGTTAACCCGGCAACAGGCCCAGTGACCCCCCGCAAGCAGTCAAAAACGCTGCTTCCCTGGCCTCCTGGCCTTAGAGGGCCCCGGATGAGGGGCCGAACGAGACTGGCGTTGTGACCGACGTCTCTGCTCCCGCTACTTCTTAGGCAGGGGTTCATATCTGCCCCGAGCCTGTGGAGCGGAGACGTGAGGCCTGGGCTTGTCCTTGGCCGGCGGGACGTACAGGCCCAGCGTCTGCAGGGTAGTACGGGAGTCTTTCATCCCATGCAGACGTGTATCTGTTTGATCTGCAAACAGGGCCCGACCATCAAACGGCAGGTCCTGCATGATCGATTGGGACTCAGCCAATAGGCCAGAGAGCGAAAGCCAGGACGCCTTTCTCATGGAGATCACCGCGGCCATCGAACGAGCGGCCGTGTCTGCCGCATCGGAGGCTGCCTGGAGCGCTGCTTTAGCCGCCGCTGCACTCTCATCAACCAGAGCCCGGAACTCCTTCCTGTCCTTCTTGTGGAGGGAGGGCTCAAACTTGGGAAGGGACCCCCACAGGTTAAAATCATATCTGCTCAAAAGTGCCTGATGGTTGGCCACACTGAGCTGAAAGCTCACAGACAAATAAACCTTTCTCCCAAAGGAATCCAGACTGCGAGTGTCTTTGTCCTTAGGGGTAGGAGCGGGTTGGCCGTGTCTCTCTCGGTAGTTCAGACTCCACCACTAGAGAGTTCGGAGTTGGGTAGGAGTATAAGTACTCGTGCCCCTTCGTGGGCACAAAGTACTTCCGCTTGGCCTTCTTGGAGATCGGACAAAGAGATGCAGGGGTTTGCCAGAGGCCAGTAGTGATATTGGCCACCCCCTGATGGAGTGGGAGGGCCACGCGCCCCGGCGTCGAGGAAGTCAGGACATTAAACAATGTGTCCGATGGCTCCTCCATCTCCTCGGCCTGGAGCTGGAGGTTTGATGCCACCCTCCTGAGTAGCTCCTGGTGGGACTTGAAATCCTCCTGAGAGACCGGAGGGGGTGGCGCCATGGAGTCATCCGGTGCCAAAGAGGTCGGTGCCACGGTGTCATCTGCACCCGGCTGTACCGAAAGCTCGACGTCCTGACCCGTGGCCCAAGTCGGTGCCGGAGGGTCGGTGCCCACTGCCTCATCGCGGTGCCGAGGCGGCGACGTCGGCTGGGCCTGGGACGCTCCCGCCACGGAGCGGGGTCCCAGCGGTGCCAGTGCCTGGGGCCACGATGCCCACTGGCACCACTGTCCCTGCCAGGGAACGGCCTGGCCCTGGGATGCGAGGTGGCCCGGAAGGGCCGGCTGGTCTTGCGGCACCGAGCGGCTCGATGAGGGGCGGCTGCGTGCCGAAGCGGAAGTCCGGGACGAGCGGACGGTGCCATACGAACGACTGGAGCGGTCCCGTACATGACGTCTCCGGCCCCTGGAGGAGGACAGGTAGGAGTCGGGGGTTTGCTGTCCCCGTAGTGCCTCCGGCGCCCAAGACTACGACGCCTCGGTGCCTGGGACTCCCGTGACGAACTCCAGGTGTTGCGCCTTCCACGGCGGGTGCCGGAGCATGAACGGCGGTGCCGCCGCTGACGAGACCTGACCCTGCGGTCAAGGCTCGAAGAGGAGCGGCGCCGTCTCTTAGTGTCTCCCCTATGGTCTGCCGGAGTGGAGGTGGAAAGCTTGCTCGCAGATGATCCTGCTTGCGGCGTGGAGGTGCGCCGAGGTCCGCGGCTCAGCCCTTCAACTCGGGACGGTACCTCAACCTCGGAGACGTCCGGAGCGGGTTGATGGGCACTGAGCGATGGCTTCCCACGGGATCGGGGGCCCGACTGAAGCGGCGCTCCTGGTACCGGAAGCATCATGATGTCGCACGCAGCCTGAGCTGCCTCTGGCGTCGAAGGCATTCTCACCTCTGGCGAGGCACGCGTGGACGGCACCGGACTACTGCTTCACCTGAGTCGGAGGTCTTGGTCCCGATGGGGATCGTGGGCTGCCCAGCGCAGGTCTAGCCTCACCCCGTTCTTTCTCCCGGCGCCGCTGAGTCTTCCCTTGCTTCTTAGGAGCGGTGCCAGCTCGTCGACGGGGCCTCACTGCGCACCGACGACGCGGTACCAGGCGCGGAATCAGGACGGCGCGCCGGGGGCGCTACGCTGCATGCTGGGGGCGCTTCGCTGTGCGCCGAGGACGAGGTGCCCGGCGCGGGGTCGCCTCGACGCGCCAGTGCCGGGGTCAACGCCGACTCCAGTAGGAGAGCTCGGAGTCGGATCTCACACTTCTTCTTTGTTCGCGGCTTGAAGGAGCGGCAAATTTTACACTTCTCACTAATGTGAGCCTCGCCCAGACAGCGAAGACCCTGAGTGTGTGGTTCGCTTCTGGGCATAGAATTGCGACAAGAGTCGCACGACTTGAAGCCTGGGCCACGGGGCATGCCCCGAGCCCAGCATTAACAGAGAAAAGTTCAACAAGTAACTTCAGGGAAAGCTGGATACTACTAAGGCTAGAAATGCTGCAGCAAAGCTGGAGCACAAGTTCCGACTACCTTCACTCGCGGCAAGAAGGAACTGAGGGTGGGGGGAGCACGCAGTCCCCTTTATAGCGCGATATGTTGGCGCCACTCCAGGGGTCGCAGGGGTGCTCCCCCACTACAGATGCTGCTAAGGGAAAAACTTCCGGCACCAGTGCACGTGGCGAGCACGCACACCTACTGTGGAATACGCAGGAGCAATCACTCGAAGAAGAACTTCCTTTATATTGGAAGTTCAGCCTCTTGACAGCAAATGATCACATCAGGCCTTCCTTGGATGAAGAATAGGAAATGTACATTGTTGCTTTGAAGTTAATCTGTTTCCTAGGCATACACCGGTAACTAGTTGTATTCATTAGCATAGAGCAATTAACCATTCAAACAGTTCACAGATCATTTTGTTATGTGGAGTCACAAATTTCAAAGAGAAATAAAGACTAATATTATTACACCACAAGTCTCATCTAAATGATACTATCCCCTTTTTGACCTCTGAATCAATAGAATACCATAATGAATCATATAGACAGGAAAAGAAGTTTAGCATCGACAAGCTAATTAGAGCTCATTGTTAAACTTCTAACAAGATATAGGTAAACAGACAAATACAATTAGTATCTATTTTTGATCCTCTAACAATACAGGCCTACATATCAAGGAGTCTAGTCTATTTAACATGGCTTTGATTAGAATCTATAAGGAATAGCCCTGTTAACCATTTCAATACTCTTCTAATATGTCCTTAAGGGTTGTTTTTAGGTCACCCAGCCTGCTGGTTGGTTAACTCTTGCTGGCTCAGCATCACAATCCCTTTATGTATGTTTGAGTTACATCATTAGTATTTGTAAAGTACTTTTGAGATCCTTAAGTGGGAAGGCTTTATAGCCCCAATTCTCTATTATGTCCATAGAGTGGCACTAGAGAGAGGTAGTGGTTTGGAGCTGGATGCAGCTCTCTGATTCACAGCCTCCTCACCTCAGCATAAGGTAGAGCAGGAGGGTCCCTCCCACTCCAATTATGCTTCTGGCATAAGGTTCCTTACACCGGCAGAAGAACGGATGTAACAGTGTTCAGCTCCACCACACGCCTGGTATGTCCTGAGTCTGTCCCAACACTCCCACTTTTCCCCCTTATGCTGAAAATGTGGGGGGAAGCTAGAATGGTCTCCACTCCACCAGCTCTATATCAGCAGAGAATTCCCCTGGAAATTCTCTGCTGGGAAACTGGCTGGTTTAAGGCCACTTTGTATCCTAAGACAGAGAATCTGGCCCTATATAATTACAGAGCTTTATACTGTTTGTATTATTAGCAGTGACTACTTTTTGAAGCATGTTGTACGGAGAGAGACTGTCTCTATCCACTTCCCCTTAAAACACAACGCATTCTATTCATTACAACAGTGCCTTTAATTTTTTAAGATTCAGCACACTGAAAGTGTCTGGTGTCCCTAAAGTCTTTGCACTCAGTGCAGTTATTCAATCAATTCACTGCCTAGAACAAGTCAGCATTTAAAAAGAAATTAGAATAGGTTTTTAACCCTCTCTCTGCAAAATGCTTTGGATCTGGTGATAATTGTCTTTGAATCCATGATGCTCTGCATCATCACTTTAATTCTTGTAAATGTAAACACCTCTGGCTCATAAAAATGAAGCAGGCAGGCAGAGGGGAGAGGGTCATGTGACATGCATGCATTCACCCACATTCTTAAACAAAACCAGCACAATTAGGTTTCCTAGTGGTAAGTTATTCAGCTGAGAAGTTGAGATTTGTATCTCTGCTGGAGCCTTTGTATTGAGACTTATGATTTTTTTAGACTCAGGAGATATATGTATTTCATTTGTATGTCCCTTTAAAAATGAAAGCTGAGCATAAAGTATGAGTCTTGTCTATTCAGGTCTTCATTTGTCTATTGTTGGGGTTAGTGTGCAAGTGCTGGGTGGTGTCGGTAGCCTGTGATATACAGGAGGTCAGACTAGGTGATCTAGTGTTTCCTTCTGGTCTTAAACTCTATGGCTCAAACTTGTCTCACTTTCTGAGATTGATTAAAATCAGAACTACTGAAATTGAACAGTACAGTGGATATTATTGGATGGGCCACAGAGTTCAATATACTCAAGAAAACAGTATACAAAGCATGGGATGTTTGGAAGGTTGCATAGAAACTGCCATATTTGATGAGACCAATGATCAATCTACTCCAGGATGCTGCCTTTGACAGTGCCCAACACCTACTGCTTCAGAAGAAGGTACAACAAATACTGTAGTAGGAACTTATGAAATAAGCCCAGAGAGAAAGTTTCCTCCTAACCCCCTGATACATAAGGATCTATATGTTGGGAATCATTAAGAAAGGGATAGATAATAAGACAGAAAATATCATAATGTCACTATATAAATCCACGGCTGCCATATGAGGAGAGATTAATAAAACTGGGACTTTCCAGCTTGAAAAAGAGACGACTGGGGGGGAAATGATAGAGGTCTATAAAATCATGACTGGTGTGGAGAAAGTAAATAATGAAGTATTATTTACTCCTTCTCATAACACAAGAACTAGGGGTCACCAAATGAAATTAATAGGTAGCAGATTTAAAACAAACAAAGGGAAGTATTTTTTCATACAGTGCACACTCAACCTGTGAAACTCCGTCCACGAGGATGTTGTGAAGGCCAAGACTATAACAGGGTTCAAAAAAGAACTAATAAATTCATGGAGGATAGGTCCATCAGTGGCTATTAGCCAGGATGGACAGAGATGGTGTCCCTAGTCTCTGTTTGCCAGAAGCTGGGAATGGACGACAGGGGATAGATCATTTGATGATTACCTTTCTGTTCATTTCCGCTGGGGCACCTGGCATTGGCCACTGTCAGATGACAGGATACTGGGCTAGATGGACCTTTGGTCTGACCCAGTATGGCCATTCTTATGTTCTTTTACCCCACCCCAATACACATGGGGTCTTTTTTGGAGTGGAGTAGGGAGTGTTTTTCTAAAAATATATATATTTATACACAAATTATGGTCATAGTCAAAACAAAAGGTGTATGAGCTTTGCAGAATACCTTCACAGAAATACCAGATCAGAATCTGGTCACTGTTACAGATTTTGCCATGGACCCCCAGGGCCTCCCCCACTCAGCCCCAGGCCCACTCCCATTCCACCGCTTCCCCCAAAGCCCCATGCCCACCCCACCTCTTCCCACCCACGCTCCACCCCTGCCCCTCCTCTTCCCCACCTCTTTCCGCCCCCTCCCCCGAATGTCCCTGTCCCCCCCTCTTCTCCCAGCGCCTCCAACAGTTCCCCAGCATGCAGGGGGCACTTGGAGTGAGGGGAAGGAGTTGATCAGTGGGGCCTGCAGACCCCCTGGAGTTCTCTCACAGATCCCCATTTGCAAAATGCTGAATAAGACAAAGTCCTTTTGCTTATATCAGACAGGAAAAGAATCTTTTTGTAGCAACAGAAGACTCAAGACCCCTGTTCTGCCAGTTCAGCCTCTGGTAAACAGCTAGGACTGTAAACAGCTAGCACTGTGGTTTTGGGAGTGGTGTACTAGGTCTATTTAAAATTCCTATCCTCAAATGCTAGTGCTTGGTGACACTCCGTTTATAGGGAGTTTTAAAGAAAGCAAAAGGTATTACAAATAATATAGGCCCTGTCAAGGCTGTATCCCTACTTTGAACTTTAGGGTACAAATGTAGGGGCCTGCATGAAAACTGCTAAGCTTATCTACCAGCTTAGCTCTGGTCCCGCTGCCACCATTCTCGATGGATTCCCTCCCTGGGAAGCCTTGAGAAACCTTTCACCAATTCCCTGGTGAATACAGATCCAAACTGCTTGGATCTTAAACAAGGAGAGATTGACCCTTCCCCCCTCCTTCCTTTCACCAACTCCTGGTGAATACAGATCCAAACCCCCTTTGGATCTTAAAACAAGGAGAAATTGACTCTTCCCCCCTCCTTCCTTTCACCAACTCCTGGTGAATACAGATCCAAACCCCCTTTGGATCTTAAAACAAGGAGAAATCAATCAGGTTTTTAAAAAGAAGGCTTTTAATTAAAGCAAAAGGTAAAAATCATCTCTGCAAAATCAGTATGGAAAATAACTTTACAGGGTAATCAAACTTAAAGAGCTCAGAGGAATCCCCTCTGTCTTAGGTTCAAAGTATAGCAAACAAGATAAGCACTTTAGTAAAAGGTACATTTACAAGTTGAGAAAACAAAGTAAATCTAAGACGCCTTGCCTGGCTTTTACTTACAATTTTGAAATAAGAGAGACTTGTTTAGAAAGATGGGGAGAACCTGGATTGATGTCTGGTCCCTCTCAGTCCCAAGAGCGAACAACCCCTTAAACAAAGGACACACACAAAAGCCTTTCCCCCCCCAAGATTTGAAAGTATCTTGTCCCCTTATTGGTCCTTGGGGTCAGGTGTCAGCCAGGTTACCCGAGCTTCTTAACCCTTTACAGGTAAAAGGATTTGGAGTCTCTGGCTAGGAGGGATTTCATAGCACTGTACACAGGAGAGCTGTCACCCTTCCCTTTATAGTTATGACAGGCCCTGATGCAGGAAAGCACATGCTTCATTTTAAAGTAAGGTGCTCAAGTCCTTTTGACTTCAATGGGATTTAAACATGTGCTCAAAGTTAAGTAGGAGCTTAAGTGATTTCCTGAATAGTGATTCTTTCCTGAATCAGGTCCTTACAGAGCTAATGGCATTACTGTATTCCATTGAGAACATATCTGATCCCACTTATTTCCTAGAGAGAAGATATTAAAGAGCCAAGAGAGGTTTTTCTTCTTTGGCATGTAGCAAATCCATAATAAAGAATGGTTACTAGTTAGAGTAACTGAGGATGTGAATCGCACTCATGGTGTGTGTGCACCTCAGGCATGCAAGTCTGGAACCTTTTGGCCAGCCGTGCCCGTTAGAGCCACACATGCACCCTGTATTTCACCAGCTACTAGTGCTAATAGTCTACAAAGAAATGTCTGTAGTGTGTAAAGAAACTGGGTGTGTAGGAGAAACCCTAGCCACCACACAGAGCTTTAAATAGGATTAGCCTTTAAATAACATACTTTTAGCTATGCATCTGGGCAACTTTTATACCTCCCTGCACAAAATTGCATGTATATGTATTTTGCACTTTTGAACACCTGTACTGAGAGACCATGCTGGTGGGTAAAATCTTGACAGCTTATTTGGCATAAATGTATTTTTTTCCAAAACAGCAAGAAAGGACTCTTAAAATATAAAGTTACGGTGACACTCTGTGCCCCAAAGCAACATCCTGGCACCCCCATATTCACCACTGTCATATAATTATGATGTTTTGTACAAAGTATGCCCTGTGAGGCATCATTCTAAAAGTCTTAATATGTTAAACATTAATACCCTGTTGGATTTTGTGTATTATTATATGTGAAGTTATGAAGTTCTGCTATGTATGTGTTACTGAAAGATGTTGTGAAGTTGGAAGCACCCACAACGAGCCTTTCAGGTACAACAAAGGAGTAGCTAGATAATGTTAATTGCTGTCTTCAGCACCCATCAAGGGGAAAATCTTCTAGCACAGGAACTCTGTATAAGGAAGTTTCCTCGGAGGGAGCACATAGGCAATGGAGAAAGTTTGGCCAATGGGGGTGGAACCCCCCCCCCCTCCCACGTCACATGCATGAACTTTCCAGCAAGCTGGAAGAATCTATAAAAGATGGGGTGTGACATCATGATTTGTCTTCACTCCCCCACAACTCAACACCAGAAAGAACCTCTGGAAGACAAAGGACTTGGAACGAGGGAGGGGTACCCAGACTGCACAGCAAATGCAGCCTGTGACTCAGGGATCTGCAAGCCTGCTTGTATCATAGGTCAGGGTGAGCTGTTGCTCATAGACTCATAGACTTTAAGGTCAGAAGGGGCCATTATGATCATCTAGTCTGACCTTCCGCATGATGCAGGCCACAAAAGCTGACCCACCCACTCCTGGAATAATTCTCTCCCTTGACTCAGCTGTTGAAGTCCCCAAATCATGATTTAAATACTTCAAGTCGCAGAGAATCCTCCAGCAAGCGACCCCTGCCCCATGCTGCGGAGGAAGGCGAAAAACCTCCAGGGCCTCTGCCAATCTATCCTGGAGGAAAATTCCTTCCCGACCCCAAATATGGCGATCAGCTGAACCCCGAGCATGCGAGCAAGATTCTCCAGCCAGACCCTCCGGAAAAAAGTTCTCTGTAGTAACTTTTAATATCCCATCATTGACCATTGTTACTAATTACCAGCGATGGCACGTTATTGACCTATTGACTAAAATCACGTTATCCTATCAAGTATAATAGTCTTAGATTGTGTTTTTATTTATTTATTAGGTAATCTGCTTTGATCTGTTTGATCTGTTTGCTATCACTTATAATCGCTTAAAATTTTTCTTTCTATAGTTAATCAACTTGTTTTATCTTAACCAGTGTGTGTTTGAGTGAAGTGTTTGGGAAAATCTCAGCTCAGTCAACAAGGGCTTGGTGCATATCTTCTCCACATCGAGGGGGGAGCAGATTAATTAATGAGCTTGGACCATGCAGATCCCTGTGCAGTGCAAGACAGCATAATTTTGGGTTTATAGTCCAGTAGGGTGCAAGGCTGGGGAGCTGGGAAATTAGCTAGTGCTTCCATTGTTGATCCATGAGTGGCTTAGGTAAAGCACTCAGGTAACTCAGTTGGGTGTGTGGCACCACCTGCTGCCGAGTTGGGTGATAACAGGGCCTGGAGAGGCTGGCTGAGTCACTAGCAGAGCAGGTGAAGAGGCCAACCTAGCTGAATAGTCAGGGGACACACCAGTTCCAACAGCTTCCAGGCTTTGCCACGGGGGTGACAACCCATTATAATTACTATATTATATTTTTTATAAATGGAGCATAAAATATTTTATTCTCTAAAAAGGACTTTTATGGGTTAACCATTCACTTGTAACATTTTCACAGGATCCTTTTGTAATTCATGAGATTTCAAGTACAACTGATATTAGAACATGATTATGCTGTAAAGTACATATACAAGATGTGCCTGATCTTTAGTCAAGGCCTGAGAAGGAGAGAAGTATTGAACTTTCACTTATGTAAGAGCCCTGTTTGAGAGTACAGACTAAAGATAGCTTTGATCTAAGAGGAAACATCAATGCACTAATGCCTCATGCATAATATAAAAAGTTACAAGGCTAATTTTATGAAATTCAAGAGGTAAGACATCACTGGACACATAATGCATGCTCAAAAAAGCATATTTCAAGCAAATAGCTAAATGGAAATTGTCCAGTCTAAAAATAGCAGAAGCCTTCACAAGAACTGAAATGATGGTAGAGGGGGGAAGTACAAGGAATACTAAATATATCTATCCATCTGAGGTGAGAACTTCAGATGATTTTCCAAAACTACCTCAAAGTGAACAGAACTGCTTTCACACACTTTTTACCCCAATTAAAAAAATGATTTGTCCAAAATGAGGACACATGAAAGAGAGATGAAAGTAACAGAGGATAAGAGAAATAAAAAGATAAGAAAAGATGAAAAGGGAAGACAAAAGGAGACAATTAATTATTTATCTTTGTCCACTTGAGTCTCTTCAGCAGCTCTAATACCTAGACTATGCTGCTTTAATTTGCTGCACTGTCCTCCAAATTTTAGATCCAGGCTACATTTTTAAACGATTTTCCCTTTATTTAGTCATTTTTCTTTGGTTACGCTGCTAGCTGAAGTAAATATGCCACAGCAGTGAATAAATATTTTCAATACATACACTGAACTCATTGGAAAGAAGGTAAATCCTTTTCTTTTTTCTTTGTTCATCTGGTAGCTCAAACTACTTTTAACAGGGGAAATATTTTGCAGGGTTAGGGTTCTGTTTACAGATCTTCTCTGGAAGAGGAAGATTTAGGATTATTCAGAGTGGAGAACGTGAGGAGTCACTTGAGTCTGAAAGAGACCATTTTGTGAATCTCCTGTTCAACCCCTCTTTCACCAAGGGACTTGTTCTAAAATCAGAGAAGCATGTGTAGCCATTGGATAGCCTCTAGACATTTTGAAAGACTATCCTTTGAGGTAAAAATTCAGTTTAGAAGCAAATTATTGATCTTTCCAAAGTCTGCACTGAATGTAAGATCCCAATGTACAGCTTACATGGTAGTACTCTCTGCAACCATACAAATATACCTTTTTTCCATTAGTGTGGAGTAAAGACTGTAGTTACAAATTTTAGACAAGAGTAAGGAGGCATTTACCAGTATCAGGAGTGTAGGAAGATAAAATGGTGAATCAACGGGTAAGCCAGGCCCCAGTAAAGGTCTCAGTCCTTGGGTCCAGCTATGTTCTTACTCAGGTACAAGACCAAAGGATGGAAACGAAGATGGAATAAGACAGACTTTGCATTGACCAAGATCTGACTCACAGTTTTCTGTAAAACTGAAAGGTACAGGCCTTGAAAACATTCCCAGTTTTAAGGGACACACAGATAAATAAGGTTTGCTTAGCAAAACTGAGATGGTGTTTGTTGACAGGCCTAGCAAAAGTTCAGAGGCACATTGTGCCTGTGTTCTCCTCCTTGGCAGTCAGTTTTCTGCACCTGAAATCCACCCCTCCTTCTTTACCTAATTTTCTGCAAACATAGAGGGGCTCTGGAGCCCCCTGATCTTTACTCTGGCTTAAGTGGCTTTTATCAGGCAAACTGTCATCCGTGTGCAGGCGCACGTTTATACTAACATGGGGACACAAAGGAGAATCTATGTTGAATAGAGACCTAGGAAGCTCTCCATTTTTAATTGATATCCAATACCTTTAATTGTATTTGCTTGAGAGAACTAACACAATTAATAATAAAATCTGTATAGGAAAATGGGGATTGATCCTGAAATTCACGAGTACTATAAGCAGCCTCATTGGAGGATGCAGGGAGAGAGTCTGCAGTCAATAGGGTTTTAGAGTATGGGCTGATTACAGGATTAGTCCCTCGCTTGCCTAAATGTGCAGTCAATACACTAGAATTGGAATGGTCCTGTAAAAACTGTTAGTTTTCAATATTAGTGATGTGAAACTATATCCCTCTCTGTTGCTACTGATCTGGTCCCATGTGTCACTCTCAAACCCATTCTTAATGTATGATATAGGCACAGGCGCATCTGTTCTTCTGTTTTCGGTACAGTAAAATCTGAGTCTCACAAATGAGTAAGAAATCTCTTCTAAATTACTGTATTTTACAAATTAGCAAGTAAACAAACACACAAGCAAAGATAATGAATTAAACATACTTTGTTCACTTCTTTTGAAAACTGTAGCTTAACTCAATTTATGAGAAGTCAATGTATACTAGGAAATGTATGTATCACATTTTATGTAAATAATGAAGTCTTCATAGCATGAGACCTATAGCACCATTACATTTTTGCTGAGAATTTAAGGAAAAAACATTTTTGGGTTTAAAATGAAGTGCAAGAATAAAGGAAAAGCAGCTTAGCAAAGTTTTACTGAAACTCTCTAAAGTATTTAAGCAGGTTCACATTTGTAGCTAAAAAGAAAAAGAGACATCAAATGGTTCAGTTTGCTGGGTAAAGGTCAATGAAGAATGTTCCCTGTATATAAATTAAGTTCTGAATTTTAAAATGTAGAGCGCTTTCTGTCACCTTCAAAAATACTATCTTCTACAGTCACAGTAAAGAACAGTTTTGTTTAATAAAAGGCAACATTTAATTTCAAAATGCTATACATTTTTATAATTAACTATTATAATATATGTATGCAGAAGGTAAGAATATATAATCTACCACATAAGTATGAAGAATAATTAACACAGTGAACTATTTTTCTTAATACCGCTGTCATCTGGAGGTCTATTACATAAGTTTTAATTTTAAAATATTTATTTCTCATGCTCTGAAACCTGGAGGTTTAACTGTAAGAATAAAAACAACAAATCTGAAGTCAAGTAGATACCAAAAAAATCTGAACAGTACTGCATTTGATTGAGGCAACCCAGAACAACCAGTATTTCACACATTTCTAGATAAGTGCAAGCTTGCCAGGTATGTCTAGAAAAGGGAAACAAAAAAAATATTACCTGACCTACTCTACAATAAATTAGGTCAGGACCTGAAGGTGTCACTCTTTCAGCAGGAGATACACAGTTGTGTCTTTTTTCATGACTGTCCTTGTTCACCATTATAGGAGCTGCTATAGGTGCACCAATAAAAAAAAACAAAAAACCATCATCCAGATTTTTTTCTTTGTAATGTTTGATTAAACACCTTCCCTATTTATTTGAATTATGCAGTATAAATTTTGGGGAAATAAAACAACTTTCTTTTCAATTACAGACTTAGACTACAGCTAACCCTAACATAGAACAACATAGTAACTGAGTAGTATATGATTCATTTGAGGATCTCGTTAAACTATTCACTTTGAAGTTTTATGAGAAGATATGTTCTCACAACATACGTAATACACAGGATTACTTGGTCCAAAGTTAAAGCTACAACATGAGTGTAGTTTAACAGGTGATAGGTGAAAATAGATAAGCAGCACAGATGGTGTATATGCAAGTTATTGTGGGGAAAAGGCCCAGTGTGAAGGCTGAATTCAGTAAATTAAAACTTTACCTGCTATAATTTCAAGTGTACTCCTTTCCAGCCTACCTGCTATCTTCTGCTGTTCTGAAATAATGAATAAAGCAGGCTTTAAAATCAAAAATCACTTTGAAAAAAAAATATAAAGAATGTGTCTATAGGCACACTATTTATTCAGATGTGTAGGACTAATACCCTTCTCGGCTAGGATTTCTCCTGTCTTGTACTGTCTACAACTATTCTTTTTTTTGTTTCCTAACTTTGGCTTCACTAACTGTGTTCTAGAAACTATATTATCTGAATCACCTTTCACTTTAAAGAAATAGGATGAATTAAGCAGCATCTGAATGTATTTCACCTCATCTGATTTTTGAGACTGAGTGAACACATGATTTTCTCTTTCCTCCTCAAACACTGGACCGGCAGGATGATTTTCTATATGACACACAGGCTCTAATGTGTGTTTGGAAGATACATGAACACCATCACCTGCACCCCCCAAGGACAGTCTTCCTGTATTCTCAGCACTTGACCTAATTCTGTAAGGCAAACTGAGGTCCAGTGGTTGTTCATGGCAATCTGTAAATCTCTCTCTCATTCTTAAGGAGGAAGCAAGTGCTGGAGAGCTGAAAAAGTCTTCTGTCTGAATTGCACACTCTCTTGTAGCTGACTTTCTACCCCTACTTGGTGTCAAACCGTTCTGAGAAAACTGACTGTGTTCATCACATGTTTCTCTATTTGAAGACATCTGAGAAAATGCCAAAGTATCTGTAGAGATTTTTTGTTTAAACCTTCTTTCTACACTTGCATCTTTAGCATGGTTTTGACTGTAGAGGGATAAGCAAGTACTGCTATTATTGGGAATTTGCACTGGTAAAAAAGACTTCTGGGTTATAAAAAGCTCTTGACTAAGATCAACGCTGCTGCATATTGCTTCAGTTTTTGAGTTCATATGAGAAGCTGCCTTATCCCTCAGGGTTTCCACATTGAATTCATCTTCTGAGTCATAAGTTTTAATTTCCAGAGCTGCTGGACTAGATGACAAAAGAGGCTCTGTACTACTAGTGCAGCTGTTTATTTCAGTAGTGTTGGAGCCTAGTAAACAGCCAACAGGGACTTCCTTATCCAATTTCCTGTGCTTTTTAAAACCTGCTATGATTCCACCACTAAAGTAATGCACAGTAGAATCAAGACCTTCACGTTTGCAAGTTGTCTGAGACCAAGAACTATTTCTACAACTTAATTCATTATGTTTACCATTCTCAGTTACAAAAGAATTATGTGATGAGGGAAGGCAGAGACGTTTTTGTTTGCCTTGAGTATTACTCTTCTGTACTATTCTAGAATTTTTAGAATATTGTTTGTGATTTACCTCTTTAGAGCTCTCTTCATTACCATCAATTACTTTGTTATCTTGAAGTAGCTTTATTTTCTTTGCTTTCTTTTCAACAAAAGGCCAGGGGACAAAGGAGTTTTGCTTATTGCAAAAGGTTTTTTTTGTTGAATCCAAATGACTTTTTGCTTTAGTATCATGTTTGTTCTTTTTAAGAATTTTATTCTTTTTAAGATCAGTGTCATTGGCAGTGTTTTCTTCACACAAACCCACATTTTCCTTTCCATTGCAAAGATCAGGCTTATTTTTCCTTTCGGTTTCCTGTGTCTTCCATTCTCTTCCATGCTTTTTGGATTTGCCTTTCACTTTGCCATGATCTTTTCGGGGAGTTTCTATGTAATCAAGATAGCTTCCAAACTGATATAAAAGTTTAATTTCTTCATCTTGTTCAAACTGTGTAAGCTAAAAAAAAAAAAGATATTAAGTATATAAGTAATGTAACAAACTTATCCAATATACAGTAACCTACGAAACAGTGTTAATACAATAGCACATACTAGCTATTCTCTGCTCCCATAATCCAAACACATCACATCATGTGTATAATAAGTGCTACAAACCTACAAAAGCCATGGGAAAAGTTCAATCTGACGTGCTGCTCCCACATCTGCACTGTGGCAAAAAAAATATTTTTCATGCATTCTCTGACAAGCACGTATGATATATTAAATTCAAGGAAACTACATTAATGCAGTGTTAATTTGTTCACACTGAACATCTTTAATTGGCTGTGGTTTAGGTAGTTTTTGGCACATAGGTACTGAGGCTGCAGCCAGGAAAAATCACTAATATAGTAATTTACCCAGAAAATATTAGATAAGAGCATTCTTTTATTTTTATAATATAAGCAAGAATGTCAAGGTTGCAGTAGTGGAAAACATCACTTCCTTGAAATCTGCATTTGGCTAGAAGATTGACATTTTCTTCTAAAGATGGGCATTGCTACAGTTATCTCAAGACACCTCAGGACTGGATTACTCTACATACACCTACACTAGGAGACTGTTCTCATAAGACATATACCATAAAATACACAGGAGTTGAAAAATAGCTAAGTTAACCTTCTTGTTGGAACGATATGTTTAGTCTAGTTTGACTTTATGGAAATATATCAATCTAACTGGATAATAGTCTTTTTGTGCCTGCAGCACTATCTATTCTGGAGAGGCTGTCAAAAACTCCAGTGTTCTTGTGCAGTAGATAAGGCTTGTTAACCCCCTTATTCCTAACATATTTTGCCCCAAATTGGTGCTGTTTGGAATTGGGCAGATATAGGCATAAATAAAGAGGAGAGTGGGAGGGGGGATCTGGAGTAGGGGAACAGCAGAACCCAGCCAGGGTCAGTTTAAGTAGAAACCGGGAGGCTGCAGCTACAGCCTGGATTTTGGGGCAAGCTTGGGAATAGTAAAAAAATGGGGATATTGGATGGAGTGGGAAGATGGTCTGGTAGAGCAGCTAAGTTTCCAGCCTGTAATGTGCAGAACGGGGAACCTGAGATTTTCCCTTCTCCCCAGAGTTAAGCACAGCCAAAAGACAGACAAACCAACCAAAAAACAATCAGGAACTTTATCTTCGTAAAGCTCATATATTTTAATCTCATTCGTTTTGGTGGGGGATCTCTGTCTGATGTTCTGGAGGTTGGCAATCTCTCCCTTTGGGAAGTCCTCCCACCACTTTTTTTATTATTAGGATCTGGGTAAATAGCATATGTAGGATTTTTCCTGAATATGGTAGAAAGCCTCAAAATATCACAAAGGGGAAGGATCATGGCCTCTTTCACTTCTTATATCAGAAAGTATACAAGTAAAGCTCTGAGACAACTATGTCTGCCAGAAAAGAAGGAGAAAGAAGGAGAGGGGAGTTGCCTAGGCAAGGGATGGCTGCGGAGATCCATTCTGAGAAGTTTCAGGGCTATGAAAGACTGGACTCATCCCTGTGCCCTTACAGAGCTTGGGGTGTGAAATACTTTTCACTCCCCATCTCATGGGGCCCAGGGCTAGTTTAAGACAGCAGGTCAAGTTAAAGCAAAACTCAGCCTGGGTTTAAGCTCTCATGGCCCCTATAGACATTGTGGGTATGACTACACTGCAATGTAAGCTCAGGGTTCGAACTTAGTCTCAAGTCTAACCCCGCTTCCATCTACATCCAACTCACACTGACCCTGGGCCCTAGACTTGATCCGGGGGGTGGGGGGGGGGGGAGAAGGTTCGAGCCTGAGTCATGTTGGAATTCAGGGTTCAAGCCCTATTGCTTTGCAGTGTGGACACAGCCCCACAGGACTTGTGCTCTGGGAGTCTGCCAAAAGTATTTCACAATCTCACAGCCAACTTCCTTTGTCCTCTGGATAGTTAAGTTTTTCCACACTGCACCATGAACAAAGGGCCAGAGCAGCCACATTTTGGGAGGGCACTAGCAAGTCTGGGATATGGGTGGTTGGACTAGGCCAGCATAATGCAGTGTAAACCCTGGAGCCTCAGGTGCCAACAATTCCTAACCTGGTATTACAAATAAATACAGACACTCAAGCCCTAGATTAAAGAACCCAGAGTCTGATAACTCAAGTTCTACATGCCCTGGGCTTACATTGCAGTGTAGACAAACCCTATGACAGCTGGGGCATAAAGGAAATCCTCACCATGGAACTCCAGACCACAGGCATGCCTCTGCTGCAAACAAAAATACCCCCTGCAGTTAGCCAGTACAAAAGGGCTGCAGAACACCAATGAACTTCCCTCTAGTTCTTCAGGATACATTCTGAATGGAGCTGTTCCTTTGAAACCACAATTTAGGCCTGGTCCACACTAACCCCCCACTTCGGACTAAGGTACGCAAATTCAGCTACGTTAATAACGTAGCTGAATTCGAAGTACCTTAGTCCGAACTTACCGCGGGTCCAGACGCGGCAGGCAGGCTCCCCCGTCGATGCCGCATACTCCTCTCGCCGAGCTGGAGTACCGGCGTCGACGGCGAGCACTTCCGGGATCGATCCCAGAAGATTGATTGCCTGCCGCCGAACCAGGAAGTAAGTGTAGACGTACCCTTAGAGGAAGCCCTTAATGGAAATAAGAAGAGTCTGAATCCACTGCTGGGAATCTTCCCCAGCCAGGTAAGAGACTCAAGAGTATGTCTGCACGTAAAGGGCCAGATTAAAAGGTGGAGCCAAAATCAGAGGTGACGTGTAAGGGCTTCGCTACACTTGCAAGTTAGAGCGAGTGCATTAAAGCAGCCCCAGGTGCCCTAACTCACGACCCGTCCACACTGGCAAGGCACTTAGTGCGCCTGGACTCTGCAGCTGGAGCACTCCTGGTAATCCACCTCCACGAGAAGCATAATGCTTGCTGCACCTCGGCTGAAACGCCCCAGCGTCAGTGTGAACGAGGTGTTGCATTACTGCACTGCGGCCTCCAGAAACGTTCCATAATCCCCTTAAATCAAGTGGCCACTCTTGCCATTGTTTTGAACTTGGCTGTAGGAAAGCGGATATCCCCTTTCAAAGCTCCCTTTCTGACCGCCAGCATGCTTATCTGCTCCGGGACAAAGCAACCATTAGTGTGGAATGTTGCTGCTGTGAGTGTGTGTGAGAGAGAGGGGCACAGGGGAGGGGGGGTCTGCTGCTGTCTAAATTTACAAGACAGCATGCTGACATGCTCTCAGCCCCGCAAAAATCAACTCTTTCTCCCCCCACATACACACAACACACTCCCAGTCACACTCCACCCCACCCCCACTTGAAAAGCACGTTGCAGCCCCTTGCATGCTGGGATAGCTACCACAATGCACTGCTCTCTGTGGCATCACAAGAGCTGCTAATGTGGCCATGCCAGTGCGCTTGAATCTGACAGTGTGAACACATGCAGCGCTTTCCCTACTGCACTCTCTGAGGGCTGGTTTAACTCACAGCGCTCTACATCTGCAAGTGTAGTCATGCCCTAAGTGTGTGCGAGCATAATTTAAGTGTAAATCACACGACAAGGTGAGTTGGGGGGTGTAGCAAGAAGAGCTATTAATGCAGGATAGAACGTGTCAGTTAAAATAGCCACCAAGGATAAACTTCCTGCACATTACAAAGTCAATTCCCTTTTCCCAGTCCTCAGATAAAAATGCTAACACCACACCTGCTCTCCAGCGGCATCTTCCTGCAAAGATGGTGATGACAAACAAGGGCAGCACTTGTATTTCTTTTTTTTTATTTTGCCTTTTGGAGCCATTTAGTTCGTCCAACAGGTGTATTCTAGAAATTTTTAAAAGTTGCTTTTAGAAAAAGTGATTCAGGTTTTACATTTATGTAAACAAATATGCCTTTTACAAGAAACATGATTCCAAAACACTTACATCATTTAGTACCTCATCTTGCAGTCCTTACTCCAGCAAAATGACCATTGACTCCAGTAGGTATATTGGCAGAGTAAGGACTGCAAGATAGGGTACTTAGCATAAAAATGTTGAATTACAGGAAAAAGTAGCAGAAATCTGGGAGCAAGTTTTGAAGAGCCCCTTAAACTACATACTGCTTGTACCGTAACATAAGAGACAGGAGCCTTAAGTCTTGAGTCAAATCAATAGGGCACAAAACACTACATCTGGAAGCTTTCAACCACACTATTTTGTCAGCCTCTTAAAATGTTCTGGAAAAAGCTGCAGATGAGGAGTGACTCAGTCTATGTCTACACAAGGGGTTTTTTTATTTTGCGTTTCTCAGCTTCACTAGTAGCAGCTGCTGTAGACTGGATGGGGGCATTTTAAACACTATCACATCAAGCAGCACTCCCCGTTGCTACCATAGGTAGAGCTGTACTAATGTAGTGTAAGGAAAAAAAAGTCAGTTGTAGATAAGGCCTTAAAGAACAAAGGGTGCTGCAGGCTTTCAGGAAACAGCTTATCATACAAAACCAGTAAAAACTCCAGATCAGGCCTGGGTTACAGTTACATGACCAATTGCAGGAAGAGCTTCAGGCCAAACTTTCCATCAAACTGTAATCAGCATGTAACAGTGTTGCGAGATGAGCCTAAGCTACAAAATTCAGATCTGGAGTTGAACAACTGTGAAGTCTGCAAGAATTTGAATCGCAGGCGTCCCACCGTAATGGGAGGTGTGGTATTTAACACACCTCCTCCCCTACCCCCAGTAATGGGGTAGGATATTAAACCCTCTCCCTGCCCCAGTGGAGGGGGTTACACAGTAAGGGGAGGTGGTAATTAACGCCCCCTTCTTCCCCCAGCCCAGGGGGTTACACAGTAAGGGGTGTGTGTGTGTGTGGATTAAACCCTCTCCCTGCCCCAGTGGAGGGGGTTACACAGTAAGGGGAGGTGGTAATTAACCCCCCCTTCTTCCCCCAGCCCAGGGGGTTACACAGTAAGGGGGGTGTGTGGATTAAACCCTCTCCCTGCCCCAGTGGAGGGGGTTACACAGTAAGGGGAGGTGGTAATTAACCCCCCCTTCTTCCCCCAGCCCAGGGGGTTACACAGTAAGGGGGGTGTGGATTAAACCCTCTCCCTGCGCCAGTGGAGAGGGTTACACAGTAAGGGGGGTAGGGTATAAACTCTCTGCCTGCCCCAATGGAGAAGGAGAATTACACAGTAATGGGGGGGATTAAACCCCCTTCCTCCCCAGCCCAGGGGGTTACACATTAACGGGGGGATTAAACCCGCAGCCGACTGGGTTACACGATAATAACGGGGGGATTAAGCCCTGTTCCCCGCCCCAGCGGCGGGGGGCTGCAGCTTCCTACCCCCTGGAAGGGACACAGCGCGCTCCTGTCCCTCCTGCAGGGCCGGGGTTTCGGTGCCGCCTTGTAAGGCTCTGACTCGGCCACCGGCGCCTTCCGCCCAGCAGAGCGCCAAGCGGCTGCCGGGTTTGAACGGCGCCCGCCACCGGCCCAAGGCCCCGCCCGCGCTCTGCGCTCCCCCTCCCCACGGGGGGCTGATACCGAGCGACTGGGCGCTGTCACGTGACAGAGAAAAACATTCATAACGCGGGGAGGGGGCAAGAGACCCGCGTCCCGGGAAGCGCCCAGCACGCGCTACTGCTGCCCACCAGCGATCCTACCCTCCCGCGTGGGTCAAAGGAGCGGTGACTGGCTTAATTAACACTTGCTATTCGATATTCAACCTCCCTAGGGGGTTACTCTGAGCTGCTGCTGGACAGCCCCCAATGCAGCTTTACCTGTAGAAGCACTACTGGCCCTGGGGCCGCTGTTAAATGATTGCAATGGATGATGCTGACAATTTGTGGTCTTCGATCTGATCTCCAGCAGCCCCATTTGGAGATAAAAATTTTCACATTACAGAGAGTCTGATACGGCCCTGCCTTTGCTCTCTCAGAGTGACAACCCCCCCGCTAGCTCTTTATGCACAGTTCATTGTTTTTCAATATACCTGTTATGTGACTGCAAGCTTCCTTGTCGGTGAATCTTTTCAATCATTACCATCATGGCATGCATTCAAAGTGACTCATTTCTTTCTCCTTTACCTCGGCTCCCCCACAAACGTAAGGCATTCTGCTGCTGTGTGTTTGTGCAAACGAGTTAGCTTCCCTCACCATGCCTCTCCTCTGCAGACTGCTAGGAGAGGTGAGGTCAGCTAACATGCTAGCCCGTGTTCCAACATGAATGGGGTGAGCAGCATATCCAGCCACCAGTCTGCTAGTTTGTACTTTTGGCGTCAGTGACAAGTAGGAGTAGGGAAGTTTGTGCTACTCCCATTGCACACTCTTCCCATTTCGAAGAGCTGCAATATGTTCCCTGCTGCAAATTGGCTCTGATCCTAAATTCATCTAAGTCAGCGAGAGTTTTACCAGGATCCAATTAGCCTAGGAGGTACCAACCAGTATTTCTGCCTCTCCCCCGTAGCATGGAAGGTAGAATTTGGCCTTTCAAGGTGCATAAACTACTCTCATTAACACAAATGGGATTTCCACAAGTGCATTAAGAAGTCAATACAGCTCAAAATGTGTTTTGTTTAGACTGCTAGCACCAAAAACTGCACTGTAGTTTTGAGTAGATGGTATGGGGGGGGGGGGGGAGGAGAGAGAGGGGGAATTAAGATGGCAATATGATACAATGTTAATAAAGAAATTTGCAGTCCTGCAAATCCTCATGAGGAATTTTATTTCCCACAAGTATTTGCAATTTAGTGATACTCCCATAGGGAGTTTATAGACAAGGTTAATGCTTTAATGGGGAAAAAAATTAACCTCATCAGCCAATATCTGAATGTCCAGTGTTCTGAAACCAACATGAAATGATAATGCTAGCAAAACAAGCGACCTTCTTAACTTTGATATATTCTAAACTGCTAATTTGCTGATGGTGAATTAATGATTAATAATTAATTAAAACCACTCCAGGACTGGCTGAAATGCAAAAGGCTATGTAGCTGAGAAGAATGGGAAAGGATTTACAAACTCACTAAAAGTATGGTGGAAAGCAGTATTTAAAAAAAGTATAAGTTCTGGTTACTTTATAACACCACTGGGTTCTTTTATATCCTGTAAAGTTTAATTCCTTTTATAAGGACATCTCATTCTTTTGTTAGTACAAGATTAATCACAAAGGCATAATTTTTTACACATGCCTTTGTCATATTCTTAATTGTCCTTCTTTTAGCTTTATATTAGAGAGAGACAGTAGTTTCTCCTTAGTAGAGGCTACAACCAGCTTTCCATTTAGAGCTTGATTTTGCCACCACTCTACCGTTCTAAATCTCTTCAGAAAGAATTTTTTGTCTCTCAAATTTTGCATGCAGATCTTCAGCTAGTGGAAATTTTAAGAGGAAATGTTAAGAGGAATCAGACAACCCATTTCTCAGTTATGAAACTTAGCAAAATATAGGTGTACTTTAATGATACTATTATAGATATTTATATTCCAACTCTTGGGTCTCAGCTCAGTAGAGTGAGATAAAGCAATAAGGAGCTAAGGCCCAAGAATGAGAATTCCTTTGAAATTATACCTTCAGAGAAGCAGAATTACAAGTTAATTTTTCCTTCTCTATAGATACCATTCAGAAGGAATTTACTCTTGGCTCTTAGCTCGTTAGTGGCCTGAATCACGTTAGAGAGCTGAGACCAACAAGTTGAAAGCCAGTTAAATATCTCCAGAAATGCAGCATTATAGATGAGTAATTATTCCTTCTTCACTTTGTGAAGGTTCTTCCAATGCTTTTTGACATTGCATAACCAAAAAAAAGGCCTGGCCTAGAAACTTCATGTTTTATTGAAGGGGAGGAAGGATGCTCCAGTGGGTAAGGTACTTGCCTGAGATTTGGGAGATTTGGATTAAATTTCCTGCACAGCCACAAGTCTCCTGTGTATTCTGTGGGCTCACATCCACAAAAGGACTTAGGCCAGAGATCCCCAAAGTGTGGGGTGCACCTTCTCTAGAGCAGTGTTTTTCAACCACTGTTCCGCGGCACACTAGTGTGCCGCGAGATGTTGCCTTGTGTGCCGTGGGAAAAAAATATTAAACCATGCTTGAATGTCGGAACTGGTTACTAAAATTTTTGAATCCCACCACTGATGTTAAGGACTATAAATAGCTCAGAATATCAGCTTTGTGTTCAGCCAAACAGGCCCAGGTTGCGCACTGAATAAAGTATTTTATAATTTTTCATATTTCTGTTTACTTACTATTTCATAATAAAGTAATTATAAAATACTTTCTTTGTGTTTATTTGATTCCTATTCAAGAGAATTACTTTATATATAGTCAATATAGGCACAGAGTTAAATTTTTTAACATTTTCTAATGGTGGTGTGCCTCGTGATTTTTTTCATGAAACAAGTGTGCCTTTGCCCAAAAAAAGGTTGAAAAACACTGCTCTAGAGGGCCATGGCGGGAACTTTGGGAGGGGGGTGGCGGGTCTGGGCCAGCCCCCTCGGTAGGGTCGCCAACTTTCTAATCCCACAAAACTGAACACCGTAGCCCCACCCCTTCCCCGAGGCCTTGTCCCCCGCTCACTACATTCCCCCTCCCTCAGTGGCTCACTCTCCCCCACCCTCACTGGTCTGCACAGGGGGTTGGGAGGGGATGAGGGCTCTAACTGGGGGTGCAGGCTCTAGGGTGGGGCCAGAAATGAGGGGTTATGGGTGTGGGAGGGAGCTTCAGGCTGGGGTAGGGGTGCGGGAGGGGGTGAGGGCTCTGGCTGGGGGTGCAGGCTCTGGGGTGGGGCTGAGGATGAGTGGTTCAGGGTGCAGGAGGGGGCTGCGGGTTGAGGCACGGGGTTGGAGTGCAGGGGTAGTGAGGGCTCCATCTGGGGGTGCAGTCTCTGGGGTGGGACCAGGGATGAGGGCTTCAGGGTGCAGGAGGGGGCTCCAAACTGGGGGTGGGGCAGAGGGATTCAGGGTGTGTGGGGGGGGGCCCTGGGAAAGGGGTTGGGGTGCAGGGGGTGAGGGCTCCATCTGGGGGTGCAGGCTCTGGATAGGGCCAGGGATCAGGGATTTGGGGTACAGGAGGGGGTTCTGGGTTGGGGGGGCCTCAGAGCTGGGGGTAGGGGCTCGGGGTTGGAGTGTGGGCTTACCTTCGGCGGCTCCCCATCGGTAGCGCAGCAGGGGAGCTAAGGTAGGCTTCCTGCCTGTCCTGGCACTGCGCTGCACCCCGGAAGCGGCCAGCAGGTCCGGCTCCTAGGCAGAGGCATGGCAAGCGGCTCTGTGCGCTGCTCTCGCCCACAAGCACCGCCCCCGCAGCTCCCATTGGCCGTGCGGAGCTGGTGCTCAGGGCGGGGGCAGCGTGTGGAGCCCCGTAGCCCCCTCCCCCACTTAGGAGCTGGACCTGTTGGCCGCTTCCGGGACACAGCACGGAGCCAGGAGAGGTAGGGACTAGCCTGCCTTAGCTCCGCAGCACTGCCAAACGGACTTTTAATGGCCCGGTCGGCGGAGCTGACTGGGACTGCCAGGGTCCCTTTTCGACTGGGTGTTACGGTCAAAAACCAGACACCTGGTCACCCTACCTCTCAGGGGGAAGGGAGGAAGCACCACCCAGCCCCTCCTCACCCGGAGCTCTGCTCCAGCCCCGTCACCAGCCTCAGTGTGGCTCTGCACCTGGCTGGGGGCCCAGCTGCGGCTCCGCTCCTGCCCCAGCCTCAGCTTCCAGCCATGGCTCAGTCCATAGCCTCGCTCCCAGCCCCATCCCTACGGCCCCAGCCTCGGTCCCTTACCCCTCTTTGTGTCCCTGCCCCCAGCCACATCCTGCTCTAGGCTGGGAGGCAGGGGGACATGGACAGAGGTAAGGGAAAGCCTAGCCCTGTAAAGTCTGGGGACCGCTGCCTTAGACATTGCAGTGCTGAGTGTCGTGGTGCCTAGAAGATCACAGGAACAGCACTGTGAACCACAAACCTGAGTTAGGTGCCTAGGCTCCCTATACAATGAACTGAGTGGGGAAGGCACCTTAGAACACAATCCACAAAAGCCAGCACTCTAGACAGGGAGCCACCTAAGCTAGCCAATGGGATATGCTGATGACAGGGGTATGTCTCTCTCAAGCCTTGTCTCTCTCGAAAATAAGTGCCCAACTCAGACTTTGTGGATCATAGTGTTGTTCCTGGAATTTTTTTAGGCACCATGACACTCAGCATCACAATGCCTAAGTCCCTTTGTGGATCCCACCCTCTGTACCTCAGTTCCCCATATGTAAAATGGGGATAATAGCACTTTCCTACTTCAGAGAGATGATGGGAGCCACAGCCACCAACTTTCCTTTGTGCCAGGGGTGCTTGACCCCCGGCTCTGCCCCAGGCCCCGCCCCCACTCCTCCCCTTCCCCTAAGGCCCCACCCCCACCTGTCTCTTCCCACCCCTACCCTGCCTCTTCCTTCCCCGTTCCACCCCCCACCCCAAGAGCCTCTTGTAAGCCGTGAAACAACTGATTGCGGCAGATGGGAGGCATGGGGAGGGAGGAGGAAGCGCTGATCGGTGGGGCCTGCTGGTGGGCAGGAGGCGCTGGGGGAGGTTCTGATAAGAGGGCTGCCGTGGGTGCGGGTCCTGCTTCCTAACCCAATTGCAGGTCCCATGGTGTCTTCTCCAGCCCCTCTAGGGTCTGTTCTTGTCTCTACCCTCCCACACCATTCCCCAGCACAATGGGAGCTGCTCCAGCCCCCCTAGGTCCTGTTTCCCTCAATGCCCCCCTCCCACCTGGGGCATGCAAGAGTTTACATGGTGCAGCAGAGCCCCCAAATATTTCCATTGTGGGGGTGCTAACCCACCCCCCCCGGTTCCACGGCCCCTGTGGTATACAGTGTGACAGGTTTGGTCACAGAGATCCCCTAGGACTGTCACCTGATGTGCTGAAATTACCTGTGAGCCCATTTTCCCTGCCAGCTTGGGGCTTCCAAAACCCTGTCTTGTTGAGCCAGACACACTAACCTGCTGCAACACAGACCCAGGTTCACGCCCACAAAGCTGCAGACTTAACTGAAAACAGCTCAGCAGGTTATCTCTTTCCAGCACCCAGTTCCCAATGGGATCCAAACCCCAAATAAATCCGTTTTACTCTGTATAAAGCTTATACAGGGTAAATTCATAAATTGCCCTTTATAACACTGTCAAGGCTGCTTCCCCACTTTGAACTTTAGGGTACAAATGTGGGGGCCTGCATGAAAACTTCTAAGCTTAACTACCAGCTTAGATCTGGTCTGCTGCCACCATCCCAAAGCTAATTCCCTTCCCTGGGTAGCCTTGAGAGACATTCACCAATTCCCTGGTGAATACAGATCCAAACCCCTTGGATCTTAAAACAAGGAGAAATTAACCATCCCCCCTCCTTCCTTTCACCAACTCCTGGTGAATACAGATCCAACCCCCTTGGATCTAAAAACAAGGAAAAATCAATCAGGTTCTTAAAAAGAAGGCTTTTAATTAAAGAAAAAGGTAAAAATCATCTCTGTAAAATCAGTATGGAAAATAACTTTACAGGGTAATCAAACTTAAAGAGCTCAGAGGATCCCCCTCTAGTCTTAGGTTCAAAGTACAGCAAACAAAGATAAACACTCTAGTAAAAGGTACATTTACAAGTTGAGAAAACAAAGATAAAAACTAACACGCCTTGCCTGGCTGTTTACTTACAAGTTTGAAATATGAGAGACTTGTTTAGAAAGATGTGGAGAACCTGGATTGATGTCTGGTCCCTCTCAGTCCCAAGAGCGAACAACCCCCAAACCAAAGAGCACAAACAAAAGCCTTCCCCCCCCCCCAAGATTTGAAAGTATCTTGTCCCCTTATTGGTCCTTTGGGTCAGGTGTCAGCCAGGTTACCCGAGCTTCTTAACCCTTTACAGGTAAAAGGATTTTGGAGTCTCTGGCCAGGAGGGATTTTATAGTACTGTACACAGGAGAGCTGTTACCCTTCCCTTTATAGTTATGACAAACACTGATAGAGCTGTTTGCTCCCCCAGGTATTAATCACTTACTCTGGGTTTATTAATAAACAAACGTGATTTTATTAAATATAAAAAGTAGGATTGAAGTGGTTTCAAATAATAAGACAGAACAAAGTAAGTCACAAAGCAAAATAAAACACGCAAGTCTAAGCCTAATACATTAAGAAACTGATTTCAGGTAATCTCACCCTCAAAGATGTTCCAATAAGCTTCTTTCACAGACTAGACTCCTTCCTAGTCTGGGCCCAATCCTTTCCCCTGATACAGTCCTTGTTAGTTTCAGCAGACATCTCAGGTGGTAAGCAGAGGTATTCTCATGACTCGCAGCCCCGTTTGTCCTGCTCCACCCCCTTTTATAGTTTTGGTACAAGGCGGGAATCTTTTGTCTCTCTGGGTCCCCACCTCTCCTTCTAAATGGAAAAGTACCAGATTTAAGATGGATTTCATTATCAGGTGACCCCTAGTCTCCATTTTTCCTGGGTTGGCCCACACGTACACACAGGACGGCTTGCAGGTAAATAAACCATTTACAACCAATTGTCCTAGTCAATGGGAGCCATCAAGATTCTAAACCACCATTAATGGCCCACACTTTGCATAATTACAATAGGACCTCAGAGTTATACTTCATATTTCTAGCTTCAGATACAAGAATGATGCATGCATACAAATAGGAGGAATATATTCAGTGGGTTATAACCTTTGTTATGATACCTTACAAGAGACCTTTTGCATAAAGCATATTCCAGTTACATCATATTCACACTCATAAGCATATTTCCATAAAACATATGGAGTGCAACATCACATACAGTACATCCTCCAGAGAGTGTAGAGATCCTATGCTTCCTCTACATTCTTTATGCAATCCATTTTTCTGTGAGGTGCTGCATGTTGGGAGAGACAGTAGTTTCTTCATAACAAGGAGTCTGGTGGCACCTTAAAGACTAACAGATTTATTTGGGCATAAGCTTTTGTGGGTAAAAACCTCACTTCTTCGGATGCATAGAGTGAAAGTTACAGATGCAGGCATTATATACTGACACATGGAGAGCAGGGAGTTACTTCGCAAGTGGAGAACCAGTGTTGACAGGGCCAATTCAATCAGGGTGGATGTAGTCCACTCCCAATAATAGATGAGGAGGTGTCAATTCCAGGAGAGGAAAAGCTGCTTCTGTAATGAGCCAGCCACTCCCAGTCCCTATTCAAGCCCAGATTAATGGTGTTGAATTTGCAAATGAATTTTAGTTCTGCTGTTTCTCTTTGAAGTCTGTTTCTGAAGTTTTTTTGATCAATGATAGTGACTTTTAAATCTGTAATAGAATGACCAGGGAGATTGAAGTGTTCACTTACTGGCTTATGTATGTTACCATTCCTGATGTCCGATTTGTGTCCATTTATTCTTTTGCGGAGGGACTGTCCGGTTTGGCCAATGTACATGGCAGAGGGGCATTGCTGGCACGTGATGGCATATATAACATTAGTAGATGTGCAGGTGAATGAGCCCTTGATGGTGTGGCTGATGTGGTTGGGTCCTCTGATGGTGTCGCCAGAGTAGATATGGGGACAGAGTAGGCAACGAGGTTTGCTACAGGGCTTGGTTCCTGGGTTGGTGTTTTTGTGATGTGGTGTGTAGTTTGCTGGTGAGTATTTGCTTCAGGTTGGGGGGTTGTCTGTAAGCGAGGACTGGCCTGCCTCCCAAGGTCTGTGAGAGTGAGGGATCATTTTCCACGATAGGTTGTAGATCGTGGATAATGCGCTGGAGAGGTTTTAGCTGGGGGCTGTATGTGATGGCCAGTGGTGTTCTGTTATTGTCCTTGTTTCTTCATAGTAAAGCTTTCATGGTGGATTGTAACAGCTGCTTCATGAATTTCTACAAAATTGCAACACCAGCTTTCCCCAGTAGGGGGCAAGTCTGTGTGCTGGCAGAACACAGGAGAGAAGGGATGGCAGCATCCGTTTTGCTGCTGGCTCAGAAGAGCAAGCAACACCATCCCTAGCAAATTTTTTACAGTGCTGGCAACAATGCATTGGATGTTATTCATTAGTGATTTGCTGAGATTTAGGAACTATGGGAAGGTTTTTGGGAGAGTAGCAATGAGGAAATGTCAATGATGCTCTGGATAGAAAGATCATCAAATGGTAATAACTCCATCACAACTAACCTTACACAGATTTTAATGGTACCTCAAAGGTTAACATTTTGTCTCGTTATCAAATGTCAGGGCCACTAGTCCTATATGTAACAATATTTTGAAATACAGTATATATTTTTAGCACAAAGAGTTTTACCCTTAAATTTGGTAATTTTTTGTGTTAGAAAAGAATAAAACAAAAAGTTCAGAACTTACAAATAACAAATAGGTCTAACAATTCTCCCTGTGCATTTGGTAATGTGAATCACCATTACATATATACAATGAGGCTTTCTATCACAACTTAGTTGCTTTTCTGAGGCTATATATTGTATTGTATGTGCTGTGCCTCTGGTAGTGAAAAACTTAGAAGGAAAAGTGGCCTTAACTCAGCCTCTACATTTGTGGGCCCAGAACTGCATTCCCAATTGTTTGAATATTCCTGAACTGATTTCTGCACCCAACCCAAATCGGATCGTTAGGTATCTTTCTGATTTGCATGCTTAGTTCTGGGCACACAAATTTAGAGGCTGCTATTGTAAATTTGGCTATGATTGTCCCTTCAGCTTATGTAACATGTGTTGTATTATTTAAAAAAATATATTTTTGGCCATCTTTCTAATCACAGACAACTATCATGTGGCTTTACCCAGCTGTGGTACAACCCCTATCTCCAAGACTGTGACTCTCCGAGACAAGGCAAACTGGTTATGCCATAAAATCCAAGGCCTAATCCTTGGTGATTCAGGAGAAGTCCGTGTTTTCAAAAAGGTCTTGCTTTTTTATCTTAATTTCCTTTATCTCTGCAAATATAGTTTGTACAGGTGTCACTAGATATTCCATTTGGAATGTCCATTCTATTTGTTAATCTTTTCTTTAAAATGTTTTTGCATGTGTTTTTGTTTACAGTTTTCTCCTCTCATCAGTAAATAATCTACATTTTATTTTATCACCCTTATCTCCACTGCTTAGTGCTTACTTTAGAGTTTCTAGGACATTGGACTCTGAAGTGTAAGTACAGGATTACAGTAGAATATGATTTAAGAGATATTGGGATCATTCAACTATACGGATCAAAAATTGCTTTCTAAAACACTTATCTTATCTGTGCTAGCTTGTTTGTTCTCCCTTAGCCTAGTTAGTTGGGTTTTCAGTTGTAAGGATCAGATTAGAAGTATATTCTTTGTATACAAAGGAATTTCAAACTTTCCTGAGTGCAACTCAGCTGCAAATAAAGAATATTACAGGTTGGTAGAATATCAACTGGAGTCTAATATTGACCTGGCTTGGCATAAAATGCCTGGCAGGACTCAGGGCCAGATTTTCAAATGTATTAAGGCACCTAAAGATGCAGATAGGCATCTAATGGAATTTTAAAGACTGCCTAACCAGGTTAGGTACCTAATGCACTTAAGCACCTAGTGGGATTTTAAAAAGTACCTGTCTGCATCTTCTGACCTGTCACAGGATGCTCCTTGAGAGTCTTTTCCAAACACAGTAAGTGACCACACCATACTTCACTATATCCGTTCAGAAGCCTAGAGAGATATTTACATACTATTTACAGTCAGTAGCCAGTTTCCCCCACTTGCTTCTGTGGAAGGGTACAACATTAGCAGCAACCAGTTCTATCTATTCCTGCCTCCCTTCAGGCTGCCTACTCTTCTCTCTAGCCCCATCTTCCTGTCTGCTTATATAGACCCAGATGCTGGGGATTACTTCCACCCAATTAGCCCTTCAGCTGTATCTCTACTCAGTTAGTTGCCACCCTCTGCCAATTACCTGTCTTTCAGTCAGGTCCCAATTAATGTGCACTGGTGGGGATTTAAGTGACAGGGTGCTGAGCCAGTTCATGACTCAGCACACCCTGTTAAATACCTACATAACTTTAACAATCTGGCCCTCAGTCCTTCAAGAGTACTCTAGTTATCCATTACTGATAACAGTCAGGAATGGGTGCAGCTGAACTTGTGCTGAAAACAGTTTAACTACAAATGAAGATGGACCCACTGTTCAGCGCTTTTTAAAACAAGCGAGTTTGAACCCCACTGCAGTTAAATGTCCTGGTGTAGACAGTGATCAACATTGATATTTTGTTTCTATAGCTGGTGTCTGCTTCAAGCTATTTTTTTTTTTTTATGTAAGCAAAAATAGTTCAGCCAGTTCCAAGAATTACATGAAGGAAAAATACATTGTTTTGCCCATGTTTTTTTTTTTTAAATCTTACCACTGTTTAATTGAGAAGTTCTAGCACCTCCATGCTTTCAAACAAGGAATTAACAAAGGGATGGCCTTTGTGTCAGCACTGGGTCTTTTGTTGTTTACTTGCAAAACTGCCTAATTTTGGTCACGTTATAAGAAAAATCTTAGACTGCAAATGCTCCATAGTGACTTGTTAGCTTGACAGCTAAATTCTCTGACGATTCCATCTGTAGTGAGCATGATCCAGTGCAGAGCTGCAAGGGCTGAGCAGGATTTTCCATGCAATTACTGCTCCCAAGTGCTGCAGGCCACTGGGCAGAGGAATGGCGAGCAGAAAGACTCTCTCTTGCTGGCACCCACCAGCCGCATGGAAGAGGAGGAGGAGAATGCAGCCTGAATAAAATACAGCGGGGACAAGAGCGGGACTAGAGGTAGGGCTAGAATAGTACTCTGAAAAACCAGGCCCTGGGCATCTCAAATTGGGCACCCAAAATGAATGGGCACTTTTGACCTTAATCTATCTGTGCCTCAGCACAGCCTCTGTAAATGGGGATAATAATGCCTTAATAGACTCTGCCCTTTCCTAACTTTGGAGTGCTTGACGTTATAACTTTAATGTTCTTTTAACATAGTTTCTATGTGGGTTATATATAACAGTGCTCTATGGATATTTAGGCTTTCACAATGTATTGTTTTACTAATAGTCAAGCCTAAGTTTTGAAAGCGCCATAGGGCTTATTGTCAGAGAAATGAGCCTCAGGCTGGGATTTTGACAGGTGTCTAAAGACAGAGGTGTCCTATTCTCATCAAATTTCAATGGGAATTAGGCATCTAACTACCTTAGGAACCTTTTAAAATCTCATCCTAAATTTTTGTCCTTTTTTTACAGTAGAGCCATGTACAGTTAAGATGTGACAGTTTCTGTTAAATGATGTTGACATTTTTTAAATTTCTGGGGTAAACAGAAACAACCTAACCTCCTTAAATAGGAGCTGCACCTTGCTTATGACAGGACTCAATTAGATTCCCCCAGAATATCAATAGAATACAGAGAGGTGTTTGGGATTTGTTTGTTTGTTTGTTTTTAGGTTGGCTGGTCAAAAAAGCTTTTCCAAACACTAAATGAACCCAGAACTGAATTAAAACTAGTAGGAAGTGTCACTGTCTGAAGACTGACAGATGCTTCAACACTGTTGTTAGTCATAAATAGACCTCTGAGGCAGAGTTCAACCACCTGGAGTCTGACATGTACATTTAAAACCTTAACTCTAACTTTTTTCTTGTCTGAGAATACTAATTAAGTCCTGATCCAGGAAAGCTTCCTTATACAGGACAGGTTAAGCATGTGCTGTCCTGAATCAGGAGTCTTATGCTATATATCAGCTAGCAGCGAGCAGCGGTCGGCAAACAGGGGAGTTTAAGTGGGGGTTGGAAGGGGAGGCAGGAGGGCGCGGCGGTCGGTGTGCTTTGTTCCCTCAGAGGCTGCAGGCAGAGACCATAGCAGCCATGAGCCAGGCAGCAGGGGACACAATGCAGATGAAAGCATGTAGCAGCTGCGGTATGTATATAGTCCTAGCAGGTGCAACAGATCAGAGGTATGTTTGTATGAAATGCCGCCTACTTGCTCTGTTAGAGGAAAAGGTTCGGGGGTTGGAGATGCAGGTAGAGACCCTGGTAGAGTTTAGAAGGGGGTTTGAACAGCTAATGGAGCAAAGGCAAGGGGTAATTGAGGGGGAATGCTCAGGGGTGCAGGTGGAATGGGGGGCTAGGGTCTGTGAGGGGGAAATGTCGGGGGGAGAACAAGAGCAGTGGAATCATGTGACCGTGAGAAGCAGGCCAAGGAAAAGGAGAGCTAGTGAGGGGGAAATAGAACTCAGGAACAGGTTTGGGTGTTTGGCTAACGAGGAGGGGACGCAGCAGGTGGTAACTGATGGTGGGAGGCAAAGGAAGAAAAGAAGGGCGGCTAGTCCAATAGACAGGGGGGAGGAGTTGATGGAGACGGCATCAATACTCGGCCCCGGGAGGATACAGGATGGCAATAGGGGGACTATAAGGGTAAATGGAGACAGACAGGAGTTACGGCCGCAGGGAACAGGGGATAGACTGGTAGATTGCGCTGCCCCTAGGCAAAGGCAGGTGTATGTGATTGGGGACTCTTTACTGAGGAGGTTAGACAGGCCGGTGACCAGGGCGGACCCAGAAAACAGAAGGGTGTGCTGTCTGCCGGGCGCTAAGATACGGGATGTGGACCTGCGGTTGAAAAGGATCCTAAAGGGAGCAGGTAAGAACCCCTTGATCATCCTTCATGTAGGAACGAATGACACGGCTAGGTTCTCGCTAGAGAGAATCAAGGGAGATTATGCCAGGCTGGGGAAGACGCTTAAGGAAGTTGAGGCTCAGATTATCTTCAGTGGGATTCTGCCTGTTCCTAGAGAAGGACAGCAAAGGGCAGACAGAATTGTGAGGATAAATAGCTGGCTGAGGGAGTGGTGCTATAAGGAGGGCTTTGGGATGTATGGCCACTGGGAGGCGTTCGGGGACAGACAGCTGTTCTCGCAGGATGGACTTCACCTGAGTAGGGAAGGAAATAGACTTCTGGGAGGGAGGCTGGCTCATCTCATCAAAAGGGCTTTAAACTAGGAACTTGGGGGAGAAGGTTGGGAGATGTCCAGTTAATCTCCACGCCAGATTCCAACACTGAAAATGAGGGAAAAGAGATAAGCACAGATATAGATAGGGGTAGGGAATTGGACATTAGAAGGAGGGGGCGGATGGACACTAGGGGGTCCGTACCAAAGTGCATAACTAATGGGAGAAAGGATAGACAACATACGGTAAGATGTTTATACACCAATGCGAGAAGCCTAGGTAACAAAATGGAGGAACTGGAGCTCCTGGTCCAAGAAATGAAACCTGATATCGTAGGAATAACCGAAACGTGGTGGAACTGTAGTCATGACTGGAGTACAGGTATGGAAGGGTATGTGCTGTTTAGGAATGACCGGAAAAAAGGTAAAGGTGGGGGTGTGGCACTGTATGTGAATAATGAACTAAAATGTAAAGAAATAATAAGTGATGGAATGGATAAGACAGAGACTGTCTGGGCAATGATTACACTGGGTAAAAGAACTACTAGAGCCTCCCCTGAGATACTGCTTGGGGTGTGTTATAGACCGCCGGGATCTAGCCTGGATGCGGACAGAGAACTATTTAATGTTTTTAAGGAAGTAAAAACTAATATAAGCTGTGTGATCATGGGGGACTTTAACTTCCCGGACATAGATTGGGGAACAAATGCTAGTAACAATAATAGGGCTCAGATGTTCCTAGACGTGCTAGCAGATGAATTCCTTCAGCAAGTAGTAGCTGAACCGACGAGGGGGGATGCCATTTTAGACTTGGTGCTGGTGAGTAGTGAGGACCTAGTTGAGGAAATGATAGTAGGGGACAACCTTGGCTCGAGTGACCATGAGCTGATTCGGTTTAAACTAAATGGAAGGATTAACAGAAATAAAACTGTGACTAAGGTTTACGATTTCAAAAAGGCCAACTTTAATAAATTAAGGCAACTACTTAGGGAAATGGATTGGGCTAACATACTTAGAGAGCTAAAGGCAGATGAGGCCTGGGATTATTTCAAGCTGAAGTTGCACGAGCTGTCCGAGGCCTGGATCCCGAGAAAGGGGAAACGGTTAGTGGGCAGGAGAATTAGACCTAGCTGGATGAGCGGGCATCTCAAAGGGGCGATTAAGAAAAAACAGAAAGCGTACAAAGAATGGAAGAGGGGGCAGATCGGCAAGGAAACCTACCTTATTGAGGTCAGAGCATGTAGGGATGCGGTGAGAAAGGCCAAAAGCCGTGTAGAGTTGGACCTCGCGAGGGGAATTAAATCCAATAGTAAGAGGTTTTATAGCCATATAAATAGGAAGAAAACAAAGAAAGAGGAAGTGGGACCGCTGAAGCATGTAAATGGAGTGGAGATTAAGGATAATCTAGGCATGGCACAATATCTAAATGAATATTTTGCATCGGTGTTTAATAAGGCTAATGAAGGGCTTAGGAATAGAGGGAGCGGGACACAGGGGAATAAAGGAGGGGCGATTGACATTACAGTATCAGAGGTGGAAGCCAAACTTGACCAGCTAAATGGGACTAAATCGGGCGGACCGGATGATCTCCATCCTAGAATATTGAAGGAGCTGGCGCGAGAAATTGCAAGCCCCTTGGCGATAATTTTTAATAAATCTGTTAACTCGGGGGTGGTACCGATGGACTGGAAAATAGCTAATGTGGTTCCTATTTTTAAGAAGGGGAAAAAAAGTGACCCGGGTAACTACAGACCTGTTAGTTTAACTTCTGTAGTATGCAAGGTCGTGGAAAAAATTTTGAAGGAAAAAGTAGTTAAGGACCTTGAGGTGAATGGCAATTGGGACAAATTACAACATGGGTTTACGAAAGGCAGATCGTGCCAAACCAACTTGATCTCCTTCTTTGAGAAAGTAACAGACCTTCTAGATAAAGGAAATGCGGTGGATCTAATTTACCTCGATTTTAGTAAAGCGTTTGATACTGTGCCGCACGAGGAATTATTGGTTAAATTGGAAAAGATGGGGATCGATATGAAATTCCAGAGGTGGATAAAAAACTGGTTAAAGGGGAGACTGCAGCGGGTAGTACTGAAAGGTGAACTGTCGGGTTGGACGGAGGTCACCAGTGGGGTTCCTCAAGGTTCGGTTTTGGGTCCGATTTTATTTAATCTATTCGTTACTGACCTCGGAACCGAATGTAGGAGTGGGCTGATAAAGTTTGCGGATGACACAAAGTTGGGAGGTATTGCCAATTCGGAGAAGGATCGGGATATTCTGCAGAGAGACTTGGATGACCTTGTAAATTGGAGTAAAAATAATAGGATGAGATTTAATAGTGAGAAGTGTAAGGTGATGCATTTAGGGATGACTAATAAGAATTTTAGTTATAAGTTAGGGACGCATAGGTTGGAAGTGACGGAGGAGGAGAAGGACCTCGGAGTCCTGGTTGATCGCAGGATGACTATGAGTCGGCAATGTGACGTGGCTGTGAAAAAAGCTAATGCGATTTTGGGATGCGTTAGGCGAGGTATTTCTAGTAGGGACAGGGAGGTGCTCCTTCCGTTATACAAGGCGCTGGTGAGACCTCATTTGGAATACTGTGTGCAGTTCTGGTCTCCTATGTTTAAAAAGGATGAACTCAAACTGGAACGGGTACAGAGAAGGGCCACTAGGATGATCCGAGGAATGGAAAACCTTTCCTATGAAAGGAGACTCGAGGAGCTCGGTTTGTTTAGCCTAACCAAAAGAAGGCTGAGGGGGGATATGATTGCTATCTTTAAATATATCAAAGGGATTAATACCAAGGAGGGAGAGGAATTATTTCAGCTCAGTAGTAATGTGGACACGAGAACGAATGGATATAAACTGGCCGTGGGGAAGTTTAGGCTTGAAATTAGAAGAAGGTTTCTAACCGTCAGAGGGGTGAAATTTTGGAACAGCCTTCCGAGGGAAACGGTGGGGGCGAAAGACCTTTCTGGCTTCAAGATTAGGCTTGATACGTTTATGGAGGGAATGGTTTGAAGGGATAACGTGATTACAGTCAATTAGGCATTAACGTGCAATCGCGGGTAAAATGAGGGTCCGGCTGTAGAATCTTGCCTGTATGCTCGGGGTACTGCTGATCGCCATATTTGGGGTCGGGAAGGAATTTTCCTCCAGGGTAGATTGGCAGAGGCCCTGGAGGTTTTTCGCCTTCCTCCGCAGCATAGGGCAGGGGTCGCAGGCTGGAAGATTCTGTTGTGGGTGGGTCAGCTTTTGTGGCCTGCATCATGCGGGAGGTCAGACTAGATGACCATATTGGTCCCTTCTGACCTTAAAGTCTATGAGTCTATGAGTCTATATAGAACCGTGACTCACTTAATAGACAGTGAGTCATGAAAAGTCCTTCAACCTCAAGATCAACTAGAAAACATTTAATTGTTATATACTAGCATCTCAAAGAGCAGGCTACAAATTCCTGTTTAGATAAAAACAGATGCTGGAGTCAATTATATTAATTCCACTAGAGGAGTTTCACATACACAGGCTATCACTAGATGTTCATACAGTTATTTCTGTTGATAAATGGGGCCAATTGATAGAATGTCTTTCAAAAGGATTACTGATAATCTAATGGGGGCAGATTCATGCTAGCTTTTTTGTCCAGATACTAAAATATATTATTTCACAATATATTTTACTATGCTGATGGCACCATAAGTACCATCTGTACAAGATTCTCATTCTTCGGTCTCAGTTCCCTAGTTCATAACAGGAAGAATTCCCGAAGCTCCAGAGGGTTTGGTCCCAAACGAAACAGAAACTCCAGGAGCACAAGTCACATAATGGTGGTCACATGCCACTCTTGGAACCTTCCAGACAGTTCTTTCTTGATTGTATTATTTTCTATCAGGAGCTTCTGTCACTGTTCTGACTCTTCAATCCAATCAGCATCTATCCTGCTCTTGCTATTCTTTGGGTCTCTCTCTGGCTGGCTTCCAGTCTAGGCTAGTCCTTGTTATTCTTTTATTTTAATAACCCTGTGACTCTTTAGCCACTGGTCCAGAAACACCATTAAGATGCCAATTTCCACAAACCCTGAAGAAACCTTGGTTCCATGTCTCAAGTCTTCCTGTTTAGTACTGAGAGAGCCTTTCTTCCACTATTTATTTCTGTGACTGTGCCTCAATACTTTTTTGCTTCAGCCAAAATGTCAAGGGCTCCCTGAAAAATTTTTGTTTCAGTCAATGACACATCTGACATTCGCTGGATAAAATATCCTCTCCCCAAAAAACAACACTAAAAAATCCATTTTCCATACACTCTTTCTCCCCTCAAATCCCATCAGTTCCATATGGTCCCCCATCCTAAATCCATAGATATTTAAAACAATTCCAGGTCAGTTTTTGTGTTTATGAAGGACGGTATATACCTGATGTAATTAAGGCTTCAGCAAACTAGCTGTCTGTGTGCAAGCAGGCTTCTCTATTGAGAGCTACTGTGACCTCTGGCTGCAAGGAGGGTTGGCTCAACAGTGTATGAGGCAGTATGATCTAGTTTCTAGTAAACTGAACATGGCATTAAGAGCAAGGGACTTCTGTGTTCTTATCCTGCCTCTGACAGCTGTTTGCATTGCTAGCACTCAAATACCTCAACTGGGGTGGGGCTCCATTGTGGTAAGTACTGTACAAACACATAGTAAGAGACCATCCCTAACCCAAGGAGCTTACTGACTCCTGCTGTGGCCCTAGTCAAGTTATTTAGCCCAAAATTTTCACATCAGCAGCTTCTTGGAAAATGAGTTTAGTTTCATTTAAGTGTCTAAATGTGCATTCAGGTGCCTAATTTAAAGCAGAGAGCTAAGGATACAATTTTCAAAACAAGCTGTCTAATTTACCCGTCTGAAAAAAGAGGATGAAAAACAAGGCAATCTAGGGTTTTGTTAAATGGACAAATGTCCCTTAAAACCTTTTAAAATATTCACAATTATGCACTGATCCCTGAACAACCAATTAACCTCTACTTCTCTTTATGTGCATGATGATGGAAATAGCCTGAAGAACTACCATCTCCCCACTTTTAATATAAAATGAGTCAGTTCAGTTTTGGTGAACCCTAAAGCAATATCTTGCTGAGATCTTAACCCCAAATTCTTAGTATCCCTGCGAGCAGTGGATTTGATAGGCACTGGACTAAATTTGTTTCTGTGTACAGGAAGGTAACCGCAATTCTGTTTAATTTTGCTCCTTTCCACCACACAACACTAAAATAACAAGGAAAATATTTCTATGAAAATATATAGGTTCCATATATTGTATTGTATTTCATTCTCACTACTGAGATACACACACAAAACCTTTTCTGTGTAAAAAACAAAAACAAAAAAACCTGTTTTTTGTATAAGTAAAAGTTAATTATAATTACTTTTCCTGTGTGTATTTTAGCAAATTTGAAGACTAATATTTTATTCGAATTGCATTTGCTCTTTGTACAAAAAAAGTTGCCATACAATTTTTTTGCCATACAATTTTTTTGGATAAAATCTCCAAATCAAAATGATCTTGCCAAACCGTTTAAGGTACTGTAACTGAATAAATAACCTATACTTCACTTGTGGTTTTACAGACATTGGTCCTGAATTTGCCAAGACTTACGCATGTGCTTAACTTTACACTTTGCATTTAGTCCCTTTGATTTCACAGAGATAGCTCCTGTGTATAAAGTTAAGCAAATGCATAAGGGTTTGTAGGATTAGGGCCTTGTTTGCTCTTCTCTCTCTTATTTTTAGGCTTGGAGGTATTAGATTTTTATCAGTAAATGTTGATTTCACCATACCCACACAAAGTGAGGAAAATATATTTCCATCTATAACAACTGAAAATTATAGAGATGCAAAAGTAAGAAAAATGCTGCTTGAGAACTCTGTTTTAAGGACGTAAGGATATTTACTTTATATATGCTGACAATTTGTATTTGAATGATTTACCTTTTGAATGTCAACATCTACAATAATTAGTCTGACATCCCCATAATTTTGCACAACTGTGAAAATTTAAATTGATCAAAATAGAATATGCTTAAAATAAACATTGATATTACTTACTGAAATGACATAAAAATCAAATTCTGCTAAGTCTACTTATTTTGGCTTTTATCCTACATTCAGGCTGTGAGTTCACAGCATCCAAATGTCACAAACCTGAATGATACCATAGAAAGATTTTTAAAAATGTATTTTTCTTTAAAATTTATAGCCCAGATCCTTCAAACACTTAAACGCGGGAATCATCCCATCAAAATTAGTGGAACTACTCACCTACAAAAAGTTATGCAAGTTTGCAAGCTCCTTCAACTCTTCAACATATCCCACTGCTACCATTTGCAGACAAAAGGTTCTGATCTTGTTTGCCTTGAGCACCTAAAATCACCATCAAAGTCAATGGAGTAGAAGTTGATGGAGTTTTCTGTGCACAAATAATTCAGGACTGGGCACCATCTCAAAAAATGATCCTAGATTAAAAAACAACCACCACCAACAGAAAAACAGAAAGTTCCTTCCTCACCAAGTGCAGAACTATTTTTAAAGACTGCTTAATGTTGAAGTGGCCAGTTTATATCTACCTTTCCAGGGGAGAATTAATTTCTTTTTAATGGTTGCTGTCAAGCGACTAAAAAAATTAATCACGATTTTTAAAAGTACATAGATGTAAAATACAAGTAGTAGCAGGTAGGATGACCAGGTAGCAAGTGTGAAAAATCGGGACGGGGGTGGGAGATAATAGGTGCCTATATAAGAAAAAGCCCCCAAAATTGGGACTGTCCCTATAAAATCATCATCTGGTCACCCTAGTAGCAAGTATCCTGCAAGCACTTATGCACACGCTCAATTTTAATGACACGCTGAGTTCTGTGAGACTATCCGTGCGCTTAAAAGGAAGCAAGTTCTTAAGGCTTTGCAGGGTGGGGACCCTGACGTGGCCTTTCGGGCAGTACTGTCGGTGCAGGAGTGTTTTGGGGCAGTGACACCCCCCAGAAAAGCACACGACATCTCTCATCTAAAGCGCTGGGGCCCGGAGGACGCCAGCCGCTGGCAACCCCCGCTGAGACCAGCAACGCGGGGCAGCTTCTCCCCGCCGCTGCCTTCCTCCCAGCTCGGGCCTTTTGCCTCTGAAAAACTTTCCACAATGACATCATCTGTTTGTGTAGAAAGTCGCCCCTCCAACGCCTGCCCGCGAGCCTGTCGCGTCAGGGACACGGGGACTCCCCGGCGCCCCACGCGGTTATTTTACAAAACACGCCGCTTTAAACCCCGGCCTGCCGGAAGGGGTGAGAGCGGGGCCCAGGGTTGGCTGGACGCCCTGGCCTATGACGGGGAGAACACGCAGGCAGGGGCTCGGCGGAGGCGGATGGGCTCGTGCCCGCCCCGCAGCCCGACTGCTCGGGCAGGCTGTGGCAGGGCTAGGGGGCGCGAGGCCGGCCTGTCTCGCGAGGCTTGTCGTCGGCCATTTTCCCATTGGCTGGCGCTGGCGGAGGGGGTGGGGACCGCGGCGCTGCCCTCGCGGGGCGGTGTGTGTGTTGGGGGGTGGGGGAGAATGAGCCGCTCGCGTCCCTCCGCCTCCTCCGGCCGCTGCTGACGACTCCTCGGCCCAGCCTGCTGCGGGCCCAGCGCCGCGCCACCGGCCATGGTGCCCAACGAGGAGAACCAGCTCGTCCCCAAAGAGGTGGGGCCCGTGCGGCGGGGTCGCTCGGCGTGTGTGGGGGAGGGTGGAGGCTCCTGCCAGGGAAGCCTCCGGCGGGGACGAAAGTGAGGGGGAGGTGCGCGGTGGGGGGTCGGGCCCGGGGAGGTGCAGCGGGGAGGCCCTGCTCCCGGTCGGGCCCGGGGTGTGTGTGTGGTGGGCGGTCGGGCCCGGGAAGGTGCGGCGGGGAGGCCCTGCTCCCGGATCGGGCCCGCGGGGGGGGGTGCGTTGGCCCCTCTTTTTGTGAGTAGCGGCAGGAAGGAAATCCCCGTCCAAGTGAGCCGGGAGTGCATGTGTGGGTCCCTATGAGGGGGACTGGGGTGTGGGGGTAGGGTTGGGTCTTTGCAGTGTAAGTGCAAGGCCCGTAAGGGGGAGGGAGGGTTGTGAAAGGCACCTGTCGGTGTCACTGCATGTGGCAAGTATCAGTGGGGTAGCCGTTGTATCCACAAAAACAATGAGGAGTCCGGTGGCACCTTAAAGACTAACAGATTTATTTGGGCATAAGGTTTCGTGGGTAAAAACCCAGTTCTTCACTGCATGTGTGTTTATGTGAAAGATGAGGGCCCCAATGTGTGTTGCTGTCTGCGAGAGCTTGGGGGGAGGCACTTGTAGCATGAATGTGGGGAGGCCCTGGTTTTTCTAAGGTTGAGGGGAGCGCCTATTTGTATGAGAGATCTGAGGGGGAGCTGCGTGTCTTGAGGTGTGTGTGAAGAAGGAAGAGGTGAAGCCTGAGTGGTGAGATCCCTTGTCTGACCCAGGGCTCACTTGTGGGAAGAGTGAGAGGTTAAAAGACGTCTGTGTGGTTCCAGGGAGCCTGGGGTGTTGGATGAGCAGGTGGGAGAAGCGCCATGCCTATGTGAAGTTATCTGGGGACCCTTAGTTGGGATGTAGGAAGAGAAATTGTCCATATGACACCTGGGAGGAGAGCAGGCCCCTGTCAGTGTTGTTTGAAGGAGCTGGGTTAGTGGGAGGGCACCAGGGAGGGATTCAATCTGAGAGTTTTGAGGAGGGGAAAGCCCTCTGAGTGAAGAAGGGGTGGAGACAGGAGGGAAGGCCTCTCTCTATGCGGTTTGGAGAGGCTAGGCCCACGTGTGGAGTTTGGGGAGGGAAAGGTATACCCTTCCCTGTGTGGTTCTTTGAGGGTGATGGAAAAGGGTAGGAATGTTTGTGGTGGGCTGGGGGTGTAATAAGAGAATTGATTTGGCAACCGATTGTGTTCCTGTTTGCAGGAAAAGGCTGCTGTCTCTCTCCAGCAATGGGGAGGGAGGGAGAAGGTCTGCCCCTTATCCCTAGTCTCTTACAAACAGCAAAGTGGAGGAGAACTGAGCCCCCCTGTCCTTTTGTGCTGATGCTTCTCATGTAAATCACATATGTCCAAAAATACTGCTCAGGATTGAGAGAGATGTAGTATAGGTTTTAAGTGATGGACAAAGTGATCATAATGATCTGTTAAGGCAATTAATAATATACAAGGTTTTCAGCAAATTCTTTTGAGAACTGTGGGGATCTGACAGGATAGGCTCAGTTAATTTTTAAAATGATTTTACATTCCAATTAAATTGTTCTAACTCTTATTGTTACTTTGTCCTCCCACCCGAATTTGCTTATTTTCTCCATCTGTTCTGTCTTGTTATATATCTAGATTGTAAGCTCTTTGGGGCAAGGCTTGTCTTCTTATTACTGGTTTGTACAATGCTTGGCATTTTGAGACCGTGATTCCTGCGAACTACTATAGTACAAATAATCCTGAATTTTATAGAAATGTAAGCTATGAGAGAGTGTTGGGGGCACTACTGTATAATTGAAGGAAATACGGTAATGGAAAGGTGTACTTTGGAGGCAAATATGTCTGAAACTTAAAAATAAAATATTTGGTTTAAAAACAAATAAACAAAAACACCACCACAAGGCAGGAGGGGATATAGCCAGTATAGGTGGATGAAAACTAGGAAATAAAGGAGACTGACAGAAAAAGCCTGTGGCACTTGTGGTGGGTAACTGGAATAGATAGGGATGATTAACAGAAGAATCTAGCTATGGCCGTTCCTTTAGTTTTTTAGTTTTTATTCCTGTTTAGTTTTTTTTAGTCTGTGCGTGTGTATCACACACACACACACACATCTACCTGTTGGGTTTAAAATGTATTCAGAATATGTGTGCTTCAGATGTGTATTTTTAATTGTCTGCTCAATTTAAGACTTTTTCCCTTTGGTATGAAAGAAGTAAAGGGAACAGATAGAGGAAGGTAACTGTTTTAAAAGAATTAATGATGTGATGTCCTGTAAAGTTGTCATGGATTTGGATATCTTAAAGAAAACTTCATGACATTTGTAAATGATGTATGTTGATAGTCCCCTTGTAAATTACAGAATTGGTTGTGATTCTTCTCAGATTCTCTTCTAAGTTACACCTCACTACTTTTTGCAAGTAAACACAGTGGAAAACCACTGTGACTGATGTAAACATTGACAGTTTACTCTGTAATGAAGTAAACTGTTCTGTGATTTTTTGTAAACTGAATTCAGTTTTCTTTATAATGCAAATATGAGACACACAAAATAGTTGTTTTGATGAGAGAGAGAGAAACAGATTGAGGGGTGTCTTAAAACCCTTCAAGAGCCCTACTTCTGTTACAAATAACACAGACAATATTGGCATTTTCTGTTGTACTTTTCTAACTTTACAGTGTGCCCTTTGCTTGAATTAGGGTGCATGGAAGATTAATAAATCTCTTACTGCAGCATTCACGAGCTACACCTGTTGGATTCAATAATAGTCTCATAAAGGGAACACTATTTTGAGAGAGGTGTGGGTGAACTGTGTCCTCCGGGGTCCCAGTTGAAACTCAGAAGATCTGTCCCTTGGTTTCTTCAGTTTTCCTTGATTTTGCTGTGCGACTCCTGCATTATTGTACTTCCACAAGTAGAAGATGGTGTGAGCCTTTTTGGAGTTTCAGTTCTGCTGCTTATTAGGTGAAGAAGGAGTCACTGTTTTCTTACCACCTCCCAAAGGGCTGAGTGACACTTTTTTTTGCAGCACATGCTGCCTGCCTCTGGAAATTAGAGTGGGATTTGAACCAGGGTCTCTTGAAAGACGATACAGAACCATGTTGTTTTACTTAATACCGCTTTTGTTTGCTTGGGACAAAAATGGCAAGATGACATTTAAAATGTCAGTTTCCTTGACTAGTTGGCTGAAGGTGAGGATGTAAAAGTCCTAAATGGTATGGGTCACAGCTACAAGATTGGAGACCGCCTCTTTCCTCATGTGATACCATGGTAGTTGAGGTGGTCTGGGGTGTTTGAATTATAACTGATTCTTGCTTTAAGTGGGAAGCGGTTAATGGCAATGTATTTTCAGTTAAGGGTCCTCAATTCTGGAATGCCTTTTTTCCTTCTGGCTTGACAGAAACTGAGTTTACCTTCCAAGGCACACTATACAATGGTTATTGGTTTTCAGAGGCTTTTGTGTAGGGAACGTGGGTTTGATGTTTGTATGTGTGGGAGAATTTAGTCCCTGTGGGCTCAGAGGGCTTTATTAATGTTAATCCTATCTGAATTTGACTATTTTATAAATCTGTTTTACTTTTGTGTAGGGCATCTGATAGGTACAACTTACTTATCTAAAATAAATGTGATTTAAGGTTTTGCTTTTATCTGCCTCTTCTTGCTTTACTATCTACTAGCTATTTGCAGTGCTGGTACTGGGCTTTGGGTTCAGGATCTCCTTTAGCTAAAAAGTATGCTAAGGAATTCTAACTACCCCAAAGCAGTGCTTATAGAAGCTGTGGTGTTTTTTAATTGAGCTTTTTATGTTCTTCCAAGTTCTAAATTATCTCCATGAGTTAATAGTTTGAGGACCAAATTTAGTTGTTGAATGGGCTGACTGTTAAACACTGTTTTGTTCCAGCTGTTAAGGGGTGAGTGATACAGTCTATATCCCAGGAAACTGGAAGCTACTTACTCTGTACACTGTATGAGTCAATGGTTATGTGCAAGTCTAGCTGCATATAGAAACACATGTTACTGTGCTGTAAACAAGCTACTTATAGCTTTTTGATATTGATCACATAAAATTTAGTGAGGGTTCAGTGATATACCATTAACTTTGGGACTTCTTATAGAGTTGTAGTTGCCACATTGTGATCTATGGAGCAGTTTGCCCAGGGAGTTGTTTGGTTATATGATGTTGGTTGCTTATTTTTCACCTGCTAAATTGCAATTAAAATGCATTATTACATCCTAATGTTTCTTTCCCACGTAAGCAATTTCTGTAGCTGCTACAGGGTGTCATTTAATTTACAGTTTGTGGGGGAGGAGGGAGAATATGTGGAAACTTCAACTTGAACTGTCCAAAGTACACTTTATACTGACAAGTGTAATGTACTTTATACTTGCTGTCATTAAATCAATGGTGGGAGTGTGTGAGACTGTGCTGCTTTACAACCATCTGAAGTGAATCCTCCCAGTCCAAACCTGGATTAAATGCAATATTTCCATCTTGTAGATGAGCCTGTGCTTCAAGGTGGAACAGATATTGGTAGATAGATGGCTTCTCTGCACTGCAAAGGGCATGTATGAGCTATTATAGCTCCCCCACTGTAGTGGCATTGGAGGCACTGTGACTGAACGTGTGGGACTTTCAATGTCCCTGTTGGTGGTGATTCTTTTGGGACAGTTGGAAGATTTCATGGCCACTTGAGGTGGACGCTAGTTCAGCTCATAAAGCTGGCCACACTCTTGATTCAGTTGTTGGATTGAAATAGGAGATGGGGCAAGGGCTGGTAATGCAAATTGCTGGCAATGGCAATTGAGATATTGTGAAGGTGTAACATCCTTCTGTTGTCTTGTTTCAGGAAAGCTGCTGATTGTATTCTTTTATAATTGTACTTTTAGTTATTTTAAAGGTTCCAGAATAGAGGATTTTGAAATTACTTGGAAATGGAAATAAATTCATGGAAGAGCTCTTTTTCTGGGTTCTTTCTATTAGGCTTGTCTGAACGTTGAATTGTTAGTTTCTACATAGCGAACACAATTTTTTCAGTTTTTTTTAAATGTTCATTTCTATTGTCCCTTGAGCAAACAAATGACATTCTTGGTGGGGAGGTCACCCTAATGTCTGATCTGTTCTTGAGAAAATTACCCATCTGGATAAATAGGATTTCTGTAACTATGTATATGTTAAAACCAACAGTGCTTTATCAAGTTCAATGTGCACATGAGATCATAAGCATTTTTGCAATATTTTTAAAGAGGAAATAATTAAAATTTAGTTAATGTTGCTTCTGTAAAATCTTACAATTTTATTCCCTCCTCCATTTCTGTTGTGTTCTAATCCAGAATGCTAACATGTATAGGTGTGACAAAAAAGTAGTGAAACTTACTACCCCATTGTTAAAGTGGGTGATCAGATGTCCAGCTAAAAACAAAACAAGTTAGGCTGTTTTTGCTACTAGACACTGTTAGCTCCTTCATTATAACAGCTATAAGAGTTTTCCATGACAGTGATCTGAGCAATATTATGTTGTGTAGCCCAGTGGACTGGAGTGAGACTCTAGACCTGCCACTGGCCTGTTGGGTGACCTTTGGTAAGTTACTTCCTCTGTTTCCCTAACTATAAAATGGACATAATGATACTGATCTCCTTTGTTAAAGTGTTTTGAGACCTATTGAGGAAAAGTGCTACATAAGAGCTAGATAATTATTTATTTGCCACTGAAACTAGGCCTCTCCACAGTACCAATTTTACACTATTAATTTTCTTTACATGGTGTATATTGGGTGTCACAATTCCTAGCAAGTGCCCCTTTGTGGCCACCTGCTAGGATTGATGTGAGGGAAATCCAAACCTCTGTCCTATGGATTCCCAAGGGTGTTTTAAGATGGTGGAGCCTAAATGGGGTCAAGCCATTGCCCCAATCTCAGCATCCCTAGGCACACACTCAGGGCTCAGATCCCTTGTCTGGCACCCACTTTCCAAGTGTTGGAAACTGCTGTGCATTTGCCTAGCCCCTCTGGGTGCAAGCACTGCCCCTTCAGACTCCCCAGGTCTTAAACACACCTCTCTCCTGGAACTCTACCCCAAAAGATGTGAAACTTTCAGTTTACAGTTTAACTACCTCTGAGATGTGAAGCAGTTGACAAGACGCACGTTTTGTTCAGACTATCACCTTTATGCTCTTTAGTTAACAGATTATGTACAGGAGAGTACAAATCATACTAAACAATAGAACATCCTAAACACAATGTGTCTCACTAGCTCACCCTTCCTTTAGGAGTCCTTTGGTGGGGGGGGGGATCTATATTTGTTCTGTCAGAAAGGCGGGGTCCCTGCCTCCTTGCCTACCCTGCTCCTGAACAGCCTCACTCATCTTAGTCTGGTGCAAAATGGTTCTCCTGCCACTTTCCCCGTGAGTCTATTTATAGACTCCTGCTGAGGTCTCCTCCTTCTTTTGTTCTGCCTTTTGGTAATTTTCCATTACATCCAAGCCCACCTACTCTCAGGCAAGAGGAGAAAGTGTTTTCTCCCATACAGAGCAAACATATTGTCCCAAGGTGTTTTACTCTGAATATATGATAATTGAGTCTGATTGCTCAGCACTGACAGAGACATGACACAATCTGGCTAGCTCATGGGGGACTCGTATACATATAGGCTTTCCATGCACAGTAATTTCATGATATAGTTTTATAAAATCATCCAAAATTCAGAAGTGGTACAGAAAAAACCACCAATACATCACATTTCTCCCCCTTTTAAAAAAAATAGAGTAGGGATATATAATAGGTACCCTAGCTATGTTCTGGAATCCCACTTCTAGGCAGAGCATCTGCTTTACTGCTTATTAACTTGAACTTCATAGATTGTTAGTAAACTATTCCAATTATCATATCAAAATACAGTTTAATGACATTATAGGTAAGTTACCACGTTTACATCCCTTAAAGGAGAGGTTAGATGTGTCTTCTTCCCCAGTCTCCCTCAGGTTTAGTTACATTTCAGCAGACCACCCTGAAACCATAGAGTAAGGGGCACCATTCCCCATCCTTAACAGTTACACTCCCCCCAGAAGTTGCTTCACATCCACTTGAGGCTTTTCCTATTCTCTGCCATGTATCATGAATTTGGCAGCACTCTTAACTACCCACTGTCTCCCTCATTCCAGGGGAGCTCTGACACACACCACCTTTGGCTGTGCCTCATGTTCCCTTTCTCTGCAGAGTCTTGAATCCTAGCCCCTGTTAGCTGCGTCTCTGTTTCCTTACTCACAGTGGAGTTCTGGCCCCCCGCATCTCCTCACTGTACTGGTGTCCTTGCTGTACTGGTGTCTCACCACTCCCAGCAGCATTCTTGGTTACTCAGCACTGACTCATTTTCCCCACTGATGGTAGGCAGTAATCTTGCTCCCTCGGCCTTGGCAGCCTGGGACTGCCTGATGGTCTGTGAAGATGTAAAGGACCCTGAGCCAGGGAGGAAAAGGAATTCTGCTTACCTTGACTTACTATGTGGGGAACAAAAGGCCATCCCAGCAGAGTGTGTGTGTGGGCGGGCGTTAATACTCCTCCCTTAGAGAAGCTGAGGTTAGGCCACTGGAGTCCCTGGGCCCTGAACTCCAAGAGGGTGGGGCAGAAAAAGGAATTTGGCTGTGTGGGAAGGATTGAAGAATTTCCCTTGCTTGACTCCTCTGCTGTTTAAAAGCAGTCAGAGATGCCTCACAGGGAAGCAGCCCTACCCTATTTCTCCCTTTTGCTCTGAAGAATTGGTGCTTGTAATATTTCCAGGATGTGTGGGGAAGCTCAACCCATTATGGGGGCAGGCAGTCCCTTGAAGGAGAAAGGTAAACCATACATATTTCCTAGAAACTGGAGTGGGAGGACCAGGTCTCAGGTTTACACCCAAAGGTTTTGGGGGTAAGAAGGAGCATGTGAGAGCTCAGCCCCATAGTTTCCAAAGCTGTTCCACTTTGGATAAATAATGAGAGTGATTGGAGTAAGGAGACTGGACCCACCTCCCATGTAAGTGTCCTAACCACCAGGCTATACACGCATTTTCAGTCTGTCTCTCAGGCCCAATGACTATTTATGTGTACAAAGTGGGAATGTTTATAAAAAAAAATCATTTAAACAGATCTATATCCCCTTCCCCCAAAAGCTTGTTCTGCTGATAGAATTTATTTGCATTATTAACATAAGGTCAAATCTCTTTCTCAAATAGTCCTTCCTTTGGCCTTAAGGAGATTTGTTTTTTGTAAAGACTACTTATCTGAGCCTAGGGATAGCACAATTAAGACCTTTGTTTCTTCAAGGCTTGACTCTAATCTTTTTTTCAATAATTTAGAATCAGTATGCTACTGGCTTTAGAAAACTTACGTATAGATACAGACTCCAGGCCCCTTTTACATTCTGAAATAGATCACTATTCTATAGAAAATTAAATCTAAGGTTGCTGTGTCATCAAAAGTTAAATGTTTGGGCCATCCTGTTCATGTTTTTTATCAGTTGTTAAAATGTCCCAAATTCTAAGAAACCAGCTTGAAATTCCTGGTGCAGATGTCTCCAGGCTTAATCAAATGCATAATGTTTATCAACAAGTGAATTACTAATTTAACGGGGTTTTTTTTTAACAAAGAGCTTAAAAAAAGGTCGTCTTTTTGTCGCTCTTCTGAGAATTTTCTTATTAAACCTATCTGAATGTGTGGCTTAAAATTAAAATATTGCAGGTGTAACAAAATGAGTGACTTTTTTCAACTGTCAACTACAGTAACAGATTGAAGAAAAAATATTTTCTTTAGTTACTTTTTGCGTATTTTAACTACATTTAATATATAGCTACTTTCACTGCTATCCCATTTGAATGGGTGGTCTTGCATAGCAACAGGAGAAAAAATAATTTTTAAACATAGGAAGAATTATGGTAAAATAAAATAAAAAAAAAATTGGTAGGGGTCTACCTGAAACTACATTAAAATTATTTATCTGACTAAGAGTAAAATTTTCAAAACACTTAAGTGAGTTAGGCACTTAAGTCACTTTGAAAAAGTGCTACAAGTTACTTAAGTGCTTTGGAAAATTTTGCCCATGATCTCAGAATGACGGGCCTGTTAAAAAACTTAGGACTGGTAGATGTGCAATAGTTCATCCTAGTTAGGGGTTCCTTTGATTAATTGTAATTGCACATCCTGAACATGTGGGGGGAGGGATAGCTCAGTGGTTTGAGCATTGGCCTGCTAAACCCAGGGTTGTGAGTTCAATCCTTGAGAGGGCCATTTAAGGGTCTGGGGATTGGCCCTGCTTTGAGCAGGGGGTTGGACTAGATGACCTCCTGAGCTCCCTTCCAACCCTGATATTCTAGGATTCTATAACATCCAAACACCACCTCTGTGTCACTGGTTGAGTCACCGCTTGTCAACAGGAGCCCTCGGCAGAGGGAGAAGGTTTATGCTGTATGCATGTGTACATTTAGCATTTATTTATTTTTTGTGTCACTTAGAAATGTGTTTCAAAGCAGCGGCTTTGTTAAATAGCATGATAGGTTAAAAACAAAACCTGGGGGGATTCTGTACTAGCTAAAAGTGGCTAGATAGCTAGAAGTGGTTTGGGTTTTGTGTGTATGTGATTTTTTGTTGCAGTGAGATTTTTTTTTTTTTTTTTAGAGAACAGTGACAAAACTAAATCTAATTAAAATGAAAGATGAAATAGCAACTGCATTATCAAAAAATATTTTAAAAATTTCCTGGTCTATAATCCAGAACTATTTTAGTAATACTCTGTAGAATATCAAAGTATTTCCCCATAAAAGTTCTTTCTTAAAAATATCATTTGTGCAGGATTTTCACTTCTGGGTACCAGGATTTAAGGGTATTTTGCCTTCTAAGGATTGTAGTAGCAGGAGCACAAGCCACATCTTCTGCGATGATTGTGCACTATCCCTAAGCTTAACTGCTGCTGTTTGAACATTCCAGTCAGTACCTTCTTGACTGCTGTCATCAGTGAACCTCCATGCAGGAACAGCACAACTGCAGCTGGCTACTCTAGCTTGTTTTAACCTATGCTGGCAGGGCAGGACAATCTTTTATTTGTAGCTTTCCCTGCCTTCTAGTCAGGTCTGTTTTCTTTTTTGTGGCTGCTAGAGCAGAAACACTGATGAATTGCCAGCCTCCATGGACCTTGGAGAAAATTTGGTTCCATGGTCAGTCTTCACGTATTTGTATTTTTTGGTCAGTGATTCAACACACTATTGCTTCATCATCTGTCTCAGGGCCTCTATTCCTATTAATTTCCAAGTTTCTTGATTTGCATAGTTTTCATGCTTTCTTCCCCCCGATCCCAAATGTCTGTTTCCTGACTCTTCAGGAGGAAGAGAGACTACTCAGCTTTGAGCAATGTCAGCATGGCAGAAAGATGATAATGGATGAGCATGTTCACTGCATCTGTAGCTGGAAGATGGGCACACGGTGTGAGGGTGATATCTTATGTGTAGGCAACACCATAAGTGCAGTTACATCAGGGAAATGTTTCAATTTCCACGTTGAGGCAAGCTAAGTCTTTTATATTTTAGTGCAGCCTCATGCCAAATGAGAAATCTGTGAATTATAAGGCTGTCACCTTTGATCACTGAATGCTAGGACACTCTGGTGCTGCCCACATTGGCACAGACCCAACTTCCCTCTAGGCCAGTGGGGTACCTTCATCACTGAAGTATTTTTGGTTGTATCCTTCCAGCACCCCTTTTGACTTCAGCTGAGCTGATGAGGCATTGTTTCCTTGTAAGAAGCATCGAGGGTGAGCCTGCTACTGGCAAAGTAATCACATCAGTCTCACCACTCTACATTCAGGACAATGAGACTGATCTTGGGAGACTTTGTGGTAGTGTATATGTTCACAGACCTTGCCATGTCCATCTTAGTCATCTCAGAGGCTGCAGTGTTGTCTTTGCTTCAGGCCCTGTTTTGAAACCTACTGGTGCTGTCTATACAGTTGGAGTGTTTTGCCCCAAGATCAAAACCTGTGCTCTGGCACTTTGCTTGGTTGGCCTTTGAGGCCAAATGTGGTACTATGGCTTTCAGAGGGTACCCATTTGTGAATGTACCAGGGCCAAAATCAGGAGACCTCTAGGTCAGGAATCTTCATTCAATATAGTTTCTGTGCACTTGAACTCTGTTTTTCTGTTGTCGAGCAATGGTGTGGCAAACCCCTTACATAACTGCCTCTGCCTTTAACGTGGTCAAGAAAGTATACCCTTCTGAGGATGCCTGTCTGTCTCGCACCTCCAATATGGTGATCAAGGCAGTAATAACAAAAGGAAAGTCTGGGCAAACAGTCTTTTGTTCCAGAACCCCAAAGTATTTATGCCATGATTTATTTGGATTAAGGGTACTATTTTGCAGCAGCAGCCCTTCAGTTTGTGGAGTAATAGGTTTTCATGGACGAAGAATCACTCAAACTCTTCTTTTGAGACCCTTTCCAAGGATAAATACTAAAAAAAAAAAAAGTGCATGATGATGTGGACATGTCGTGCAAACAGGTCCCTTTATTTGTCCCACCCAAAAATACCTTGCTTGAGTGTTAAAATAAAAAACTAATTTCAACTGGGTTCATTTGACATCTTTCAACTAGTCATGAAATAAAGACACAAGTCTCTGCAACCTCTTGTCATCAGATTCATGGGGAGCTTGATGCTTTCAAAATCTGGATTAAAAAGGCCCACATTAATATTAATAGAGTCCTGACAAAACTTACAAAAATGCCTTTTTAGCCAGGTCATATTGCTGGTGGAAATGACCAGCTCATAAAGAGTGACAGAAGTTGAAGCTCCCCTGTGACTGATCCACCTAATACTAAGTATGACAAGGATAAGGTGGTGCTATGGTCTCATATCTGAGATTCTTATCCAGTACAGTGACAGTTAATAAGCCTGCTATCTATGTTCTCACCTGGGTATGCATGTGGGTGTGGAAAGGCCTTTCTCTGGCTTAAAAGGTCTTTGAAATGTTAGTTGGAGGAGACTAGAACTCTTTAAGTCTATCCATATCTTTGTTTCATTTGAAGACAATTTGCTGTGTAGGGTAATCACTAAAAGAGCCATGTTTAAGTGAGCCACTTCTGATGAGTGGTGTTGGCGGCTCACTCCTCTGCTATTACTCTTGCCTGTAAGGGCCATAAAACCTTAAGGGCTTAGATATTGCCACCTGTTTTCTGCTAAGTTGCTCAGACCAGAAATGAGAATTCTGCAAGATATCTTAAGAGAAACAGAATAACAATTTAAGTAATTTCTTCCTTGTTGCATGATTTGGCAATGACTACTGTTCTTACAGGTCTGCTTTGAAAATAATAGCTTTGGATTTCCTTCATTGTGGTTGAGCAGTTTCACTTTTTCCCACTTCTGGTGCTTATGTACTAGCATGTGGCTGTAATGTTTTGAGTTGCAAATATGTGGGAATGTTTACATTACGTTTTTTATTTCCGTTTTTTTAAATAGACTTATTAGGCTTTTGGAAAACATTTAAAATATTTAATATGACCTAGGGGCTCAATTCTGCATACTCACATATGCAAAATTGCTGTTAACTTCACTTGGGTTGTTGTTTGAGATTCTGATTACAGTATTGAACAATGAATCACTGAAATTGCCCTTCAAAATTACTTGGAAAAGTAGTTGGGAAAGACTTTTGTTGCATTACAGAGTAAACATGAAATAATTTTTACAAAATGATATATGCTGTACTGAGGATTAGAGCATTAAGATAAATTTTAGATAAAACAAATTGTAAGACCTGTTTGTTATACTCTAAAAGAGCATTCTTCAAGTTTATATTTGAAAATGCCTTTTTTCATACAGTAAAAACTGTCTGTGGATTGGAAACTTTCATTTTGTAGCTTTATCAGATGATCCTTTTAAGCTAGTTTTGGCATTACTTTGTAATCTGGTCTCCAAATATGCTGCTGTTCACCTACATACTGCTCTTCTCCCCATTACCAAACTTCTCCAGTGCCGGCATGAATACATGCTCTTTGTTTATATTTACTTTTAGAAATCAGAGGTCATCAAGTCCAGCCCCCTGCACTGAGGTGGGACCAAGTAAACCTCATCATCCCACATTGGTATTTGTCCAGCCTGTTCTTAAAAACCTCCAACAATTTTGCTGAATGAATTTAGTGCCCTAAAAACTTCTATTTTATTTTATTGAGACTATTAAAGAGCTTCAATACTTGCTGTTTTAATTTTATTTTAATTATGGAGTATTTTGTAGAAGATAAGTACACAGTACGTTAAAGGTGTCTGGTTTAACTCTGTTTATACTTTGGCTTAAAAAAAGAAAAAAAAATGTATTCCACTCAGGTGTGCGCACACAGCGCACCAAAGCTGGAGAAATTTGCCTCGCAATACCTGTAGGAGTGACGCTCACACCATTTGCCTCATAGCCCCTCCGCTGGCTAGCTAAGGGCAGCAACATCCTGTCTGCCTCAGTTCCTTCTCACTGCCTGCTGCTACAGTTGCAGCACTCTTAATAGTGTTTCTTCACACTGCCCCTTTTTTCTGTCCTTGAGAACGTCTTGTAAATAGTTTAGTTAGTTGTTTATTAGTAGTATCTTAGGTTGGTTAGTTAGGTTATTTAGTTGTAGTTTCCTGGTGGAATTCCTTCACCAGGATTTAAACATCGCACCACAAACATATACGATAGGCAATTGTGAATAATGATACCCACACATGTTTGTGCTTGTGAGAGGGGCATATTAAGGACAGATGCTCCTTCTGTAAGAAAAGGACACTGCTGGCAAGGGATTTGAGACTCAAGCAGCACCGATGGAGCAAGCTATGAGGCCTATATCGTCACCAAAGATGCTACAAGTTCCTCAGCCACCGTTGAAGCCACAGCATGCTGATGTTCCTTGGCAGGACTCAGAGCCTGCCTTTAACAGGCGGGGAGATCATTTCCCTTCCTTGAATCCCACCAAGAAAAAGGGCCCATAAATTGGACCATAGCCACTCCAGATCTTGAAGAGCGCTGTCGTCCTCCATGTTAATCTCTGCTGACCGGCACTGTGGCTCCTTGGGTACTTGTGAGAGAGCTGGGCCATTGACCCATTCCCTAGTACCAAGACAATATCGCAAGGCTGTACCGTCGACTCCAGCACCATGCATGAATCTGTTACCAATGACTTCGGTACCAATGCTGACCACGTCCCTAGCCTACTGGGCAATGTCAGACCTATTATCCCTCTCGATCCCAGATTCTCCAATCACACAGGAACACTTAGCAGTCATGACTTTTTCAGTAGTTACGGCACCGACACCGTCCTCGGTATTGCTGTTGAGCCTGGCTACCCTAATGAGACTAGTGCCAGAACTGGTGGTGACCTCAGAACTGGGATCTCTTTCAGGGTTGCTACTGAGTGAGAACGTGTTGCCCTGGGCAACCCTTAGTGCATCAACTTCTCTACCAACCTTGAGCCGATGCAGTCAACATATTGGATATTAGATGAGGCTGGACTGTGGTTGGCTCTGCCAGAAATTACCCCCTTCCATTGCTTCTGGATGACTTTGGGGGTTCATCTGGGTTGAGTTTGAGATCTTCATTCACTTTCCCTTCATCCCCTAGATGCTGGTCTACGGTTTGATCCGGATATATGTCTGTTACCAATCCTGGTACTGATCACACAGTAGATATGGGGGCTCTCGGCCCACTACTTATTGGCCACTGATGCCATAGGATGCTCCCCATTCCTTTAGGTCCCGATCTTCAACCTACTCTAGGGTATCCATGCTGCATAGTCAGCTGGAGGATGCTACCTCTGAGCAGGTACAGCCTGACGTAATTGGACAGGGTACAGTACTGAACCAAGAGCAGCCAGCTACTCTTCATCCTCCTTGTCACTGGATGATGCCATGGCACCAGACGTTTTCTTTCCAGCACCGGGGGATTTCTGGGCACATCAAGATCTTCTTAGAAAGTTGACCTCAGTGTTGGGTATCCAGGCTGAATTTGTGCAGGAAAACATGCACAAATTAGTGGGCATTCTCCAGTCCTCATGCTGGGGAGAGTAGCTCTCCTGTTGTACTTTACAAAACATATTATGTAACCCATTAAGTGTTAGTGAGGTGTAACTTTATAATTTCTAAAATACAGGTAAATAAGTTTAGGACTCTTCATGTACAGTACAGTCTTATCTTTTTAAATGTTAGTTTAGAATTGATACTGGGATATCAAAGATAGCTTTTTCTCTCAGATGCAGAATAGAATGCATGCAGTTTAATTCATAGTCATGCAGTATTTGAAAAATATAAACCTTCGACTGCTAGGAAATAGCTGTATAATATATCCCAAATCAGTGCAGTTAAGAAAGTGTGTGGTATTAAGACTGAGTGACTTTAATCACAGAAATGTATTGTATTTAGGAAATATGAGGAATTTTTTAAAGTTTGACTGTCTACTTCAACAGCAGTCCATCTCTAAGTAGTGTAGTTAATACCATGATCTGGAACATAAGACCTAAGTGGCAGTTTTCCATGTCTCCGTTGTATCAAGAAAAGGGGTCAGTTTCTCAATAACAACGAAGTACTGTATATACTCGTTCATTAGCCCGTTCATTTATAAGCCGACTCCCCAAGATGGATAAGTAAAAATAGCAAAAACTGTATGACCCTTTTGTAAGCCGACCCTATATTTCAGGGGTTGGAAAACTTTGTCAGGGTAAGCTGCTGGCTGGTCCGGACGTTTTGTTTACCTGGAGCATCTGCAGGCATGGAGCCCCTCAGCTCCCTGTGGCCACGGTTCGCTGTTCCCAGCCAGTGGGAGCTGCGGGACTTAAGGAATTAGTTCGCTGTTAAAACTGAAACATTTTACCAAAAAAAGACTTAAACTAGCAGCAGCATCTTAGGTTTATAATATACATTTATCAAAAAACTTGTCATCTATTTATTCAACTACTTATGCTATGTTTTCGAATCTTGTAGTATACAATATCTTTTCTTGCACAAGTTGTGGTTAAGATTTTTGCCAACCAGTTCACATTAACTGAAATTACTGCTAAAGAAAATATTCTAATCTGATATGAACCCATGTTTAATTGACTAATTTAATAATATATAAATGGAGTAATAAACTCTGAATTAAAAGCCTATATTCTGATCTGGTTACTTAAACCAGTCGAGCAAAGTTATCAGTGTCACTATATGAGATAAATACTTATTGTAAAAAGGCAAAATAACAAGTAAAATTACATTAATTTAAATTTATTTACAGAGGTGGATTATTTTAAACTGATATTTTTGCGCTCATTAATTTTTTTACTTTGTATAAATAGCATATCATCACTTATCAACATTTTCTGAATCCTATTTATTCTTTTAGTCTAGGAAGTTACACACCTTAAATGTAGAACCAAATTCTCTAGCAGAGTTTGCCCTGTAAATTACAGTTGATTTGGAAGATTTAATTTTTTTAAATAAACTTTAAAAAAAGATGTGATAAGAAGCTGATATCCACTTTGCATACAGAATAAACGCTCTGCAAACAAAACATCCATACTTTTTTAAAGCATTATGATTTGTTATTAATTTTGTTTTTATAGGATATGTTTTGGAGTTGCAGACAAAGTCTCTTTGATGAAATGAAGAAGAAATTTTCACAGGTGACAACTGAAGTCAACTATTTAGAGTGATAACCAAGATGCATCATAACAGCATGATACTCTAGCTTTTGATTAACATGAGCATGAATTACTTAAATTCTTTGCATGTTTTATGGATTTAAAAAAAACTCATTACATGCAGTCCTAACAATAGAAGCTTTGATATATTTAGTTCCACTGTTTAATTATATATGGTCCCTTATGAGCATCTAGCTCCTTTTTTTTTGTTTTTTTGTTTTTACCACCACAAAGAAGAGCATGGCTCTGATAGTTTGAAACAGTTTAATTGGATCGTTTAATTGTTGATTAAAATTTAAAAGCATGGGTTGTAAACACTGACTCAATCACATAGGATCCTATATCTAACACAATAAATTAGAGACTTGTGGCTCCGTATGCTTTATAACTTGTCCACAAACTTGAAGAACTATGCTGTTTGCTCAACCCAGCCGTCTAAAAGCTTACAGCATAAAGTAATAAGTACTTGTCATGAAGTGAATAGAATTTATTTTTATGCACCCTCAAACACCAATTTGGGATTGATGTGTTGTACTCTGTACTCCCTGAGCCACCAGTAGTGCCCTCTGATCAGGTCCTCTGCAAGAGAACCAACCGTGCTTTGCTAGTTGCTACTTTCAGTCTTCCAATGAACCAAGTGTGATGCCTCAGAGATAGATAGTGCGGAAAGGGGGAAGTTGTGGGTTGGAGAATGGCCAAGAGACTGTCCTGCGGGTTATTGTGGGGGGGCACAGATGGGAGCGACAAGAAGAAGACTCTCAGCTGGTGAACTGTAAAGTGGAATTAGTAGCTCTACTCCTGACACTCTGCCTGTGATTGGTGATCACTTTTAACCATGTGTTGCAACACATCCAAAGACGCTAGCACAGAAATTATTGAAGCTCAGTCTGTTAGCCTACATTTTTCTAGCCATTTAACAGTTAATACCACCAGCTGGATCTTCAGCTTTTCCTACAAGCGGGAGTTAATTGGATTACAGTGTATGCTCCCTGTCCTATTCCATGAAGTTAGAACTCATAAATGTAAGCCGGGCTGCTTGTAGAACATCAGCTAAGGCCAAGGAAGTCAGGGAGATGAGCCACTGAAGCAGGCTGCAAGCCTGCTCTCTTCCCTGGCGCACAGTGAGAGAAAGTTCTGTAACTGGCCGCTTGGACATTGTGGCAGTCAAGGCTCAGAGTGTGGTGCTGAGTGCTTAGAGAACATAGTGGATAAAACCCATCCTAAAAACAATCATGACTGAAAATCATTAAATCTGAAGTCATTGTTTTCAACTATGAACCTTGGGGGGAGGAGGAGGAATGGACGGTGAGGGTTTTTTTTCATGGGATTAGAATAAATCAGTGCTGCTATACAGTTTGGTCCCATGGTGCTCCATGGTACATGCTAGCCTGTCACTAACCCTTAGGGATTACAGCTAGGCAAATGAAGCCACGTGATCCCTTCTGCATCAAACCACACTGAGCCTACCAGTTAGATGAATGTGGACCAGCTGATGCAGTGGATGAAGTGAAGAAAGCTGTATCTCAGAGTAGCATAAATCAGTTGGAGCAGGATTGTTCTCCAGAATAGCAATTCTATTCTATGTGCTGTTCTCCTGATATTGCTTTATCTCCCACAATCTGTGAAAAACTGGTATTCTGTTGAACTCCTTTACTCTTTCTGTTGTGTGTAGTTTACATTCCAGCACAGTTGCAGTCTGCTTTCTCCTCCTCGGAGAGTTCAGTCCATAAGACTGGCTTTCTCCAGAAAGGATGAAATGATTGCAGATTTGCTGGAAAATATACCTTCTACCTGTGAAGAGCATGCTTTCCTGTGAAGTATTCTGCATTGAAGAATGCATCCAGCATGCCTACAGACTATGGGAAGCTTGATTTCTAATCTGAGAAAATTCACAATGGAAAGTGAGCCCACTTAATGTAGAAGTATTGCTTACTCTTTTCACTTTCTCTCATATTGCTTTATTTAGATGATTTAGATAATTTAGATAGATGCCTCAAACATTTATTTGGAGAAGGCTACAAAAATCACTTCAGCATTTAAGGTCTCCAGTATCCATATTGGCATTGTGTGTTTTCAGGTACTCTGGCTGTTGCTACAAGCCTCCATCCTTCATATAAGGCTCAGTGGTATAGACCCTCTTTACAGAGAGTACAACTGTGATATACTACTTCAGTTGCTTGCGTGTCTCTCACTTTCATGTATTACAATGCCGTTTGTGTGGAAATAGAATTATCTATCAGGTCTTGCCTGTAGCTCTCCATCTGGCAGGAAAGGACCGTTTTCTAGGAGATGATTTTAAGTCCTAGGTTACAATTTCAGCCTGAGTATGATTCTTGTTTACCTGCAAGTCTTCATCCACCAAAGATTGGCAATATCGCAGCATGAACCTGTTTGCCTTTGAGACCGATGTGCTTGTTCTGTAGTGTGCAGACATCTGGGCTTCTTGGCATGAATTTGCAAGAGGCAAGATCTTGTGCTTTCCACTTTACAAATTCAGAAGACTGGTTACTTTGGAGATTCTTATCCTCTCTACACACTCCTGACTCTAGTATGGTCTGTATTTTAAATATGATTTGTTCCTTAGTACTCTGGAAGTCCAAAACCTAGAAATAATTTTTGAGGGGGTTAATTTTAGTGTGTTTCAGTGAATCTTTGGCTTTCCACTTCTTATGCAGTAACTGTTATTGAAACACAACATTGGAAAATGTCCTTTCCTTTGTACTTTGGGGCCTTTGTGACCCCCTTCTCCATTTAGTTTTCTTGCTCTTCTCTAGTTCAAGATAGTTTGTTTTTTTCTCCTGTTTTATCAGAGATAAAATGGTGCTTAGAGCCATATGTACTAGTAGCTTTTTTAGCCAAGATGATTTACTCAGGCAACTAACAGAAGTTACTAGATCACAGGCCCTGGTTCTCTTGGGGGACTTCAATCACCCCGATATCTGCTGGGAGAGCAATACAGCAGTGCACAGACAATCCAGGAAGTTTTTGGAAAGTGTAGGGACAATTTTCTGGTGCAAGTGCTGGAGGAACCAACTAGGGGCAGAGCTCTACTTGACTTGCTGCTCACAAAGAATTAGTAGGGGAAGCAAAAGTGGATGGGAACCTGGGAGGCAGTGACCATGAGATGGTCGAGTTCAGGATCTTGACACAAGGAAGAAAGGAGAGCAGCAGAATACGGACCCTGGACTTCAGAAAAGCAGACTTTGACTCCCTCAGGGAACTAATAGGCAGGATCCCCTGGGAGAATAACATGAGGGGGAAAGGAGTCCAGGAAAGCTGGCTTTATTTTAAAGAATCTTTATTGAGGTTGTAGGAACAAACCACCCTGATGTGTAGAAAGAATAGTAAATATGGCAGGCGACCAGCTTGGCTTAACAGTGAAATCCCTGCTGATCTTAAACACAAAAAAGAAGCTTACAAGAAGTGGAAGCTTGGACAAATGACCAGGGAGGAGTATAAAAATATTGCTCAGGCATGCAGGAGTGAAATCAGGAAGGCCAAATCACACTTGGAGTTGCAGCTAGCAAGGGATGTTAAGAGTAACAAGAAGGGTTTCTACAGATACGTTAGCAACAAGAAGAAAGTCAGGGAAAGTGTGGGCCCCTTACTGAATGAGGGAGGCAACCTAGTGACAAAGGATGTGGAAAAAGCTAATGTACTCAATGCTTTTTTGCCTCTGTCTTCACGAACAAGGTCAGCTCCTAGACTACTGCACTGGGCAGCACAGTATGGGGAGGAGGTGACCAACCCTCTGTGGAGAAAGAAGTGGTTCAGGACTATTTAGAAAAGCTGGACAAGCGCAAGTCCATGGGGCCGGATGCACTGCATCTGAGGGTGCTAAAGGAGTTGGCAGATGTGATTGCAGAGCCATTGGCCGTTATCTTTGAAAACTCATGGTGATCGGGGGAGGTCCCGGATGACTGGAAAAAGGCTAATGTAGTGCCCATCTTTAAAAAAGGGAAGAAGGAGGATCCGGGGAACTACAGGCCAGTCAGCCTCACCTCAGTCCCTGAAAAAATCATGGACCAGGTCCTCAAGGAATCAATTTTGAAGCACTTTGAGGAGAGGAAATGGATCAGGAACAGTCAGCATGGATTCACCAAGGGCAAGTCGTGACTGACTAACCTAATTGCCTTCTATAATGAGATAACTGGCTCTGTGGATGAGGGGAAAACAGTGGATGTGTTATTCCTTGACTTTAGCAAAGCTTTTGATATGGTCTCCCACATTATTTTTGCCAGCAAGTTAAAGAAGTATGGGCTGGATGAATGGACAATAAGGTGGATAGAAAGCTGGCTAGATCGTCGGGCTCAACGGGTAGTGATCAATGGCTCCATGTCTAGTTGGCAGCCGGTATCAAGCGGAGTGCCCCAATGGTTGGTCCTGGGACCAGTTTTGTTCAATATCTTCATTAATGATCTGGAGGATGGCGTGGATTGTACCCTCAGTAAGGTTGCAGGTGACACTAAACTGGGAGGAGTGGTAAATATGCTGGAGGGTAGGGATAGGATACAGAGGGACCTAGACAAATTAGAGGATTGGTCAAAAGAAATATGAGGTTCAACAAGGACAAGTGCAGAGTCCTGCACTTAGGACGGAAGAATCCAATGCGCTGCTACAGACTAGGGATCGAGTGGCTAGGCAGCAGTTCTGCAGAAAAGGACCTGAAGGTTACAGTGGACGGGAAGCTGGATACAAATCAACAGTGTCCCCTTGTTGCCAAGAAGGCTAACGGCATTCTGGGCTGTATAAGTAGGGGCATTGCTAGCAGATCAAGGGACGTGATCATTCCCCTCTATTCGACATTGGTGAGGCCACATCTGGAGTACTGTGTCCAGTTTTGAGCTCCACACTACAAGAAGGATTTGGAAAAATTGGCGAGAGTCCAGCGGAGTGCAACAAAAATGATTAGGGGGCTAGAGCACATGACTTATGAGGAGAGGCTGAGGGTACTGGGATTATTTAGTCTGCAAAAGAGAAGAATGAGGGGGGATTTGATAGCTGCTTTCAACTACCTGAAAGGGGGTTCCAAAGAGGATGGATCTAGGTTGTTCTCAATGGTGGCAGATGGCAGAACAAGGAGTAATGGTCTCAAGTTGCAGTGGGGGAGGTTTAGGTTGGATATTAGGGGAAAAAATTTCAATAGGTGGGTGGTGAAGCACTGGAATGGGTTACCTAGGGAGGTGGTGGAATCTCCTTCCTTGGAGGTTTTTAAGGTCAGGCTTGACAAAGCCCTGGCTGGGATGATTTAGTTGGGGATTGGTCGTGCTTTGAGCAGGGGGTTGGACTAGATGACCTCCTGAGGTCCCTTCCAACCCTGATATTCTATGATTCATTCCAAGTCATTCAGCAAATAATGCCTGTCCGAACTCATTTTACAGTGAGTTTTGCAAAAGATTGATTCTCTTGAAGGTTCAGAAGTTTTAAAGCCAGCTCTCAAGATTGTTGTAGGTTGCAGATCTTCTGTTTTACTGTCTTAAGAACCAATAAGGTGGTGAGCCTCTTGTCTCATGGCTAGAACTTCGGATGGCTCTCTTAGGCAATTATTTCTCTACCCTCTGACTTCCCAAAAACAAACAAACAAACAAAAAGTTTTCATTCTCTGTTAACAGGATTTCTGCTATATAGATTCCCTAAAGCAAGTTTAGTACTATAAGAAAGAAATAAAGCAGAATTGTGAAGCCAATTATGTGGATCATTTACTACTAAACCATTAAGTGTGTGTGTGTGTGTGTGTGTGTGTATATTATATTTAAAAATGAAAGAGCAAGACAGTTGCAGATACAGGTTTGTCTATGATGAGAGTCCCAATTTTTCTCTTATTTCATTTTAATAATAAAAAAAAGTCAGAATGTGTTTTGTAAATTGCAGAACTTAATTATGCAGGGACAAATAGACCTGAACTAAAACCTTGCTAACTTTCGTTTTGCTACTGAATACTTCTGATAAACCTTTGCTGAAAAATGTATGTAAATTAGTAGAACTGTTGAGTTCTCATATTCCTTTGTTATTTTTACAAAACATACTATGTAAAATTACAATGCTGTGATATTAGTAAGGCTAAACCTAAACTACACCGATTAAATGAACAAAGTACACTTGATCCAGTATCCTTGCTTTTATTGTTTGCTTTCTAATTGTAAAGTTCAGTAATTTTTCTTCTTAAACATACCTAGTTTCTAGTACTTTAGAACTCTGATTTTTGTTTGTGTTTCTGATGACTGATGTCTAAAATATGTAAAAACATACATGCATAACTGTGAAAAGACTAGTTAGGATATCTTTAGGAGTTTCTAGCACATAAAAGCTCTACCATAATTTAGCTAGCATGAGAATTGAAATTACAGAAGAACCTTAGCTAGCACATGCCATGGCATTTAACATTGACTTTATACTTTCCATGCTTCTAAAATAAAAATTTTAGATTTAAATTTGCAAAATGTATTTGTTGTAGTTGGAGTGTTGTTACTTTACAGATATAGGAATTGTTTTTTTAAAAAAACTCTCCTTTTAACCTAATGAATAAGTTGCCTGCTCTGATTTCAGATAGAAAGTGCTGCTGATGAACCCAGAGTGCTGTGTGTAATACAAGATACTACCAATTCTAAGACTGTGAATGAACGTATCACTTTAAACCTGCCAGCTTCCACTCCATTGAGAAGGCTGTTTGAGGATGTGGCCTCCAAAGTGGGCTATGTTAATGGAACTTTTGATTTAGTTTGGGGAAATGGAATCAATGTTGCGGATATGGTAATGGCAAAAATTTATATATTTATTTATTTATTTTTAAGGAAAAAAATTAGGTGATAAAATGAACCTTTGTAAAAGTTTTTGTAGAACAGTACTTGCATAATGTTTTCAGTATTGTACAATGTTTTCAAATCTTCCCCTTGCATCTAGTTCCTATAGTGACCTAAGACCTGGGAAAATTTGTAATCAAACACAACCAAGCAAGTTAATGATGTTACTAGACTTAAATCTGAATTTCTTTTTGTTTTTGTTGTTTTAGTTTAGACTATTTTGTACTGTCAGGTGTATTCTAGAAGGAACAATTACTGAACAACTAATTGACAAGTTCTTAATATGATCATTCATATAAATCCCACACTGGCACTCGTTCTCCATATGTTTTTTTTTAATAAAAGAAACATCAACAACTAAATCAAGAGGTAGCTCGGGGAAGGGATAGCTCAGTGGTTTGAGCATTGGCCTGCTAAACCCAGGGTTGTGAGTTTAATTCTTGAGGGGGCTATTTAGGGATCTGGGGCAAAAATCTGTCTGGGGATTGGTCCTGCTTTGAGCGGGGGGTTGGACTAGATGACCTCCTGAGGTCCCTTCCAACCCTGATATTCTATGATTCTGTGACTATTGGTTCAGCTCCTGAATAAACTGACCAATTTGCAAATAAATCTTCATCAAAATATTTAATAAATGATTTATTCACTGGTTTCTTTTGGGGGTAGTTCTTTCTGAACTCCTAAGTTTATACTAAAAGCTGCTTATTTCGTAGATGGCAAGGCTATTTTCTTTTTCACTGTAGTATGATAAGTTATTTGAAGCAATATATTTAGAAGAAAACTTACTGAACTGGTTCAGAAAATCTTTGATTACATATAAATGTGTCTGATGTTTTATTCTTACAGACTCCTTTGGATCAAACCAGCGATAAATCTATTCTTGATGCTGGTTTTGAGGTAGGGAAGAAAAATTTTCTACATTTGACAGATAAAGATGGTGAACAGCCTCATTTAATGTCGGTAAGCCAAAATTGATATATTCACCACATTTATATTCCTTTCAAGCTTTACCAGAGAGAAAATGTGTCTATGCCTTATTCTTGTGACAAGATTACATTGTTCTTTTTCTAGCCCTATTTGTCATACTGTCTCTCAAAAAAACTGTCAGTGCATCTCAATTACATGTATTACCTGTTTGTGTCCCTGAAGTAAAAATACCAGTGATAAAAAATAGTCTGTTATTTTCTGTTACTGCTTGATAATACTTGCCAAATTATGTTCAATATTATATAATCAGCTAAACTTTGATTATATAAAGACCGGTTTTAACAGTATGGACTTAATAGTATCCCAGCCGAGTGTAAGATAATTCTGCATACTACATAGGATCTTTAGCAGCAAAGGTGTAGCTACAGCTTCAGTTTTCTAGGCTTGCATTTTTATTTATTTTGTAAAAAACAGATTAAACACAATAAAGGTTGTTACAATCAATTGTGGACTGCCACAAAAATGTTTGAAAGTTCCTGCTGAGTGAATTTTAGAATCCAAGGAAGTGAAAATAGTAATGGTTTATGTGAGCCAGGCATTGGGTAGGCTAGCTACATAAAAGATTTAGTATGCTGCTCTGTCAGCGTTTCCTTATCCTGACCTGCTGAGGCTTTCTTGAGCAGATTGTCTTTTGTGCCAGATTGGTTTTACAGTATGAGGGTCTTATCCTGAACATATTTTCAAACTCCCTTTTTTGTGACCAAAGTCAGAATTTGAATCCAGACTGGACAGTTTTTGTTTTGGAGGAAAATGGGATGGCGGAGTGTCCAACAAATTGCTGCTGGCTCTTAAAAATTGTTTTTGTGTTTTAAGTGTACATGTGCCCAAAACATTGGATTGCTGCATTTAAAAAACAGGAATAAAAATTGTATGAAGACTTATTAAAATAAAGGGTTGCCAACAGCTACATATAATAACTTCCAGTGATTTTGAGTTTCTTAACAGTTAAACCACAGAAATGAAATGTGACTTAAATCATCGCCATACAGGCAGTTAAGAGCTCTTACTGGAATTGTCATCCTTATTCTACCTTGAGCCTAGGTTATGACGGGGATCTCTGAATAGGGAGAACTGGTAGCAAACACCTATATTTAAGTTGCCCGACGCTGTCTACTATAGAAGATTCTTGCAGACTTCTTTTTTCAGAAGCTCTGATGTCTCTGTTTCCAACTAGCTTTTGAAATTCAGCAAGGGGAAAGACCTCTGGCTAGGGACTTGTTTCACATAAAATTTTGTTTTGTTTTTGTTGAGACAAACTGTTAAAAATAACTATTTCCCTACTGTCATTTGTGTTCATCAGGAAAATTTCTGGCAGTATGTTAGAATAAAAAAACTTTACTCTGGGGGCTCCACACATGGAATAGGAGCCAGTCTCAAAGCTCCCATGGTAGAATTGTTTGGTGCGGTACTACAGGTTCAGGGTTCAAACCTTACTGATGATGTATAATAGGGGGATTGTTACAGTTGTGCATAATAGAATTTGTTTTAGTTCTTTCCTAAAAAAACCAAAATAACAAAATCCACATATCTAACCCTGGCAATTGCATACAAAAATGTAGTAACACTTTTTGTTTGCAAAACTACTTTAGTTGGCAAAATCAAACACTTGAATGTTAGGAAATGCCTGATTTACGATTGCCTGTGCAACCTTAATTTTTTCCCCCTCATATGTGTATGCATTACAATAATATTTAACTGCAGAGTCATATACTGTTGTTTCCACAGGACACTTGCTTCAGTAAGTGCACAGGATAGACTCACAAGGGGGCAGAAATAAGGTTACAAGGGCAACTGTAAATCAGGCATTTCATAAACTTTGAGTGTTTGACTTTACAACCTAATCTTTTAACATGGGTTCTTTTGTGTGAGAGAGATATTGGTTGAGTTTTAACTTCTTCTTTTGTAAAAGTTAGTTGGGTTAAGTAAATTGATTTTTACGTAAAAATCAATGTATTCATATTTTAGGAGGAATCGGGTACAACAGATGATGGTAATCAAGAGAGGTTTATAGGCCCTCTACCAAGAGAAGGCTCTGTTGGTTGTACCAATGATTATGTCTGTCAAAACTACTCATACTCTTCTATCCTGAGTAAATCAGAGACAGGTATGGTATTTTGTAACACTTTGTTTTAACCTGTTTAATAAAGCAACACTAAGTGTTAATTATTTTAAAATAATATTAAAATTCTTCTTAAGTAAGCAGGATCTTAATTTATTTTGAAGAGGAAAGAGCCACTTATTTTAAATCCATTAAAATATTAGAATATTTTTTTATCTACTGTTGATAGTTCTTACCAGATCTGTCTTTGGGAAAGGGAGAAAAGTATCCCCTTCTTGGTCTATAATACGATTGCAATGTGTGTGAAGAAATGTTCCTTCAAAAGCAGGGGTTTTTTTGTGGGTGGTTAGGGAGAGAATTGCTTGGTGCCAGTGTGCTTTTAAAGTTTTAATCCACAACTGCGGTTGAATTTCTTGTTATTCCCAACACTCCACCTTCCCTAGACCCCAATTTATAATTTGGTTTTGACAGTACTGTTTGTGGGATTACAGTACATCTGTTCCCTCTTTTTCATGCATTTGTGTGTTCAGCTGGTAGTGTAAATCATGCCGTAAATGCAAATGGTAATCATATGTTGTCCTTTTATAGGCTATATTTGAAACTTTTCTTGACTTGTGACTTCACTGAGATTAGTGGTATGATATGGCTGCAGTAAACAGATCTTCTTTTCTCATTAGTAGTTGGAATTTAGGACTATTATTGACCTCTGGTGTTGAATACCGCAACACTGATAGGATGTAAACATTCACGTTATGGCAGTCCTGCTGGTCCAGGGTTTTGGGGTTTTTTTTTTGTTTTTTTTATGTGGGGGCAAGAAATTGTGCTAACTGATGTCAAATGTTTTTATCCAAATACAGTTGTGGGAGATAAATAATCTACAGTAAGAGAACAAATACAATATAATGCATATATCCCAATTTTGAACTCTTTTCACAAAAACTCCTGTTCATTGCAAAGGGTGGCTGCCTTTTGTATTATGAAAAGGGAACTGTACCCAAGTATTCCTTTTCACTTAAAGCTGCAGAATACAGAATTTAATGTCATAAAAGCAAATGTCCAAATTCATTTCTGTGTCACTGTATGCAGCAATATATTGAATTTTTACTTTGTCCCATATATGCTACATGGTTTGGAGAGAACTGGCCTTAATGCCACTTCAGATAGTTTCACTCCCCATCTCCCTTTAAACTAATTAAACTTGTTACTGAATTTAGTAGTAGTTTGTAGCTATTTTTATGGTGGGGGGGCAGGAGGGGGCGAGTAACTTTTTAACATCTTAGAGAGAGAGAGAGACAATAAAGGCTATTGATTTGTTATTAATCAGCACAAAGTGCTTTACAGATGATGGCTTAGGGAGTGATTACAACAGTTAAAGTTGCTATTTTGCTTTTAATTACACCAAACTGTGGATTTTTTTTAGTCTCAAGTGTAAATTACCTTCTTGATGTAAATCATTAAAAAAAAAAAAAATTAGGTTATAGCTTCACTTGTGCCCATGTTAGTAGTACCTAATAAACTTTGAACATTTAGTTTAATATTAATGAATTATCTTTTACAATATCATTAAAATATACTCATGTGGTTCAAGGAAATTTTGAGAAGTTGAATGCCAAATGACTTTTTAAACTGTACATCTTTAATGCTGTCCCAGTTTGAGCAATAATTAGCACATCAATTCATGTAATGTCTTCACTTTTTTATAGTGAAAAATGTGTTGTTTTAATGACATACCTGCATGTGATGGTGTTAATGTTGCTTCTATAATCATTCTTTCTTGTGAGTTACATATTAGTTTTCTTCTGTCAGGTGTGGAAACTACTTTGTGTTTCCAACTCAAACTCTTATTTGTATATTTTTTAGGCTATGTGGGATTAGTAAATCAAGCAATGACTTGCTATTTGAACAGCCTATTGCAAACACTTTTCATGACTCCTGAATTTAGAAATGCATTATACAAGTAAGTATTTGTTTTATATAAACAAGATTGTATCATTAATATTGACATCTTAGAAAACTAATGTAATAGACTTCTATCCTGCCACAGATATGCAGGCATGGCATGTGAATTTCTTTCATGTTACCTCTCCTGTTTGGAAATGCAAATGCATCTAAACTGCAGTGGCAGTTTTGGTTGTGCAGGGAGTGCAGTTGTTTCCAAGGTGGGTAGACATAAGGAACAGGGGTTGTAAGGAAAACAAGGAAGGAACTTGCCTCAAGAACAAATTTCTTCTCTCCTTTTCCTTTTTATATTCTAGATCAGGTTCAGTTACCTGGCTACCTAGAGTTTTAACCATGAACGGAACCTACAGCTGTTCTCTGTTCACACTTGTTGTAATCTCCCCAGGCACGTAAAGCCAACAACACATTTTGTTAAGTTACATCTACAATCACCTTATTTCCAAATAAAACCCCTTGCTCTTTTAAGTAGTGACTTTTGTGCCCAGGAGGAAGCTTTCTTGGCAACTGGCCTATAACTGTGGAATGTGGCTCAAGAAGAAATCAGAGTGACCAAGAACCTCTACATCTTCAAGTCAAAATAAAATAGAAAGTCTTCAGCTTCCCTCCAATAACTTGAGCAAAATCACATTTAAGAATACCCCAATCAGCCCAAGAAGCCCTAAAGTCACTTTAAAATTCTGAGGAAATGAGAGCAACACAGGGATCTTCTTGTGTCACTTTAATTAATTTGTAAAGTGTTTGGATACCATGACGATGGCTGCAGTATAAGATCCTATATAGATAATGCTTAAACATTTTTGCCATTAAATGACACTTAAGATGTTTCTTTGTGGTGGGTAATTTTGATGTAAGCATCCATCTGTGACACAGTAAAATGTGTTTTATGATCATGCTTTTTCCCATTAAACTGAATGAATGGTTTCTTTGTATGGGATTGTTTGATCTCCCCTGGCATATTATGTACCACAAGGTGAGCCGTGGGCTAGGATGGTTCTCTGCTGTGGTTAATGGACATCAATGGTACAATACAATTTCCCCAAATGTAGATGGAAAAACCTGTTAGATAACAATAGTAGGTCTTGTCTAAAGGTCTAGTACACCTATATCCAAATCAGGCATGCCTAAGTCTAATGTCTAGTTTTTCCTGTAGGGTAGATGAGTCCTAAGCATAAAAGTACATAGAATTGAGATGATAAAGTTGTCATTCATCTGCTCTTTGCAAAATGGGTTTTTTAGCTTTCTTCTAATCCTGTATATCTATCTTCATTTATATTGAAATCTATTTAAAACATTTAAATTACCAATATTTGATAACATCCAAATGTCTAATAGGGAATGTTAAGATCTTTTAAAAAGAATTTATAAATGTACAATCATTACATTCATAATACAGGCTTTTTAAAAAATGGCCTGAGTACCATAAATGTTAAATCCACACTTTATTTGGCTTGACAGTTTCAAAAACTGAAACACTTGTATGTTGTTTAAAAAGAATAAATATGTAAAAGATGGACTAGTGCATGGCCCTTGAGCATTTCAGATCGAAAGTAACTGTTTTGCAGCCATATTTAGTTTAGTATTAAAAAGCAATCATGATAGTGTTGTCACAGAGGACAGATTATTAAGCAAATGTGCAAAAGTTGTGTAAAGCAGAGATATGCACATTATAGTTTGAGTATATGCTATATCTGATGTGCTTTGCAAGTTTAAACTAAGATAGAACTACAGCTTTTGACCTATGAATACCCAGGTGCATTGCTTACAAACTGTGTGGCAAAGATTGCCAACAAAGTTGACACATCCAAAGAACACAGAATCATAGAAATGTGGGGCTGGAAAGTCATCAAGGTCCATTCCACTCTCCAACCCCCCTTTCTCCCCCAAATCTCTTGAGGTCATCAATCCATCCCCCTGTGCTGAGGCAGGACTAAGTATACCTAGACCAGGGGTAGGCAACCTATGGCACACGTGCCGAAGGCGGCACGCAGGCTGATTTTCAGTGGCACTCACACTGCCCGGGTCCTGGCCACCGGTCCGGGGGACTCTGCATTTTAATTTAATTTTAAATGAAGCTTCTTAAACATTTTAAAAACCTTATTTACTTTGCATACAACAATAGTTTAGTTATATATTATAGACTTATAGAAAGAGATCTTCTAAAAACGTTAAAATGTATTACTGGCATGCAAAACCTTAAATCAGAGTGAATAAATGAAGACTCGGCACACCACTTCTGAAAGGTTGCCGACCCCTGACCTAGACCATCCCTGATGGTGTTTGTCTAACCAGTTCTTAAAACCCTCTGCAGACATTGATTTCACAACCTCCTTTAGTAACCCGTTTAAGTACTTAACTATCCTTATAGTTGGAAAATTTGTCTAGTATCTAACATAAATCTTTCTTGCTGCAAATTAGGCCTATAACTTCCTGTCCTACCTTCAGTCGACACTGAGAACAAACAATCTACATCCTCTTTATTACAGCTCTTAACATATCCTTTTCTGCGCTACTGCTGCCCAACCAGCTATTCTCCATTTTGTATTTGTGCATTTGCTTTTTCCTTCCTGAGTGTATTGCACTTGTCTTTAATGAATTTTATCGTGTAGATTTTAGGTCAGTTCTCCAATTAATCAAGGTCATTTTGAATTCTAATCCTGTCCTCCAGCATGCTTGCAACACCTCCCAACTTGGTGTTATCTGCAGATTTTATAAGCATACTCATCACTCTAATGTCCAAGTGAATAGTTATGGACCCTTGCAGGACCCACTAGATATATCCTCCTAGTCTGACAGCAAACCATTGATAACTACTCCTTGAGTATGTTTTTTTCAGTCAATTGTGCACCCACTTTATAATTTCCTTTAGACCACATTTTCCTGGTTTGCTTTCAAGAAGGTCATGTGGGACTGTCAAAAACTTTACTAAAATGAAGATCAATCATATCTACTACTTCCCCCTATCCACTAGGCCAGTAACCCTGTCAAAGGAGGAAATTAGGTGGTTTTTGCATGATTTGTTCTTGAAAGTGTTGCTTGTGTCCATAATAGCAGCAGTTAAATCAGAGATTCTGAAATGATTGACATCTTTTATTTTGGTACAGTTGCTGAGAGTGGTTTATGAAACCTGGAGAAAAATTTGATTTTCATTAAGCAAACAGAACATCAGTTAACTCCTACAATTTAGTAGACATTTAAGGACAAGATAATTTCTCCTAACTTAAATGCTATTTTGTGAAATGAATTGCGTTAGAAGTATTACTCAAATATTTTATTTGTTAATAGATGGGAATTTGAAGAATCTGAAGAAGAGGCAGTGATGAGCATCCCTTACCAGCTTCAAAGACTGTTTGTTTTATTGCAGACCAGCAAAAAGAGAGCAATTGAAACAACAGATGTTACACGGAGCTTTGGATGGGATAGTAGTGAGGGTAATATTTGATGTTGGATTTTATTATGTGGAAAATTTAGAATAATTGTAATAGCTGTTGTTGTTTTCTGGCTAGTGCTCATTCAAAGGACACTCATAAGGGCACTAAACTGATATTGGTGGTGTAAAAAGACCTCTGTTCATACAATTTTAAAGAAGAACCTAAAACTAAGTTCCAATAAAGTAGTTTAAATGGACACTTCATTTCTAAAACTGCTTTTTGTTTTGTAGTGTGAGGCCAATGAATGAAAATTCATCTTAGATTTCTTGAATTTTTATGGTCAGAGTCCACAGAGTGAATTCAAACTTTTAAATAAGTATTTGAGATCATTGGAAAGATAATGTTACAGTTTTGCTTAGAAGCTTCACATTTTTCATGTAGAGTTTTAAGATTGATTTCCCCCAAATTATTTTTAAATTGTTTTTTTCACGCAGCTAGAAATTAAGTATATATTTCTGGCAAAAATCTTTAAATTGGAATTAAAGTTGTAAATATCAGTTATTTAAAGGAAATCCCCTTTTAAAAGATAATGTAGCTGTCTCAGAAAACAAAAATCAGCCTAGAAATGCAAAGGTTACACTTAAACAGAAAATAATACAGAAAATTCCAAACACATTAAATTTGGGGACGCACAGTTGGTCACTTGGACAATGTAATTCTGCCCTATGCCCTGATGATCTTCTGCACTTTGCACGTGTCCCGCCATGATATGAGATGAGACTTTACTTGCCTTAAACTTTCTGGGGAAAAACCTAGGTGGATTTGTTTTAGTTTTGGGGAAGTGTGGGTGAGGTGTGTCAGGTTTATAATGGAAGACGAATTCTATCTTAAACTGTAACTATGCAGACAAGCACCTCCATATTGTTTACATGTATATTCATACTTGTATGAACATATGCTCAAAACTTGTCCTAATATATATACATGTACATTTAGACAAGATGTATGCTAACTTTCTTCATTTTATGATTTTAGAATAACTTAAGCCCTACAGGGAAAGTTTTTACAGTAAATCATATCTTGGGCATAGAACTTTGACAGTACCCTCAAAACTAAATGATTTATTTTAAACAATATATATAATCTATAATTGTGCTATAGAAAATATTAGAAGGGTGTGAATGATTTTTTTTTTTTTTTCTTGTTTTCACTGAATGAGATTAATTTTACTTTATACCAGCATGGCAGCAGCATGATGTACAGGAGCTTTGTAGAGTCATGTTTGATGCTTTGGAACAGAAGTGGAAGCAAACAGAGCAGGTAATATACCATAAAACTTCATCTTTCAGGGAAAGAATGTTGGAGGAATGTTGTTTAACTCTGTCTTCTAAATGTAGTCATGTGGTAATTGTTTTGCAAGACGATTGAAAATCTGCCACTGTCTTTTGTCTGAGGCAGTGGTTGACTTACTGCATGCTTGAGTGTGATTTATTTTTTGAGATTGGTTTACAGATTTTATTCTTTTAATTAAAGTTGTGTGTGTAAAGGTCTAAGTCCTGGTCACAGTGAGCTGGATCCTCAGTTTTGATGTGCACTGCAGAAGGCCAGCTTAACTGACCAATTGAGGGTTTTCCCACTATGGAAGAAATTCCTAGGTACCCTTTAGCCAGCATAGATGGCTCTATGCAGCTTCCCTTTCCCTGCCCTAGATAAAACAGGCATGGCCATGGCCAGAGCATTGCTGCATACTATGGATATGCAGATGGTGTACTCGCCCCTTCGGGGTAATCATTAGTGGGGAGTTGCAGATGATTCCTTTGTAGTACCTTCCCCTGACCGGCCACCAGCATTTTTTGAACACAGATGAGGACTGAAATAATATAATTGTGATTAAGTAATAAGAAACAACATTATGTTTACTTTAGAGCACTGCTTTATATGTAGAAAGCAGGAACCACCGTGATGATAAAACTGTTCTCTAAAATAAACATAAGGTAGAAAACAGGAACCATCAGGACATTTTATTGCCCAGTAGCATGTGCTCTGAAGTGTGCATTTGTGATTATGAAATATATATTAAACATATGAAAAATATACAACTATGATCTCTCCCTCTTCAATTAAGTGTAAGGAAAAAGGGATGTCAGTGTAAAACTAAAGAAAAGGAATACTTTGTTTTAACCTTTTTTAGATGTTGTTTCAAACTATGCCAAAATAAATCTCTCCATTTGTTTTAGGCTGATCTCATAAATCAACTGTATCAAGGCAAACTGAAGGACTATGTAAGATGTCTAGAATGTGGCTATGAGGGCTGGAGAATTGACACTTACCTGGATATTCCATTGGTCATCAGACCTTATGGCTCCAACCAGGCATTTGCTAGCGTGGTGTGTACTCTTATGCTGACAGCTAGTACATCCATACACACATAGAATACATAATGCGACAGTGGTATAATTTCTTACATGGTAAGTATCATCCTAGATACTCCATCTTGGGGTGTTCGTCTTTGTGCAGTGAACCAGCTAGCAAGTTCTAGAAGATTTTTTTTAACCCTTCAATGAGTCCTACTGGTGCATGTATAAGGGGAGGGGAAATGCAAATATTCTGCCTTGAGGTTACAATAATTTATTATTTTCTTTCTGATAGAATTTTCAGTATTTCACCTAGGTATCTCTTGTGAAAACACTGATGTTCTTTTGATTGACTGGTGTGTTTTTTTTATTAGCACTTCTATTAGCTTTTGTTAGCACTGTTGGAAGGTTTAGTGAAAGAACAGGACAGCTACCTACTGAAATTTGGTTACTAGTTTAATCTCTGTGTTGGTTTTTATAATTTAAGAGTTTAAAAATAACACGTCCCTTATTCATTTGGCAAGCATTCTGTAATTCTAATGATAAAAATTCCATTATGCCTCTATTTTCTTTATTAATACTTTTGCACTGGCATTAGTGATATTGGCAAAAGTATAAAATGTAGGGAATAACGTTTAATCACCTGCTTTCCACAAGAAAAGTAATTTGCATAATGTTTCATACCACTGTTGTGATTTTAAAAATAAATACTTGATGGAATTATTAAAAATGGGCGATAAGTCAAAGAATTTTTATCCCAGAAATATTAAATATTTAAAAGCAATGCAAATATTAGGGTTATAAATTGCTTTATATTTATTTTATTACATTTATTTTTAAATGTTAATGTTCTCGCTTGTATTTAATGAGTTGGCACTGTTGTAAAACGTTAACATAATTCTTTCAATTTCTTAACAAAAGAACTGCTATCTCCAGGTTCGCTACCAGTATAGCTTCAGTTACAAAGGGCACTTAATATTTTAAAGCTTTGGATGCCAATCTTCAGGGTAATAACAAGGATTAGAGACATTCATCATATAACTTTAAAAATAGGATGGGAGTAAAGAAAATTTTCTGAGTGCCTCTCAACATTTTTCCAAATTTTGTGGAACTTCTTACACCTAACTGGAGGTGCATTTGAAACTGCAGTTTTAAGATGTTGCAGACATTGGTGTGTTAAATGGCTTTCTCTTGCATTGTTTTTTAAACTGTATTTCAGGAAATTTTCAATAATACAACAAACAAGGAATTTTGTCTTTTTTGCATTTTTATTGATACAGTGAATAGAGACTTTATATATAGACTTTCTATATAGAATATATATATAATACACAATTTTTAATAATTCCATTAATCACTGACTCTTCTTTTGAGTGGCGTCCTTAAGTCTCAAATTATTTAGTTGGGGATTGGTCCTGCTTTGAGCAGGGGGTTGGACTAGATGACCTCCTGAGGTCCCTTCCAACCCTGATATTTTATGATTCTATGATATTCTAGAATTATTTTCTTTGATAGGGAAGAAGTCTGCTACAGAATATTATGGAAAATTAAAATATTTGTGTGTCTTTATATATAAAAACAAATATACAGGAAGCTTCAACACTTAAGTACTTAATGATAAATATTCAGATTAGTTTAAATTACAGTTGATATTTCACAGCATTTGCTAAATATCAGTATCAATTAGGCGATGAAACAAACTAGTTTAAAGCTTTTGTGTTGAGTTAGTTACATGGTTGCAGTTTGTGTTTACGCTCCATTTATTTGAGCTATTTTATAATTATGCGTACTTTGACTATGCAGTTGATTCTCCTCCCTTTATTTGTCTTGTCTGTAGCAGATGTTGTTTTAGCTTTGTAGTCTTCAACAGTGGGGAGATATGGAGGATACTGGCTTTTGGAGAAGGGAAAAATCGCCTGTTTCTAAATGGAATTCTCTGAAGGTAGTATCCTCCATTGATCCACAGATGATGATGGTTCAGTAGGTTTAGGTAAAAAGGCAATGAGAGAGAGAGAGATACAAAAAGGTTCACACATGCGCTAATAGGGCTTGTGGAAGGGAATGTAAAACTTTTTAGACCTTGCTAGTCAGCTCCTGAGGGAACTTGCAGCAGGCGACACTACCCAAGATAGGGGATCTAAGGAGGATACTACCTTCAAAGAACTCTAGTTAGAGGTAAGTGATTTTCCATTACTTTTGAAAGAGAGATAATGGATGTACAAGATATAAGTAAGGTTATTATATAGTATGTCAAATAAAGTTTATTATGCCACTGTTTGCTATAGTATACTACATAAAAAGTTTAAATATGAAATTTTGTGTGTGAAATTTTTGTGAAACAGAATATTGGAGAACTTCCAAGAGTTATGAATAATTACACTTCCTTTTTGCCTTCTTTTCTAATCAAAATAGAACTTAAAACTATTCTAAATTTTCTGTCTTCAATTTGATATTGTCCTTAAGGTTTGCAGTTTGAAGAAACCTTATTTACTTTTCTGGTTTATTTTTTTCTTTCTTTGGTTCATTTCATGTAGTATAGCTTTACATTATTAATGCATGTCCAGGGGACTAGGGCTTTGCTAGCATACACTCCAAGGCCATCTAAATCAATTTAATAACTTTGCTTTGTTCAAGGGCTTAATTTTAGAAAAAGCATATACATATAATTTATAAAGAATTTACATAGATCTGAGACCTCCGTAACTAGTTGTGTTGCGATATAGGCCTGATGGTTATCTGACTTGTGATTTAGATCCTGAAAAAAATTATAGACAGACAATGGAAAACATAAAGTCGCCTATATTAGAATATTCAAGTTTAGAAGTATATTTTCTGTTGATGCAAATGGCTATATGGACAACAGCATTAGACAGTGAAATTATCTGGCTATCAATAGAACAGTATAGAGCTGTGTTCTCAACCTGGGGGTCGCAGGATGGGTTTAGCAGGGCTGGCGTTAAAGGCTAGGAAGCAAGGCAGTTGCCTGGGGCCCCACACCACAGGGGTCCCCTGCAAAGCTAATTTACATGTTTCAGCCTTGAAGCCTCCCGCTTAAGATAGGGGGTCAGAATTTTTTGTAGTGTGTGTGTGTGTGTGTGTGTCATAATTGTTTTAAGTCCAAAGGGGGTTGCCAGTACAAAAAGGTTGAGAAACACTGGTATAGAGGAGCCAAAAGAAGATTTGGTATTGAGGCTGAACTATTGTCTCAGCCCTAGAGGTGGCACACTAGGAGTAGGGCATTAGATAAAGATTCTCCATACTGCTTTCCCAGCAGACCTAGTCTTGAGAGGTATTGAGCATCCTTTGATTTTAGTGGGAGTTGTAGGAGTTGAGCGCTTTTGGATCTTGACTCCTCTTTAGAGACTGCAAACAAGGATCTTGTGATGTCAGCATCTGTCTAAAGAAGATGTATTCAGCCCATCATCTCATTTTATATAAGCATAAACAGCTATCCAGTTTTAATGACATTGCCATTACTGACCTGGCTTGATAAAAGAATAAGTATCCCATTACCCATCCTCTGAGCTTTCCAGTTTGCTTTCCATTATATCTTTAGGTTAGCAAACTCTTGTTTTTTTTAGTTGCTTGTGTAATTTGGGACATTAATTAGTCACATGGACTTTTTATTGATTTTTAGATTAATGAAATCATACCTATATACACTGACTGGCTTTCCCCTCAGATTTATATTTGTAGCTCATTTAACTGTTTATAAAAATTCTACTTCTCATATTCATAGAGCTAAACAAATATTTACAGTAATCTCAAATCAGTGGCTATCAGATGTAGTAGATATACCATAATGACATTTTGTGAAAAATGGAAGCTTATTTCAAAGTGCCTTTCTGTCTCAGGCAATGATGAGATTGGACTATTTTTATTACAATATGTTAATGTGTAAAGTACTATGATATTCAGCACCATAAAAGAACAAATAGTGATAGCTTGGGATAAAATAGACTACTTGAAAACTTTAAAATATTTTGGTTTTCTTGTTATATTAACTTATGGTGTGTGTGGTATCAATTTTTTTAATGTTTAAAATGTAATAGCTACCAGGTTAGATAATATTTCCTCGTGGATAAATTGTCTTGCTCTAAAAGTACAGTTACTGAAAGTAGGGGTCCTATGATGCCACTCACGGAGTGAACCACACAGAAACAACGTTATACCAATAGTTAATTTTGTTGAGTTAGTGATTTATAACCGAATAAGAGAGGAGACTGGTCAATACAATAATAACTGGAGTAGAGAAGATTTTATACTAATCATCAGAGGTAACTGATATAAAGACTACGCAGTGGAAAATTGGAGGAGAGATGGAAAATTTAGTATATTATACACACAGTACATCAACAGTGCTTACATATATGATACAAGTTGGAAACCTGATATATATATAATAATAGTGAAGGTTTTTAAATAATTCCAGTAAACCATAGGTCAAAGTGCATCTCACTATCTATTCCTGTGGTAAGCAATGAAATCATTAACAAGAATACATTACTGTTCATGATATTTCATTCAACTTTTGGAGGTCCATAGGAGCATTACCTGTTTTCTCCATAACACAAATATATTCTAGTATGGTTCCTTGTTGACTTGCACATCGTACCGAGTCTATGTAAACTTTACATAACCACTTATGTTCATCATTCACACGTCATTCGTTTGTTGAGGAATGAATTGCAACATTTTTCTTTTATATTGTGAATATATTTTTATAGAGACTGTTGCTTGTTTCCTATGTAACAAACAGCAATTATTGGAATAAAATAATTAGTACCAGAGAAAGATTTGTAGTAGCTTATGGAGAGATTTGGTAAGATTCCTGGCTTACATTTATTCCATAAGCAGTACCTCCATAGGCCATGTTTTTGTTGTCTTCTAAGTTTGGTATTCGACATGCTGGCTGTTGACTTGTTTTGCTTTCATTTAATTTGTTCTGAATTGTTAAATTGTTAGCCAGTCCAAAAACCCCACTGTCAAAACACAGCAATCCCTTTTTAAATGAAGACTTACAATTTATTTACCACCTACTGATTTTTATCTGCTATATTTTTAATATAACTTCCTGCATTTAGTAAATAATCTCCCAATCTGTTAACATTTTGCCTTTAGATTAAAGGCACTCTGCAGTATTTAGGAAGTAAATATATAGAGAGTTTACTTTAGGATCACTAAAAAGTTTTGACATGTTTAAAGAGCCTTCCTGCTTCAGAGTTGTGATTATCTTTTAGGGTTGTTAAGAAGTGATTTATTTTTTTCCTTTTTCTATTTGTGTACAAAAATAGTGAAGGATGGTGATAACTAACTTTCTCTGTGCAATCTCTCTGTGAAATTTGGCACATTTCTCATTGGTGAGACATTGTGGTCTGGAGAACAGTCCTTTTGTAAAGAGTCTCTCATCTCTTACAATAATAACAAAACTTTTGTTCATATGGAAAAAGCAGGGCTATAAAACCTTTTGTTTTGTTATTTGTTCTTAGTGCTTCCCTGAGTTCTCAGAAAAGAAATGGAGGGAGAAGGGATGAATTGGAGGCTTTTTGAAGACCTTCCCATATCCTTGACCTCTTCCCAAAATGGGATCCATCAAACAACATGATTTAGATAGTAGTCTTATAAGCTCTGTACCAGCCATTTTGCAATTGGTGAGTCTATTCTGCCCAACTAAGCCCCCTCTTATTTATTCGGACTTCAGGGAACAACTATGTTCCATCATGAGACAATGATTTTCAAAGCATCATTATGATTTTTATTTGATCCTCTTCTCTTTAAAGTAAGCACCATCAGCATGCCAATGGTATTTCTGTTTTAGATTGCAGAGATATCTGCAGGTGAGCAGATAACTCCGGAGTATCATCTGTAGTTCATAAACCCAGTCTCTCAGCTTTCACGCTAACTGGGTAAAGGTTTTAACCATTAGTAACTCTGGATAAGATTCTTCATTGAACTGCTTTAAAATTAATTGATTTTTTTTTTTTTTTTAAAGCAGATTTTGTTCTCACAGATTTCGTTACTGGTATGCACAATTTATACCCTCTATAACACTTGTTGAAAAGAGGAGAAAAATTATTAGCTAATTATGTTTTAACTTCCCGGCTATACTGAGAAGCTAGATGGAAATCACTATAACTCTTATTTAAAGGAGGATTAGAAATATTTCCCTTGTAGCTATTGGAGGTGACTCATGACTATTTTTGGTTTACAACCACATATGGTTTGTGCTAATAAGTAGACTGTATCCCTGGAAGATGACAATTGTGTTTCTCATTGCACTGGGAGTAGAGATTCAATATTTGTTTTAGATGGGAGAAAAAATGACTGACTTATTCTAAAGCAGCATTAGCATCCCCTGGCAGATTGAGAGACAGCCACCTACAAAACAGACATTGAGGAACTAAATAATTGCTCTCTTTCTTCTGTTTGTGCTTGGAATAATGTGACATGTGATGGGAGAAAGTATTGTCCCTGAAGGGAGAAAGCCATTTGTAAATTGTGGGATAAGGACGTGGGGCTGATGGCTAACTAAAGCAAAGTAAGGAATAAGATCAATTATGCAACAGCTGATTGAACAGAAGTGACTACAGGTGATGTGCAAGATAACAGGGATATATTTCATTTTAGATTGTGTGCAAAACCAGGACATGATGGACCCATCAAATGGCTGAATGAAATATAATTAATAGTAATGTATTGTCGTTCATGATTTGACTGCTTACCGTGGGGCAGGGCAGAAAGGTTGGTTTCACTTGATGTTTTCCTGATCTTTGTTTCTATGGGTTTTTTGTATCATCCTTCTAGACTTCTGTAATTCAAATTGCTTTTGAATTTGTGAATACTTCATATTGCAACCATTGTATTCTGTATTTGCAATCTAAGCATAAATATAATGTTCTAAATCACGTACATAAAAGTAAACATTCTTAAAAAGCAGGTAACATCTTTTTTATTAGGAAGAAGCGTTGCATGCGTTCATTCAGCCTGAGATCCTTGATGGCCCTAATCAATATTTCTGCGAACGCTGCAAGAAGAAATGTGATGCAAGGAAGGTAAATACATACCATTTGGGTAACATTACATTGGTTAGTGTTTATCTATGTAACATAATTTTGCCCATTGGATATTGTGTTTTTGTTTAGGGCTTGCGGTTTCTGCATTTTCCATATCTGCTGACTTTACAGTTGAAGAGGTTTGACTTTGATTACACCACTATGCACAGGATTAAACTTAATGATCGCATGACTTTTCCTGAAGAGCTAGACATGAGCACATTCATTGATGTTGAAGATGAGGTAAAGACCAGTGTATAGTCTTTCTGAGAACAATCTTTCTCTAGCATCTCTTAAAATCTAGTGTCACTAGGGCAGTGGTTTTCAACCTGTGGTTCGTGGACCCCTGGGCGTCCGCAGACTATGTCTAAGATTTCCAGAGGGGTCCGCACTTCCATTCAAAAACTTGTAGGGGGTCTACAAATGAAAAAAGGTTAAAAACCATTGCATTAGGGAAAACATCATGGCCAATATTTTGAAAACACATGCCTGTTAGGGTTCCTAAATTCTTATTAAGGCATCAGAAAAAGTTTCCTGATTTTCAAAAGTTCTGAATACCAACAGTTCACCTTGACTTCAGTTGAAATTACTGAGTGCTCAACACTTTTGAAAATCAGACCCCTTTTTTAGATACCTTAATCAGGATTTAGGAACAACTTTGGGCACTTAGTGTCAAAAATCTCATCCCATATTTCTTTTTCTGTGAAGGTTTGGAGTTAAAATTAATTTACAAGAGGGGGCTTCTGACAGTGCTCTATACTGTTATGTAAGGTGCCTGGGTTTAATTTCCAGTGCTGGTATATTTCTTCCTCCATCTTGTTAGAAGCTGAGAACAGTGAACTGACACTGAGTATAATTCATTTTCTGGAAAGTGAATGGTGCATTTCTAAACAGTAAGAATTTGATTTGGTGGTTATGAAAGCTGCCTCCTCCTCCTCCTTACCTAGAAAGATGGTGGCTTTGATACATGGCCTTTGGGCTGGGAGAAATGTACAGCAAAGGGCCTCTTCGGAGGCACTTTCATGGGCATGTGAGTACTATATATCTTAGATATTTCTCAGAATATCTGTTCTCTTCTCACTTCTTCACCCATATTTTTACAGAGTAAGCTGGATATAAAGTGCTTAAAGTTAACTTTAAAAGAGGACAGAATTGAAATCTGTTTCATTGCACCCACTGTGAAGGACACCCAGGCTTAATTTTCACTAGTAAAAAGGGTAAAATGTTGCATATTGAAATCTTGAAATGCAAAACTAATGTGTCTAAGCTTAAGGATTGCTTTGTGAGAACAGTGACTTTGAGATCAAAAGACTGTTGCTGTCAGCTGGTTTAGGATTAGTAGGCATGCTTCACTGGAAAAACAAGCAAGACAAACTTTCCATTTATGTATTTTTAATTTTGTTTTAAGTATTACAGAACTCTCAAGAACCTACATACTGCATCTATACGACTTCTGTTCAAGAAAAAGTAGCTCCATGGACATAATCCTAAAATAGACGTGTCGGGGATATCTAGCTAATTTTAATTTTAATATCAAAAGACAAATACATTTTGGGAGACTTTTCTCCTGGAATCCATTGGAACGTTGTTGGTACCCTACATCTACATACACCTCTACCTCTATATAACGCTGTCCTTGGGAGCCAAAAAATCTTACCACGTTATAGGTGAAACCGCGTTATATCGAACTTGCTTTGATCTGCCGGAGTGTGCAGCCCCGCCCCCCCGGAGCACTGCTTTATCGCATTATATCTGAATTCGTGTTATATCGGGTCGCGTTATATCGAGGTAGAGGTGTAACTTAGTTAGCAGTCAGAAGATTCATAAAATGTTACGTTTGTTTCAGTCTTCAAAACTTAACATCTTCCTCAGATTTACCATATGCAAAATATAGATAATACTGTACCCTATTTCACAGAGGATTATTTGTAAAACGCTTTGAAATTTGCAGGTGGAAGGCAGTATAGAATTGCACAGTATTTATTTTGATAATTCATTGTCTCTTGTTACATGTATGTGTACTATCATTTTTATCTACTTTATAAACTAACATTTATGGTTTATTTTTAAGAAGTCTCCCCAAACTGAGAGTTGCACTGATAGTGGAGCAGAGAATGAAGGCAGCTGTCACAGTGATCAGATGAGCAATGATTTTTCTAATGATGATGGTGTTGATGAAGGAATCTGCCTTGAAAGCAATAGTGGTGCTGAAAGGATTTCAAAAGTTGGCATTGAAAAGGTACTTTAAAAACAAAACATATGGGTACAACTTTAGTATGTTGTCCAGATAAATGGTGTTTTTTAAAAAAGTCATATTTCTTTGCTCTTGTTCTAATATTTAAGCCTGCAGTGTTGCAAAGAACACAAAAGGCTTGGGGAATTTCCCCATTCTGAGGGAATACTCACCTGGCCAGATCCTATGGATTTCCTGCTTTGTTCTGGCAGAAAGCAAAATAGAAGATAGTTATTATTTCTGGGCAGCACTTCCATGATGAGGTAGACTGTCAAATCCCTTGACACTATGCAAATATCTTGCAATTTAACAGAAAGGGCTAGAGAGTTTTGCTCAGTCTGTGGCAGGTTCCACTCTGTGCAAGTCAGCACCTTCAGACTTTTGGAGCATAAAATGATTATAGCTATTTTGTTCTGTCTCATATATTTCAGCATAAAATATGTTGTTGTATCCTGGGAGAATAAATTCATGAAGAGGCTGTCTTCTACCTGTAGCATATAGGAGCTTGGAAACCGCCACATATATGAATGCCTAAAATGGCTGACTAGTTTTCACCTGACTGCAAGCATGTTTCTCATGGAGGCTTGTTTTTATAAAGTATCATTAAGACAAAGAGCTACTAAAATACTGGTTTTCCCCAAGCTTGCCCCTTGTTCACAGCACTATCTTGCGGAGCTACATGGACTCTTATATCTAGCGAAGTACCATTAATATTGAGTTTGTCTGGAAGGGAATCTGAGATCCTTTGTCTGGTATCAAAAACATAATAGTGGAAAACGCTGGCCTTCTTTTGAAATGTTTTGTGATCCATTAGGACGTTCGACCAAGACAGAGTGTGGAGGGTCAACATGTCTGTGAATTAATAGCTTTATTATCACTTTCTTTAATCGCTGACATGAATTTGAGAAAATGGAGATCTTGTGTGAAACTAGCTAAGACGGGTGAGTCAGGCCATTAAGGGCTTGATCTTATCAGGAGCTTCCATGCCTCCTGGGAGATATTGAGTGCCTTCCAGGATGCACAATCAGAGTGTAAGTTTGCTCATTTGTCTGCATGCAGCTACACGTACTTTGCGCACATGCCATGTGACGTATGTATGAAACTTGGACTTAGGTGGACTTGACCTAATTATAGGCCTTCAGTTTTGTCACTTGCATCTTGAATTGTGCCCAGAACCAACTAATAAGCCAGTACAAGTGTTAATGTGCTCCTAGCAAACCACCTCACTCTGTCTAGGTACTACATCGCTGGAGTAGGCAGGATGCTTCAGTTACTTTATTAAAAAATATAAAGGTAGCACTAAATGATCCAATTAAAGATTGGAGCCTTTATGCCTAGGGACTTTACATAAACGTAATAAATTCTAAAGAGCTCGCAGTATTAGAATGTGATAGCAGCTGGATCAATGGGAAATGGGAAGAACAAGACAAGTAAAATTATAACTTTTGTATAATGAGCGGTAGTTACACTACACTAGCTAATAGTCTAGCTGCTTTATTAGCTAGTAGTCTAGCTGTTCTCTAATGTTTTTGTAGTTATCCAAGCAGAGGTGAATTTAAAGAGGTGTTTGAATGAGGGTAATGTTGTGGCTTTACATATTTTTATGAGCTCTTCCTACCCATTTTGGGGGTGGGGGTTGAAGCAAGAATGTGCTTGAGAGAAAAATTCAGCTAATGGACAAGGAAGACTGATGTATCTGGCAGAGCAGAGATAAAGACAAGTAGCATGTATTTCATGTAGTGAAAGAGGAGGGATTTGAAGAAGGTTTTCATGTCATAGCAACAAGTCAAGATGATTATCTTAGCAGCAGAGTTTTGAATAGACTTGAGGGAGGCAAGATTGCATTTGTCAAAGCCAAGTTGTAGTAGTCAAGATATGAGATGGTTAGGGCTAGAATTTATTGAAGGCCATCCCATGATGGGTACATTATGGTAGGTAGTGTGTTGTTGACGCAGACTTTGGTGACGCAGACATTGACATTGACATCTAAAAGGAAAAGTCAGTCTTTTGGTCAGCCATAATTGAAAGAGAGCATTATGGGCCACCACTACAATCTGTTTTTCTAGAAGTACTACAGTACCACCATGAGGTTGCAAACCTTACTCGGGGAAAGGTGACAAATGAAGATGAAAGTTCAACTCCCCTTCATTCTTGTAGGTGAAACCCTGACCCACAAGTACACCTCTACCTCGATATAACGCTGTCCTTGGGAGCCAAAAAATCTTATCGCGTTATAGGTGAAACCGCGTTATATCGAACTTGGTTTGATCCGCTGGAGTGCGCAGCCCTTCCCCCCCCCCCCCCCCCCACCCGGAGCGCTGCTTTACCGCGTTGTATCCGTTTTCGTGTTATATCAGGGTAGAGGTGTATTAGATATCTCTATCTTGTCTGAGTAGTCCAAGAGATTTCACCATACAGAAAAAATGGAAAAGATAGCTTTTTTGTCTTAAATAAATTTTTATTGCTGTATGATTGCTTAACTTTTTTCTTTTATCAGGCTCACAAATTTGGGATCAAAGTCCTGTTTTTTTGAGTTGCTAAGAGTTGAAAAGCTTGAGGAAAATACAGTAATAATACAGATCTCTGAAAACAGCTATCCATTTCTTGGCCCGCAGGAATGACCATGTAGAAAAGAAGAGGGTATTAGAAGCATTTAATATGCTATTGAATATCTTGAATTAGTGATCACAAAATACATTTTACAATGGCAACTCATTCCATGATAGCAGTGCCCCCTTTCTGTTGTTCAGTGATTACCAAGGACTCTAAGATGGAAAACTTAATTGCCTTTTACTGGTACAAGTCTTCTCTGAAATCTTTGGAAAAGTTGTTACTAATACTTACTTGTAGGATAGGCTTCCCTGACCTTATTCAGTGAACTAATCTGAAACATGGCTTGTAATGTTACCTCTAATTTTTTTATAGCAATGTGTGGAATGAATTTTGTTATGTGCACCAATATGAAGGTGATGTGTGGTGGGGGTGGGGCCGAGGGGTTCGGAGTATGGGAGGGGTCTCAGGGCTGGTGCAGAGGGTTGGAGGGCGGGGGGGGGCGGGGGAGGGCTCTGGCTGGCCATGCAGAGTCTGGAGTGGAGCTGGGGATGAGGGGTTTGGGGTGCAGGCTGCCCCAGGGCTGCGGCCAGAGGACTCTTTCCCCCCCCCCCAGCCCTCTCCCTGCTGGCAGCAGCCCTGAGGCTGGGCCCAGAGGGACCCTCCCCAGCCCTCTCTCGGCTGGCAGCGGGGCTGGTGCTGAAGCGCCTCTCCCCTTTGGCAGTAGCCCTCGGGCTGGGGCCAAGGCCCGCGGCAGCCCTGCACGCCCCAACTTGCTCCCCTCTCCACCCCTTCCTCTCTCCAGGTCCCTGTGGCAGTGCACCTGCGCGGCCCTTTATAGCCTGCTGCGCGGCTGTGCATCTTAGAGGGAATTTAGATGGCCTGTAGCTTGTATCTGTCCAGACCCATTAGGAAGCCGTGGATTGGTTGGAACTGAACCTTTATAAACCCTTTAAAGAGTGTTTGTTTTTAATAGTGTAATATCTACATTCTGGCCCTATAATAAATTAGACATTGGAGTTCTAGTGTTCAAGCTCAGTCTTGGGAATCCTGTAAATCTCTGTTGAGAAATAGGAGCTTGTTAACAGTCACTTGATTAGAGCAGGGAGTGAAAGTCAGAATACCCATAATCTAATCCTAGATTTGACAATGACTCTGCATTTTGACCAAGTAATTTAATCTTTCTGTGCCTCTGTGTTCCCATATGTAAAATGGAGAGGTTTACCCTACCTCAGCAGGAAGTTGGGGATTAATACATTCATGTTTGTGAAAAGAAAAGCCTTGAATGGAAAATGCTACATAAATTCTTTCCACTTCAGACACTTGAGCCTTCGGACTAATGACAAAGTTAAATCAGATACTTTTGTTTCTGGTTCTGTAGAGGTCCCCACTCTTTTCCCCCCATGCCCCAGTCCAAATTTTAGACCACAGAATTACGTTTTAAAGATACAAAAAAAAAAAAAAAAAAAGGAAACTACTTTTTGGCCTTCATTACACATTGGTTGAAAGTGTACAGAGAAGAATGGTAGTGTAATGGTCTCATCCTCAATACTTTAATCCCGGCTCTGACATAGTTCGTGACTGTGAAACAAATAGGTACGGTGACTTGCCTAATTTCCCCATGTGTAAAATGTGGATATTAACTACCTGACATAAGAAAATTGTTTTGAACAGTAATGCCTCACAAGTGTATTATGAGAATTAAAGTTTGTAAATTATATTGAAGATAAGTGCCTTGTCTATGCTAAATATTAGAGAGATGGCAATTGCTTCCATAGTTAAGGTGAAATAAGCCTGCACAGTTAAAGGCCTGGTCCACACTAACCCCCCACTTCGGACTAAGGTACGCAAATTCAGCTACGTTAATAACGTAGCTGAATTCAAAGTACCTTAGTCCGAACTTACCGCGGGTCCAGACGCGGCAGGCAGGCTCCCCCGTCGATGCCGCATACTCCTCTCGCCGAGCTGGAGTACCGGCGTCGACGGCGAGCACACAGATGTTTGTGGAGTTTATAAATTTAATTTGAGCTTAACTTCCTGGGTTGGCACTATTCACGTTTTTTAAACTGTACCGTATTATCAGGGCCGGCTCTAGGCACCAGCAAAACAAGCTGGTGCTTGGGGCGGCACATTTTTAGGGGTGGCATGGCCGGCGCCAGAATGCCACCCCTGCCACCCCTAAAAATGTGCCCCGGCTGCCCTAGCTCACCTCCGCTGATGCCTGCTTGCGCGCCACGGTGCGCGAAATAGCTGATTCGCGCGCCGCTGCTCTCCCTCCCTCCCAGGCTCTCAAGCCTGGGAGGGAGGGGGAGATCCCGAGCGGCTGCGGCGCGCGAAACAGCTGATTCGCACGCCGCTGCTCACCCTCCCTCCCTCCCAGGTTTGAGAGCCTGGGAGGGAGGGGGAGACTCTGAGCGGCCGTGGCGCGCGTGCCGCTTCTCCCCCTCCCTCCCTCCCTCCCTCCTAGGCTTGAGAGCCTGGGGGGAGGAGGCAGGGCTGGGGATTTGGGGAAGGGGCGGAGTTGAGGCGGGGCCGGGGGTGGGGTAAGAAAAAAACGGGGGGGGGGGGGACAGCCAAAATTGTTTTTGCTTGGGACGGCAAAAATCCTAGAGCCGGCCCTGCGTATTATTATTTATTTCTTTGAGTTAGTGAAACTTTCCCATCCTTAACATCAGATAGTTTTTTGTCTGAAAATTATTTTTATTAATTTTTAATGCCAGGTTCATACTCTACAGCAGGCTTTCTCTGTTTTCTTTGGATAAGGAGAATATTGTAAGTAAGGTGGGGATAACATTTAATATTTTATATCTACATTCATATTTGGCATCTGTATAAGAAGGAAGGGTGGTCTTGTGGTTTTAAGGCAGTTGACTGGGACTCCGACTGGCTCTGTGACCTTGGACAAGTCACTCATCTTTCAGTTCCTCTCTTCCACATTAGTAAAATGAAGATAATACTTCCTTTGTCTTACCTGTTTTTTAGATAGTGGCTCTTTGAGGGTGGGGACTGTCTCTTTCTATGCGTTTTTTACAGCGCCTAGCACAATGGGGCTCTGATCTTGGGTGGGGCTTCTGGGTGCTACTGTAATTCTACTACTAATAATGCAGAATAGTACTTGTAGAGAGCTCTATGCACAATTGCTTCATTGTTATTTTTCATGTAACTATACACAATTGAGAAACGTTTTTTAAATAACACAGGTGCAGTTTGTCAGAATGAGGTATTACAAGTTCTCTGTTCCTTACTTGGATTTTTTTTTCTCTTCCCTAGAATTCTTTACTGTATGAACTCTTTTCTGTAATGGTCCATTCAGGAAGTGCTGCTGGTGGCCATTACTATGCCTGCATCAAATCTTTTAATGATGAGCAGTGGTATAGTTTCAATGATCAACACGTCAGCAAGGTAAAGTAATATTTGCTGCTTTGTTTCCCCCATAAATGAAACAATGAACTTGTATTATTGTTCATGACTCTCACTTGTAGTATTTGAAGTAACATGCATATTTTTGAAGTTACAGTGCACAGACTTTGAATTTAGTTTATATCACTTTTTCAGCTCATCTAGTCTCAACTTGTTCATGTATATATAATTCATTACTTAATTTGAATGTTAAGTGCTTTTGCGAAATCTTTTCATATGAAGAATGTTACATGTGATTCTTTTTTATTTTAATTTTTCATATATTAAGTCGTCTCATATTTCCAGCCACCATCAGTGCAGACTGCATGATTTAGCCTGTCTGGATCTGTGAGGACCTAAGATATTTCTTTTTGAGGGAAGAATGCCTTCAGAATGTGGTTTTTTGAATCTCTCCTCCCCCCCCCCCCCCCGACCCCTTTCTTTGCCTTTTGTATCACTATTGGATCAAGAAATGGAAGTAGCAATGCAAACCAAAGAGCTAGGAAATAATGGTCCACTCTTTGTGGTAGCACTCTACAAGCCTTCATTGTAGGCTCAGTACTTGCTATCATGATGCCCCACCCCAGGGCAGTTTGTTTGCTCCTCTGAGCAAGTCTTCTGCCTGCAGCATGGTCTGTCATCAGTCACCATCTGTGCAATATAGCAAGTTAATTGGGTGGTGTTAATTCTCAAGAAATATGAGAGATTTCCGGATATAGGAAGAGGCAAGGTTACCTGCTTCAGCTGATTAGGACATGTTATGGCTTCTCCATGCTGCTTTATCCTGTTTAATAGAAATCTTCGTTTTTTTAGGCTAATTTTGCTCTTTATTTACTGTCCCCCTTCTTCCACACCACCTCTGTACAAAAGAAAACACAACATATTCTTTCTGGCTAAAGATTTTGAGAAGTCTAACATTCCCATCTCTCTTCCCTTAAGGAATTGTTCCCTGACCCTAGGAGAAAAGTTCATGGTCCTGGCACTGTCTTCCTGTAAAGACTTTGAGGATGGTTCTGATGAACTTCCATAAGGCATCCTGATGATTAAGGGAGGGAAAGTCTTATAGGAGTGGAAGTCTCCTATTAAATGTGAAAGCCTTGTCCGCTTTAGTCTTATGCCTTCCCTTTTAAAATACACAAGGGCAACTTCCTGCTTGCTTAAAGAGTTAATGTAATAGTTCTGCCATAATTCAAAGGTAGTGGAGTTAATCCTGTCCTGCTCCAAAGCTTCACATATCTTTACCTTAGTAAAGCTTTTGATACTGTCTCCATGACCTTCTCATAAGCAAACTAGGGAAATGCAACCTAGATGGTGCTACTATAAGATGGGTGCAAAACTGGTTGGAAAAACGTTCCCTGAGAGTAGTTATCAATAGTTCACAGTAATGCTGGGCATAACAAGTGGGGTCCTCCAGGGATCGGTTCTGGGTCCGGTTCAGTTCAATATCTTCATCAATGATTTAGATAATGGCATAAAGAGTACACTTATAAAGTTTGCGGACGATACCAAATTGGGAGGGGTTGCAAGTGCTTTGGGGGATAGGATTAAAATTCAAAATGATCTGGACCAACTGGAGAAATGGACTGAAATAAATACGATGAAATTCAATAAGGACAAATGCAAAGTACTCAATTTAGGAAAGAACAATCAGTTGCACACATACAAAATGGGAAATGACTGCCTAGGAAGGAGTACTGTGGAAAGGGATCTGGAGGTCATAGTGGACAACAAACTAAATATGAGTCAACACAGGGTCGCTCGGGGGGGAGGGGGGGCAATTTGCCCCGGGCCCCACAGGGGTCCCCACGAAAATATAGTATTATATAGTATTGCAACTTTTTTTATGGAAGGGGTCCCCGAAATTGCTTTGCCCTAGGCCCCCTGAAGCCTCTGGGCGGCCCTGAGTCAACAGTGTCACACTGTTGCAAAAAAAAGCGAACGTAATTCTGGGATGTATTAGCAGGAATGTTGTAAGCAAGACATGAGAAGTAATTCTACCGCTCTACTCTGCTGATTAGGCCTCAGCTGGAGTATTGTGTCCAGTTCTGGGTGCCACATTTCAGGAAAGATGTGGAGAAATTGGAAAAAGTCCAGAGACGAGAAGACAGAGAGGGGACAGAACCATTTTCAAGTACATAAAAGGTTGTTACAAGGAGGAGGGAGAAGAATTGTTCTTAACCTCTGAGGATAGGACAAGAATAGGGCTATAAGGTGGATAGAAAGCTGGCTAGATCAGCAGGCTCAACTGGTAGCGATCAACGGCTCGATGTCTAGCTGGCAGCTGGTGTCAAGTGGAGTGCCCCAGGAATCCATCCTGGGGCTGATTTTGTTCATTAATGTTTTGTTTTTATTAATTTGTTCATTAACATCTTCATTAATGATCTGGATGATGGGATGGATTGCACCCTCAGCAAGTTTGCAGATGACAATAAGCTGGGGGGTAGAGGTAGATATGCTGAAGGGTAGGGATCGGGTTCAGAGTGACCTAAACAAATTGGAGGTTTGGGTCAAAAGAAATCTGATGAGGTTCAACAAGGACAAGTGCAGAGTCCTGCACCTAGGACAGAAGAATCCCATGCACTGCTACAGGCTGGGGATGACTGGCTAAGCGGCAGTTCTGCAGAAAAGGACCTGGGAATTACAGTGGACGAGAAGCTGGATATGAGTCAACAGTGTGCCCTTGTTGCCAAGAAGGCTAACGGCATATTTGGCTGCATTAGTAGGAGCGTTGCCAGCAGATCGAGGGAAGTGATTATTCCCCTCTATTCAGCACTGGTGAGGCCACATCTGGAGTATTGCGTCCAGTTTTGGTCCCCCCACTACACAAAGGGGTGGACAAATTGGAGAGAGTCCAGCGGAGGGCAACGAAAATGATTAGGGGGCTGGGGCACATGACTTACGAGGAGAGGCTGAGGGAACTGGGCTTGTTTAGTCTGCAGAAGATTAGAGTGGGAGGGGGCGAGAGGGGATTTGATAGCAGCCTTCAACTACCTGAAGGGTTTCAGAGAGGATGGAGCTAGGCTGTTCTCAGTGATACCAGATGACAGAACAAGAAGCAATGGTCTCAAGTTGCAGTGGGGGAGTGTCAAGGCTATATCCCCACTTTGAACTTTAGGGTACAAGTGTGGGGGCCTGCATGAGGACTTCTAAGCTTAACTACCAGCTTAGTTCTGGTCCGCTGCCACCATTCCCTTCCCTGGGAAGCTTTGAGAAATCTTTCACCAATTCCCTGGTGAATACAGATCCAAACCCCTTGGATCTAAAAACAAGGAGAAATTGACCCTTCCCCCCTCCTTCCTTTCACCAACTCCTGGTGAATACAGATCCAACTCCCTTGGATCTAAAAACAAGGAAAAATCAATCAGGTTCTTAAAAAGAAGGCTTTTAATTAAAGAAAAAGGTAAAAATCATCTCTGTAAAATCAGTATGGAAAATAACTTTACAGGGTAATCAAACTAAAAGAGCTCAGAGGACCCCCCTCTAGCCCAGGTTCAAAGTATAGCAAACAAAGATAAACACTCTAGTAAAAGGTACATTTACAAGTTGAGAAAACAAAGTAAAACTAAGACGCCTTGCCTGGCTTTTTACTTACAAGTTTGAAATATGAGAGACTTGTTTAGAAAGATGGGGAGAACCTGGATTGATGTCTGGTCCCTCTCAGTCCCAAGAGCGAACAACCCCTTAAACAAAGAGCACACACAAAAGCCTTTTTCCCCCCCCCCAAGATTTGAAAGTATCTTGTCCCCTTATTGGTCCTTTGGGTCAGGTGTCAGCCAGGTTACCCGAGCTTCTTAACCCTTTACAGGTAAAAGGATTTTCAAGTCTCTGGCCAGGAGGGATTTTATAGTACTGTACACAGGAGAGCTTCCCTTTATAGTTATGACAGGGAGGTCTAGGTTGGATATTAGGAAAAACTCTTTCTGTAAGAGGCGGTGAAACACTGGAATGGGTTACCTAGGGAGGTGGTGGAATCTCAATCCTTAAAGGTTTTTAAGGCTCTGGTTGGGATGATCTAGTTGGGGTTGGTCCTACTTTGAGCAGGGGGTTGGACTAGATGACCTCCTGAGGTCCCTTCCAACCCTAATTTTCTATTATTATTCTATGATTCTAAGAAGCAATGGGCTTAAATTGCAGCAAGGGAGGTTTAGGTTGGACATTAGGAAAAACTTCCTGTCAGGGTGGTTAAGCACTGGAATAAATTGCCTAGGGAGGTTGTGGAGTCTCCGTCATTGGAGATTTTTAAGAGCAGGTTAGACAAACACCTGTCAGGAATGGTCTAGATAATACTTACCCCTGCCATGAGTGCAGGGGACTGGACTAGATGGTCCCTTCCAGTCCTATGTTTCTATGCTAAATGTAACTATAAATCTACATTATTGTTTTACTGACAAGAGCTCCATTTGAAGTCAATGGCAAAATTCCCATTGAGTCAAGATTTTATCCTAGATTTCTGTCCCTAAAAAGCATTTAGTACTTACTCCCAAAACACTTACAAAAGTTATGATGGTGATGCTAGTGGATGCTCTGAGGACTGACTAAGTCTATGGGGATGTATGTGTGTACACACACACACACACATACAATATTGAATTTGAGGTGTAGCTTAAGCAAAGCCATACTGTTACTGTACCATTTTAAATTAGGCAAATCCATCGCTTGTAGTTATTAGGGTTTCTTTGGTAGCTGACCCAAAGTGTTTTAAGAGAGCTTACAACTTGCTTTTCTTCTACATTTTTCCAGTTGGGACTGATTTTTTTAAGTATGACCTTCTTTGAACTCTTATCTAACAGGAAATGTGCCTTCTGGGATTTTCTACATTGAACGTATTTACTTGAATTTTTAAACCATGTTATAGAAGTAACTTTTGAAATTCATATGGAAGTTGAAAGAGACTGTATTTGCTGTCATGTTTCTCATAATGCATATTAAAATTTGTCTAAAACTCACACTTCAAAAAAATTAAGGATATTTATTTTTCAACCTAAAAGGGAGACCTAATCACCTCTAGACACACAACTTTTATTTTCTTGTGCATTTAGAAAATAAAAAGAAACAAATGTAAAATAGTGATGAGTTTAGTATGATCTGAGTCCACATTGACTAAATTGTCAGTTTTTCCAATACTAATAAATGCTCATTGACTATTGTTACTTGACAAAGAATGAACTTTTTAAAAAAAACCAACTGGTTTTGCTTCTAGATTACCCAAGAAGATATTAAGAAAACATATGGTGGGTCCTCTGGAAGCAGAGGCTATTATTCCAGTGCTTTTGCTAGGTTAGTATATCTCTAATATTCTTTCTTTTTTAATATTGGTATAGTCCAACCAAACTGTTTGCATGCCGCATTATGGTAAAAATGGTATAATACATTTATGCAAAATAATTCTAAAAATTGATGACAATTTCAAATCTTCTAGCAATAGTATGAATTTCATGTTTAAAAACAATATTTGTGTTTACTGAATTAATATACAGTATTACAGTTAACATGTACAGCTATTTATTATATTAATAATTTTAATAAAAATATTTTATTTTGGCTTCCAAGTCAGATACTGATATTCTTAAAAATATTTCCCTCTTAGCTCCACAAATGCATATATGCTTATATACAGACTCAAGGATCCGACAAGAAATGCAAGTAAGTGTGTGGTTTTTGTTTGGTTGGTTGGTGGTTTTTTTTTTTTTTTTTTTTTTTTTTACAGATACAGATTTTGACTAAAAATGTTAATTTCAGAGTAGGAAGGCTTTTTAGAGTGTATATGGGGTTCTAATTGCTATGTCTGTTAGACTTGATATTTTTATAATGAGCGTAAGTAATTTTCATACATGAGGCAAAGTAGAAGTGCAATTTACTTTTGTAGTTACTCTTTACCCTTTTAAAATAATTTGCTCACTTGCCAGTGTGATAATTCATGGTATTAGGATAGGAGTGTCTGTTTGGTAGGTTTTACTGAAAGGTTTGTTCTCTTTGTCCTGTTGATATAACCAGTATTCAGAGGCCTTCAGGAGCAATTTCTCTTCTCTCTGTAGACGTTTTTCAGGTACTTTAAACAAGGATAATAAAAAAGCAAATAAGGAAGCTTAATGTTTTTCCATTTAGATTCCATTCAGCACTAGAACAGCGGGGAGGGGGAAAGGGGTGTGAGTAGGTGATTCAGCAGGGTCAAAGCTCTGTAAAGTACAGTAGAAGCTTGTTTTCAAAATATTAAATTGTGGGAAGAACCAGCATATTAAGATTAGTCCATGTTTTTTTTCCTTTCCTTTTATAATCCAGGGAGATACGGTCAGTTGTGGAAATGTACCCAAAACAGTAGTAGTGGCTACACAAAATATCCTACCACCTAATCAGTCAGAATAGAGGGGGTTTTTTGTTTGTTTTTTGTTTGTTTTTGTTTTTTTAGAATAAGAATCAATGGAATTACTGCAGAGATAAACTTGGTTTGTGATTTCAAAGCTATAGTTTTAAAGAAAGTAAAGCTCTAGTGTAACCCCAGCCCATTGCCACAAAGGGAAGATAGCTCAGCTTCTGTGCTGAAAAACATTTAAAATTGTTTACAGATTCTGACAGCCGGTATTAGAACTAAATTTAGCCATATCAAATATTTATTTATTTTTATATTGATAACAAAAATAGGTGTCTGCCTGGACTTTAGATGCCCTGAAATAATTTAATTTAGCCCTCCTCCCCTCCCCCCAGGGTAATGGATTGCTTTTCCAGTACCAGCAGATTAGAAACCTTTCCACCTCACATAGACCTCTTTAATTCTCAACACCCTCCCTGCCATAAATACCTAGGGGATAGGATGGGCCTGCTGATTAACAGATTTGGGCTCTGACGAACCAGAATAAGTAAAATCCAGAAGCAGTGATCTCTTATGGGGAGAGCGCTCTCAATTGCCTACTTCTATTTATTTCAGTTGTGCTAGCACGTAGATGCCCCACTAAGGATTGTTTACACAGTATATAATATAATGAAGGGTTAGACCCATAACAAGGGAGCTTTATCTTAAGCATCTCTGATCTCAAGAGGAGCAGTATGGCATTGGGAGAGAGGTGGTCTTGTGGGAACCATGTCGCAAACCATTTAGGTCTTTGTATGTTAAAATCAACACTGTGAATTCCACCAAGAAACTTATTTGGCAGTCAATACAGATTCCAAAGCATTGGTGTGTCTCTTCTGGCTCAGAATTATACTTAATAGTGCAGAATATAATTGCCTGATTAACTTCAGTTTCTTAATGGCGTCAATGTCAATGTGAATAACTGCCCTAAGGTCTTCATCAAAGAGAAGAAGTTGCATTTTTCTCTCCAGGTGCAGGTTGAAAAAGTGTTCTTGGCCGTACTCGCTATGTGGTTGCTAAGCAGGCCAGTATATCTTAACATGTGCATCTGTTACAGATGGCAGTCCCATCTATTTGTAGATGTGTGGCTGTCACCTGCATATGCAGTTGATGAATTCCATCACCTCACAAACGGGTGATAGAGCATTCAGCACTCAGTTGTGTGTGCATGCAAAGTTGTGCATATGTGTGTGGGGAATGGATTGAAAATCTGGCCTATGTAATAACATTCTGCCATTGTAACTGTATTAAAAGGAAAGCTAGACAATCATCAGTTTCCCTTAACCCTTTCCTGCTGCGTGAAATTTTAGACTGCATAAAATTGACCAGAAAGTCAATCAATTAGAACAGCTATGAGCAAGATTATGCAGTCAAGGAAATTAGCAGCAAACATTGTGAAGATAACAGCAAAATATCAGTTTGAATTGACACCTTGGAATTTAATTCAAAGAACTTACATTGATGGTTTAGATATATTTTGGACTTGCATGGTGAATTTTGAGCCTTCTGTTATATTTTTAGACAAAAAAGGTCATTTTGCAACTTCAGAATTGTACCATTCCTTGCTTGCTTATTAGTCTGGCTGCTTCAATACCAGTTGTTTCAATGGCAGCTATGAGAATATCCTTTCCCCCCCCCCCCCCCCCAAGTCCAAGCTTGATTTAAAACAAATCATATTTGTTTACAGTTAAAAAGCAAAGAATTTTCTTCCAGCTTGCATAGATACATTTTGGACAGGATACCACTGGTTCTTCTTTGGATGCTGGTCCCTGTATGTATTCCACTGTGGGATATACATGTGTTCCATGTGCCTGGAGTCGGAGAAATTTGAAAGTAGTGTCCGTTAGCCTGCATGTGTGCCCTTGCTTTCCTCGTGCCTTCAACCAAGGAGATAAGGGGAGGCAGGCCGACCACCTCTCCAGTTTCTTCTTATTGCAACATGCCTGTGTTGGAACCTCCAGTGTTTGGAGCTCTCCTTCGAATTCTTCTTTCTGTAAATATTAAACATTGCCTTTGTTGTTATAGTTATTTCTATAGTTTTAATAACTTTTAGTAAAGTATTTATAGTTAGGTAGATTTTCTACCTCCTGCCCCACCCTCCCAATACACTGTTACGTGTATCAGACTATTCCCAGGACTCAGAGCTTCAAGAATTGTGTGTCCTGCCCCTGTTCCTTTTCACTCAGCGATGACCATCTGCTCTGCTTATGCTGTCTCAGAGAGGCACACATCGTAGTTAGGTGTAATATCTGCCAGTCTTTCCCTAGCCATACCTGTGAGCCGTGGGAATTTTGGCTTAGAATAGGAGGCCAGGAGGCTGAAGTCAGACCCAGGCTGTAGGATCCCCTCCTGCCTCCCATACATTGGCCTGAATCTACATGGAGTACACCCCGTGCCACGAGGTCCAACTCTGCTACAGGAGAGTCTGTACCCACAGAGGCTCATCAGGAAGGCAGAGAATGCTTGCACAAACATAAAGGCAGGTCCCCTTCTAAATTGGCTCTTAGATCATCTGACACAATGCCAAATAAGTTGAGAAAACCTACTCTGTCAATCTCTAAGAACTTAAGATGTACTGAGTCCCTGGGACAGCACTCTAAAGCCCATCCTGTGAGGGCTCTTTCCATACCGGACCCTGTTCTGAACAGTCAGAGCTTCCTCCTGACCCTGCTGAAGACAAGGACTGTGAACCAGTTCCGCCTATACCAAGAAGTTTGCTACTTTTGTCTCCTGATGATGCAGTCACCCTGGCATCTCCGTCCCCTCTGGATGACCATAAACACTCAGTAGTTATTGCACAGGGTGGGAGAAGCACTCCAGATCTCTCTCAGGAAGAGGCCAGGATCACCAGCATAAACTCCTGGATATTTTGCAAACCACCAGATTCAGCCAAATAACACTTCCAGTCAACAAAGTTTATTCTTGAACCTGCTAGAGCAGTCTGGGAATACACCAGCAACATAAGCCCTTACCGCCGAGAGCAACTATATTATTTCCCATCCGAGGGAGCAGGATTCCTTTTTATCCACCTGGCACCGAACTCTCTCCATGGAGAGATGTGGACTACATATTAAATCTGCACCTTCTGACAAGAAAGCTGAATGTCTAGACTTATTGTGAAGAAAGGTATTTACATCTTCTAGCCTTCAGTTTTTGTATAGTGAATTGTCAAGCACTGTTGGCTAAGTACAACTATTTCAACTGCTCAAAATTCATGGATTTTGTAGACAAGCAACCACAACAAGATAGAGCTAATTTCCAGGCTCTTATTGATGAAGGCAAGCTGGTGGCCAGAACTGCACTTCAATCAGCAGTTGATACAGCAGAGACATCATCTATGTCGATGGCAATGGTCATTGTAATTGGTTGAGAGTCATGGTTACACACCTCAGGATTTCCCAGGGAGATCCAAGACACCATGGAGGACTTGGCTGTCTTCACCAAAGGGCTTTTCAGTGAAAGGACAGATGAAAGACACCCTTTTCAATGAAAGTCCTTACACACTTCAAAGGACTCTAGAGCCACTCTCCATTCCCTGGTAATGTATACACGTACCCCAAAAAGGAAATAGCACAGACAGCCTAACAGACCAAGACCGGCAGCTCTGTTTTATCACCAGTGATCTTATGACCCTCCTCATAAGAGGCAGAGAGTACAGAAGTCTTGTTTCCTTGCATCCTCACATCTACAGTACCATCTCAATCCCATCCGCTGATGAAAATAAAATTTTGACTGGAATTTGAGAGCTACAAACCATTAACAATACCACCACCCAACCCCCACATACCAGTTGGGGGTCGTTTAGCACTGTATTTCCACATCTGGAGTGCCAGGACTATGGACAAGTGGGTATTAGATGTATAGATTGGTATAGCCAATTTGGCTATATGATTGTTTACTTCCCTATCTTCTCCAAAACCCCCATCCTGTTCCTCTTCAGGGGCCATTCTCATGAGGGAATTCTCAGACAGGAAGTGGAGTCCCTCATCCAACGAGGAGCAGTAGAACTCGTACCTGTTCAGTACCAAGAGAAAAAGGTTTTTACTCTACATACTTCCTAATCCTCCAAAAGAAGGGAGTTTGGAATTATCTGTTAACTGAAGTTTCGCATGGTCACTGTGGCATTTATAATCTCATCCCTGGAAAAAGACATATGGTTTACCACTCCTGATATGAAGAATGCTTGCTTTCATGTAGATATTCACCCAATACACAGACGTTTTCTCAGACCACTGCAAATACAGAATGCTCCCATTCAGCCGTACCACTGCTCCCCAAGTCTTTGCCAAGGTCTTCCTGGAACTAACAGCTCATTTTACATAGGAGAAGACTGTGAAGTTATTCCATCTCAACAATTTGCTTCTTGCTGCCACGAGTTGTCAGGAAGCCCACAAGACAATCTCATTTATGCTTCAGCTAGTTTCTTCTCTAGGGGTACGTCTTCACTACCCACCGGATCGGCGGGTAGTAATCGATCTATCGGGGATCTATTTATCGCGTCTCGTCTAGACACGATAAATTGATCCCCAAACGCGCTCCCCGTCGACTCCAGAACTCCACCAGAGGCGGAAGCGGAGTCGACGGGGGAGCCGCAGCTGTTGATCGCGCGCCGTAAGTCAATCTAAGATACGTCGACTTCAGCTACGCTATTCTTGTAGCTGAAGTTGCATATCTTAGATCGATCCCTCCCCCTAGTGTAGACCAGCCTTAGGAGTTAAAGGCAACTTGGAAAAGTCTGTTCTTCTTTGAGTTCTTGCTCATGTTGATTCCATTCAAGATGTGTGCGGGCCCACGTGCACAGTCATCAGAGATTTTTGCCTTAGCGGTATCCGTAGAGTCGAATGTGGTGCCCACTTGAGTGCCGCGCTCATGCGTCAGTATATGAGGCGCTGCTGGCCCTACACCCTCAGTTCCTTACTGCCCATGATGGTTGGTCAAAGTGCCTTGTCTTGCATAGCAAGAGCGCTAGTGGTTCTTAACAGCCCATTGTTATTTCCTTTCTGTATAGTTTGTAAGTACTTAGTTAGCATTTTAAGTGTTAGTTGTTAGTTTAGTGGTTAGAGTCCTGGCTGGGACTTTGCCCTGGAGCTGGGCATGCCCCGTTCCCCGGGCTTTAAGCCGTGTTCTTCATGCAACAGGGTCACTAATGCATGGGTCACTTCATGCAACAGGGTCACTAATGTTGGCATTAGTGACCCTCATAGCAGCTGTTTGAAGTGCTTGGGGGAATCCCATATAAAGAAGTAGTGCAGGATTTGCAAAAAAATTCGTCCCAGAACCCAAAAGGAGATGGACCGCTTGAGAGCCCTCCTGATGGAGGCAGCACTGTGCCCAGCGTCGGAGCCCTCCTGATGGGATTCTGCTCCTAGCACCTCTGCATTGGTGCAGAGTGCCCAACCAGCACTGGGATTCTCCCAGAACCGTTCCCCTTGGCTGGTGCCCAAGAAGCGTCGGAAGAAAAAGGGCTCCCCAGCACCGTTCAAGGAGGGGAAGGGGGCTTTAGGCAAAGGACCTAGTTCAGGACACGTGCCCACCCCGGAGCTACAGGGGAGTACCGCTAAGGTTGGACCCCCTAGCCCAGACAAGGATCTGCCTCCAACTACTGGGAGTGGTAGGGGATCTTGGCTTCTATAGGAACTTTTGTCGTCTGAGATGGCCCATGCAGCCAAAGAACTGGTGGGCCTACCGGTCCACAGATGCCATGCCAGGTGCCAGAAGTGGCTAAGGCCCTGCAGCCCAAAGGCAAGCCATGGGACCTCCCCAAAGGGCAGGGGAGCACTATCGGTCCCCGGATTGCCAGAACAAGGCACCGATCCTCACTCTCCCAGTACTGACCAGCCTCCCAAGATTACCTTTGCACAGATCTTTATCACCCAGGCAGTCTCCTAGGCGCTGGTCCCCGCCGTTGCAGGACCACTAGCCATCGCAACACGGATCTCCACTGCCTTGGTACCACTTCAGGGACAGGCGGCAATCCCCGCCCTCTAGACACCCGTCTCTGAGAGTTAGTCGGTACATGCAGGCCTCCACAGCCCCGCCATGGTCACCGGAAGGGGATTGGTCTGAGTTGGAGCTGGGGTTCAGCCTATTGCCAAGGGAGTACAAATCCCTGTTGGCCCGTGAGACCAGCACGGTGTCAGCGGCATGGCAGCAGGGACAATGGCCTGGTCAATGGCCATGTTGGAACCCTTGGGGGATACTGGTGATGCCGGTCCCATACTTCCACCATGGAGACAACTCAACAGGCATCAACACCCAAGGAGCCATCTCGGGGAAGGAGAACCCGCCCCTCCCCTGGTGATGCCCTCGTCTTCGTCGCCGGCTGAAACGGTGGCCATGCCCTTCTGGATTGGCTGTCCCCCCAAAGACTTTAAGAAGCACCAAGCTCTCCTTAAAAGGGTAGCTACCAACTTAAACCTCGAAATCGAGGAGTTGGAGGAGCAATCAGACAACTTGTTCAATGTCATATCATCCTCCACCCCGGCCCGCATTGCACTACCTGTCCACTCGGGTCCTAAAGAAGTATTTTGTCCCCACCAAGGGGTTTGACTATCTCTATACGTACCCATCAGTGGGGTCGCTGGTCGTGTCCGCAGTTAACAGGAGGGACAGGTGAGCGGCACACCAAAAAATAAAGACGTCAAACGACTAGACCTCTTTGGCAGAAAGATTTATTCGACGGCTAGCCTACATTTCCGGGTATCCAACCACCAAGCCCTGTTGGGAAGGTACAATTTTAATTTATGGAACTCCCTTATCAAGTTCAGGGAGGCCCTTCCACAGGACCTGGCCCTTGAGTTTGCCACAATCCTGGAAGAGAGCAAAGCGGTGGCAAAGGGCACCCTCCATATGTTGAGATGCTACAGACTTGGCCACCAGAGTGGCCATGAGGCGCAGCTCTTGGCTACCATCTTTGGGGTTATCCCAAGAGAAGCAGGCCACAATCCAGGACCTCCTGTTTGAGGGTGCAGGGCTCTTCTCTGAGCTCACTGATGCAAGGCTGTAAGGTCTTAAAGACTCCTGGGCCACCCTGCGGTTACTGGGCCTCCACACTCCACAGCAGGCCAGAAAGCAGTTCCGGCCTCCTCCACCTTGGTCCTGGGGGCTTTCCCGGCAGGGGACCTACATGAGAAAGGACAAGGACAAAGACAAAGGGTTTAAGTGACACCGCCCTTCGTTCTCTCGATTGCCTGCTCAACTTGGCCCTTCGAAACACCACAGGGGTCAGAGACAGCTGTTCTGGGCCACATGGTGGTCTGCGCTTACATGGTCTGGCACGCACAGCTCCATCTCAGGCCCTTCCAGATGTGGCTCGCATCGGTTTTCATCCCCAACAGAGACAACATAAACCAGGTAGTCAAGATTCCGGACCACATACTGTCATTGCTCACTTGGTAGTTGGACCCCACATTGGGGTTGGAGGGAGTCCCCTTCGCAGCCCTGTTCCCGTCAATCAACCTGGTCTCTGATGCTTTAGCTCTGGGATGGGGAGCCGATCTGAGCGATTTCTGCATGCAAGGTTGTTGGTCGAGTCGCAATTGCTCCTTACACGTAAATGTCAGGGAGCTCAGAGTGGTACGCTTAGCCTGTCAAGCTTTCCTGCCTCATATGAAAGGCAGAGTGGTTCAGGTCCTGACTAACAATACCGCCGCTATGTTCTACATCAGCAGGCAAGAAGTCCTACATCTTTTGCCAAGAAGTCCTCAGGCTCTTGAACTTCTGTGTTCAGCAACCAGAAACACTTTGGCAGATCACCTCAGCAGGACCTTCTCGTCTCCCCATGAGCGGTCGCTCCATCCAGAGGTAGTCAGCATCATTTTCTACATGTGGGGGACTCCCCAGGTGAACTTGTTTGCATCCAGGCAAAACAGAAAGTGCCACGCTTTCTGTTCTATTTGGGGGACAGACAGAGGGTCCCTGTCAGACGCTTTCCTGCTCCCGTGGTCGGGGGCTCTGATGTACGCCTTCCCTATCGTGCCATTAATCCAGAGTCCTCATGAAAATCAAGCAGGACAGAGCAAAAAGTAATCCTCATAACGCTGACTTGGCCACGCCAGCAGTGATTTGGCATGGTGCTAGATCTCTCGGTGGCCGCCCCGTTATAGCTACTGCTCCAGCTGGACCTGTTCTGTCAGAACCATAGAAGACTCTTGCATTCTAACCTGATGGCCTGGCTGCCGCATTGTTGAATGCAAATGAGCGGCTCTGGTGTCCAGTAGGTCCTGCTGGGCAGCAGAAAACTCTCTAGCAGAGCAACCTACTGGGGGAAATGGAAACTGTTTACATGCTGGTCTTCAGATAAAGGTATTCGACCCGAGAGAGCCTCACTACAGTTAATCCTGGATTATCTCCTGCATCTTAAGATCCAGGGTCTTTCTCTTTCATCTGTTAAAGTCCACTTGACCGCTATATTGGCCTTTCATCCTCCGCTTGAGGGTAGGTTGGTTTTCACCCACAACCTTTCCGCCAGGGTCCTCAAGGATTTAGAGAGCCTACACCCTAACATCAGGGACTCTGTTCCTTCGTGGACCTAAATCTTGTGCTGTCGCGACTCATGGGAGCCCCCTTTGGGCCTCTAGCATCTTGCTCCCTCCTCCTCCTTTCCTGGAAGGTTGGTTTCTTGGTGGCAATAACATCTGCCTGCAGGGGCTCCAAGATTAGGGCACTTACCTCGGAGCCGCCCTACACAGTGTTTTACAAGGACAAGGTCCAACTGCGACCTCATCCGGCCTTCCTACTCAAAGTTGTTTCGCAGTTTCATCTGACTCAGGACATATTCTTACCTGTCTTCTTCCCTAAGCCTCATAAGTCAGAGGAAGAGCGCAGGTTGCACTCTCTGGATGTCCGTAGGGCACTAGCCTTCTACATTGAGAGGACCAAGCCTTTTCGTAAGTCGCCGCAGTTATTCGTCGCAGTGGCCGACAGGATGAAAAGTCATCCAGTGTTGGCCCAGAGAATCTCCTCTTGGATTATTGCCTATATCCGCTACTGCTACGACTGGGCCAAGGTGTCCCCTCCAGCGATTGTAACCGTCCATTCAACCAGGGCACAAGCCTCTTCGGCAGCTTTCCTAGCCCAAATGCTGATCCACGATATCTGCAAGGCTGCCACCTGGTCGTCCGTCCGCACATTTACATGGATAATGCTTGTGAGTCATCTAGAATGGAATCGACATGAGCAAGCCCTCTAAGAAGAAAAAACAGCTTCATGCATTTAAGTTACCTCTTTTGCCAGACTCCGCCTACATTGCCTTCAGGCATGACTCTACACTGTGTATTCACCAAACATAAACATGAACACTATGGTAACAATTCCTTCCAGAGTAACAGTTTCTCTAACATGGTGGAAGGACCCTCATCAGGTCTTTGGGGGAGGGATAGCTCAGTGATTTGAGCATTGGCCTGCTAAACCCAGGGTTTTGAGTTCAATCCTTGAGGGGGCCATTTAGGGATCTGGGGCAAAAATCTGTCCTGCTTTGAGCAGGGGGTTGGACTAGATGACCTCCTGAGGTCCCTTCCAACCCTGATATTCTATGATTCTGTGACATCCCCTTCCTACCATCTTCTCTTTTTAGCTAGGTAGTGCACATGGACAGCCATATGTCTCAAGACACTTGGATACCTTGAGAAGCCAGGATGCACGTCAACCTTTTGGAGTTTTGGGCAGTTCAAGAAGCTTGCAAAGTTTTTCTGAAATTCATAATGTCCCACCATGTCCTCATAACGTTAGACAATATGGCAACCATCTTTTTACATCAAGAAACGGAAGTGTGAGATCAATCCACCTGTATGTAGAAGCAGTCACCCTATAGAACTGGTGTATCAAGAATCAGATCACACACTGCTGGCAGCTTACCTTCCAGAAACACACCATGTGCTGGCAGATGCCCTCAAACAGGCATTTTGCCATCTATCATGATTGGGAATTGCACAAGTCAGTAGTAAGCAACATTTTCACTCAGTTCTGTTCACCTCCCAAATGAAGAAGAAATGCAACACACATTGCTCCAGAGGTGCTCTAGGGCTACACTCTCAAGGTGATGCTCTCCTTCTTTCATGATTCGGTCGTCTGACCTACACCTTTCCTCCTTTACTGCTCCTACCTTGAGAAAATTCATCAAGACAGGGCAAGTCATTCTCATTGACCCGTATTGGCCCAGACAGTTTTGGTTCCCGTACTTGCAGTGGCTGTCATCCTGCTAGCATCCAATCATTTTCTGACCTCTTGACCCAGGAGAGTGGCAGAATCAAGCATCCTAACCCCGATATGCTTCATCCTACAGCTTGGTTTTTGGATGGCCATCAACACTAGAACTTTCTTGTTTGGAATCCCTACAAACTGTCCTTAACAGCAGAAAGCTTCACTAGGAAATCCTGTTCAGCCAAGTGGAAGCGTTTCTCCATCAGGGCATGTGAGAAGCACATATAGTAAGAGCATATTCCCTCAATTTTGGATTGTCTTCTTTTTCTCAAAACGGATGGCCTTTCCCTGAGTTTTTACGAGTCCAGCTGGCAGCAGGCAGTATGTGCCCATCTGATGGTTACTTGGTTTTCACTCACCCGTTGACTATCGGATTCTTAAAGGACCTAATTAGCACCTTTCCACCAGAAAGGAAGCCTACCCCTCATTTCAACCTGGTGCTGTAAGCTCTGTCAAAGCTTCCCTTCAAGCCATTAGCTACATGTTCCACTTCTCATTTATCTATGAAAGTTGCATTCCTTGTGGCTATCACCTCAGCCAAGAAGGTAGGTCAATTGGGAGCCCTGTTGATCCCAACCTTCTATGTACAAAAGACACAATTGATTAGAAAATCTCCCAGACTCTCTCTTTCTCTATGGGGGAAAGAGTCCGAGATCAAGCTATCTCCTCTCAGAGGATCATGAAGTGGATCTCTGGTTGTATCTTACTGTCAATTTTCTCATCTTCCTCCATCACAAGTGTAGAATGAGCCCTCAAACCCAAGAGCAAAAGCAACATCTACAGCATTGCTTCATGAAGTGCATCTGGTTGACATTTGTAAAGCAGTGACATGAACTCCCATACATATGTTTGCGAGATGATATGCTCTAGTACAGTACTCTGCTGCTGATGGCTCCTTTGGGACAGCAGTGCTTCAAACTACTCTGCTGCCTGCGACCTTGCCCTTTCCTCCTTCCTGAGTATTGCTTGTCAGTCACTCGTAGTGGAATACACATAGGGACCAGCACTCAGAGGAGGTTTTTTATAGTAACTGGAGGTTATTTGTGATGTGTGGTCCCTGTCTTTCCCTGTGCTTCAGACCTTACTTGGATTCATGGTAAAGAAGGAACTGGAGAGGCGGTTGGCCGAAATGCCCTTTCATTCCTCATTTGGAGGCACAAGGGTAAGGGCGCCGGGTGCATGCCAACGGACACTGCTTCCAAAGTTCTTGGACTCCGGGCACATGGAGCACATGTTTATCCCACAGTGGAATACAGATAGGGAACACACATCTCAAAGAACCTCCAGTTACTATAAGGCAAGTAACCTCCTTATCTCTGCCCCATGCCAGTATATTTCTCCATACAGTGAATAATGGTATACCTCTAGTTTCAAAGGAAATACAACATTTTGTGTGTAATAGGGGAAAAAATTACAAGAGAAGAGCTATAGGCTAAGTACCGGGTTCCAGTGATTTCTGAGAAGTTGGGTGGCTTTAGGTATATATTAGCTATAAAGAAATACCATATGCTTTAGTGGAAACAAAGATATGAGTTAGAGACCATTAAAGAATCCTCCAACTTGCAATAGGTTGAGTAGGTTGGTGATAGAATGCTGTCAGCCCAAGGATTTTTACAAAATATATGGCTAAAATAGAATATCTAAGAGAAGAGAACATAGAATTGAGTGATGCAACATTTGAATGACTGAAATAATATTGGTCATTCCCAGCAAGAACCAGTAATTTCCATATGCTGTTTACTCTGAAGTTCCACAAAACCTGTAACTAATCAACCGCTGAGCATGTTTTCACAAAGATGCATTGGATAGTATTTTCTCAAGAAACAAAAAATAGTGAGGATTCTCAAATTTCAGCATCATCAATGTCTAACCTTTATGATATATTTTCATATTGTCCAATGCCTAACTATGGGCAGCCCACATCTTCTACAAAGGAAGTGATATCCTAAACTACTTTTTAAACTCGAGAAGGAATGTGTCTAATTTCACAGGGCGTATGTGACACTTGTAGGCCAAAAGACTTCATTTGCAGGTGTTAACTTGTTCCTCCTTTAACTTCTTTGAGAAATGTCACAGATTCTACATTTCTCCCTTTGTAGCAGAGAATCTTACCTACTGCACTGTTTTTATCAGTGCATAATTGATCAGTGCATAATTATTTTATCATTATATTGATGATATAAGTTGGAATGTTCTCCTGTTCCTGGAAGGTGAGTGAGTTGATTGTAATAAAAAAACATAGTCTTCAGTCTTGACTCTTGATAAACAGCAAAACTCCTTGCTGACGCTGCATTATCATCTAACACTGTCCTTAGTGGAATTCTAATCTCTTTGATAATGCAGGAGTACAACTGAATGAAGAAATAAAATCAAGTTGACCTCACCTCCCCTTAAAACACAGGCGAAAACAGTCAGTAGCTTAACTGAAAAGAATAAAGTAGGAAGGGAAGAATTTGTCAGGTTGCTGAGAGGATATTGCAAACAGTGAAGAATTCTACAAAAAAAAGTGCCATTTAAAAAGTAGTCTTCCTTTTAATCAGCATTTAATTTTTGTTTTTATTTATAGAATTTCTTGAAGTGAATGAATATCCAGAGCATATTAAACAATTGGTACAGAAAGAAAAAGAGTTAGAAGAGCAAGAAAAGAAGCAACGTGAAATTGAGCGCAATACTTGCAAGGTTAGAATTCCAGGTTGCTTATCATTGACTCTAAACTTCTATTAAGAACAGTTGAAATACGTTGTAAATGATTACTACAATACCATGAGTCTTATATAGTGTGTGAAGTATTTACATAGGTAGCTCAATAAAAACTAAAGCGCTACATATCTGAATGCCATACAAAGTGGAGGGCAGGGCTATCATCTGTAGTCAGCTAGATCCCCGAATTTTAAACCACTAAGTAAACAAAAGTGCCATATTTTAGTAGTCTCTGACACTCAAAATCTTTCTATATACCAGTGTGGCCCCTAGAAGTTTCTTTCAGAAATGAGATTCCTTGTCTGGTTTTTAAATCTAATTTTCTGGTTGGAAATATATAACAAGCAAAAAATATGGCAGCTGGAATCATGCAGCTCTTAGGGTAAATTTCAATCAGTCCACCTTAGGAATAGATGCTGTTTTTCAGTGACAGCACTGTATAGCCTTAAAAATTACATTGTTAACATGAAACTGTACTTTCACATCCCTTATTGGTAGATTTTTGGAAGAGGATGCATTTTAATATAAAATTTATTTCTTTGTCTACTATTTGGTCAGTGTTCAGTATAATCTCTATAATTCTGGATCTGGCACTTTGTGACTTGTAATTTTAAACCTTTTGTTCAGCAAATACTGCTATTCAGTTTCTCTTCCACCTTCACCCCGGTGTTGCCTTTTAAAGTGTTTTCAACTGGTTGAAATAAGGCAAAAGCTGAAGTACTGCTCCAGCTGTGTTTTGTTTTGGTTAGTTCAAGATGTGGCTGTCCATTCAAACATAGTAATTTTAAACCTTTTAAACACTAAAAGACATTACAGTATGCTCCATTTATCCGAATGGCCAGGAAGGCACCCAAAACTTTCAGATATCCAGGCATTCGTATAAAAGGAAGTTGTATTTTGAGCTGCAGTTTCAGTGCATGTAGCCCTATGTTAGTGAATCACCTGCTAATACGTTCTCAGTTAGCCTCTTAGCACCTGTTAGAGCTAATCAATGGCTTTGTTGTGTTAATGCTTAACACTTGGTACTTGGTTAAAGAATTAAAAACAATTTTATTGAAAATAAATTCTAACTCTTTAATAAAGTACAGAATATAAAGCATTAAAAGAGCAAAGCTGTTGATTAGCATTAATAGGTTTTAAAAGGCTCACTGACAACTTAAGTGGGTGATTATTGTAGGGCTAATTGGGGTCACACTGTGGAATCAGATTTTCTGGTAATAGGATTTTGAATAAATGGCAGTGTACTGTATTTGCACATGCATTTGTGACAGATTAAGATTATTCATTTTATTGATGTTTTTACAGATAAAATTGTTCTGCATGCATCCTGTGAAACAAATAATGATGGAGAATAAATTAGAAGTTCATAAGGACAAGACACTGAAGGAAGCTGTAGAAATAGCTTACAAGGTACAGCATCAGGAATGGCAATGTAGCAAAACTGGCTGATGTAATTTGACTGATGCATAATATTTGTCCACGGTATATTTTTATATATTCATTTTACCATCTTTGCTCTCTTCTATATAGAAAAGCAGCACAAGACTTTCTATTTTGATACTACTGACAGAGTTATTCCATTGATAGCTGAGGTTTTTGTATAATTGGTGTGGCACCAACCCTTCCTTTAAAAAACCAGTTTGACTTCACATACCCATATTCTGAAACCTCTATGCCATCTTCGTGGTTGGTTTATCACAAGTGGATTTTTTTTTCTTCTATCAGTGATTTAACTCTGATCTCCATACTTTGAGGAAGTATGACAATTTATAGTAGGATTGCAGTAATAGTGTGAAAATAAATATAGGCAAAAGATAATTGTCATGAAGGCTTCTGAACACTTGATCCAGTGACATTTATTCCTAATTCTAGAGGGCCAATGGATGACTCTTTTCAGATAGACTAAAAGAAGCATGAGTTGTAGATGCTCATATTTCTAAAGACCTCTAACTATAAAGGACATCCAGGACCCTAGGCATACCACAACTCCTGTGTACTCTAATGGTGGCAGGGAAGCCTGAGGGCAGCCACAGTGGGCTTCCATCTCCTTCCTAGAAGAGGCAGCAAGGTCAGTCTCTGCCTGCCACCCTCATCTCCCAACCCCTCTCCCCCCACCCGCAAAAAAGTAGTGGTAGCATGGGGCCCCCTCAGCGCTCATCTCAGCACCTGGGGTGTATCTGCTTGGGTGGATGGGTTGGACCTGCTGCATTCTTTCGTTCCTGCCTCACACCATGTTCTCTGCCAGAGTGGTGTTAGCATGGCCCTCCAGAGCAGGGGGTCTTGGAGTGAATACCCCATTTGAGATGCTTGGGCAATTCATCCCTCTTATTGTTTCAGGCTATGTGCAGATGCTGCTGCATCAGTTACTCTTACATCATATTTTCAAGCTTTTCTTTGCAATCAGGGAATAGGAGCTTAGTTTTTTAAACTGAAAATTCACATTGTGATGTGATTACATGACTCCATTAATTGGAGTACCTATGCCATGGCCCTGAAGTCACCCCTTTTAGTCAATATGCAACCTTCTCTGCTGTCCAGACATTTTTCTTGGATTGTGTCTTCAGGTGCTCAAGGTCCCTGTTTCCACAATCACCTCTCCTAACTACTCTTGGTTTCACTTGTATTCTTCTCTTCTCCCTAGTCATATTTGCTTTGAGAAGGACAAATTTGTCTTCTGCCACTCTGTCTAGTTTGAAAAACAAACATCAAACATTCTTCTGTTGGCCTCCTGCTAAAAGAAATAGCATAAGGTCATGAGCACAGCAGCTCTTTCACTTTTATTAGGGATTGTGTGGCAAGCCATAATCCAAGTGGCATTACCAGTTAAATACTGTGTGCGCCAAGAGATGTGTGGGAGAAAGGGTAGTGGTAGTAGGACCTTGGCTAGGTCAGGATTCATGTGAGAACTTAATGCAGCCAAGAAGAACCATGCCTGGATTCTCAAAGGGCTATTGTGGGAGGGAGGAGAAATGCATTATGTTAAAGAAAAAATATACATACGTTATTGTGAAATAGTATTTAATTTCACTTCTGCATTTACATTCTAGATAATGGATATAGAAGAAGCAGTTCCTCTGGACTGCTGTCGTCTTGTTAAATATGATGAGTTCCATGATTATTTGGAGCGATCGTTTGAAGAAGAAGAGGAGGAGATACCAATGGGACTCTTACTTGGAGGAGTCAAATCAACATACATGTTTGACTTACTTTTGGAAACAAGAACACCTGACCAGGTTTTCCAGTGTTATAAACCTGGAGGTAAAAAATATAGTTCCATAAATCCAAAATCAGCCTAAAGTTTATGGTGTGATGATGATAAATACAAACTCTGCAATGTGAAACAAAATGCTTAAGAGTGTGAATGGATGAGATTTTTTCTTGAATTAGATTCTAGTAAAACCTGCAGCATTCAAAAATGTTAACTAGTTTAATTGTTACATTTTTATGTAGCAGATGCTGACAGTGTTCTAATTAAAGCAGTGCTAGAAAGCATTGCTATAATTAGACGATACACTGAATAACACTTTTATCTAGTTGTCATTAGATTAGTTGCTTATCTTACTGCCTGAAAGAAGAATGCTGTGATTGTGACTGCTAGTGGACTGAGTTAAAACTCATGTATATTTAATGATAGTCTTTAAACGGTATACTGTAAACATCACGTTTCTGTTCGTTTTTTTTTTTAACTGAATCATTCTCGTACTATATTTTCTCTTTGCTACAGAGGTTATGGTGAAGGTTCATGTAGTAGACCTAAAGACTGAATCTGTTGCTCCTTCTATCAGTGTGCGAGCTTATTTGAATCAGACAGTTACAGAATTCAAGCAACTCATTTCAAAGGTAATTTATAGTTTTTTAATTCAGTCTAAATATGAAAACATAGTATGATTTAAATACCATGGGTGAGAACCTCATGCTGCTCCCAGGCCTTCAGACTACAGTAACTCCTCACTTAAAGTCATTCCGGTTAACGTTGTTTTGTTGTTACGTTGCTGATCAATTAGAGAACATGCTCGTTTAAAGTTATGCAATGCTCCCTTATAACGTTGTTTGGCAGCTGCCTGCTTTGTCCACTGCTTGCAGAAAGAGCAGCCCATTGGAGCTAGCTGGTGGAGGCTTGGAACCAGAGTGGACCGGCAGCTCCCCAATCCCCTAAGAGCCTGCTGGGCGGCTGCCGCACAGGGAAATCAGTTGCCGGCAATTCAGCTGTCCCTTCCTCCACTACCATGTGCTGCTCCTGCCCTTTGCCTTAGAGCTGCTCCTGGGAGCCTTCTTTGTCACGGTGTCCCCCTGCTCCTGCCCCCCCCCCCCCGCTTACCCCATCTCCATAGAGCGGGAGGGAGGGGGACACGACAGGGCTCAGGACAGAGGGAGCTTGCTGGCAGCAGCTGCTGTCTCAACTTGCTGATCTACTTAAAAAGGCAATGTACTTAAAGTGGGGGTAGCGTACTTAAAGGGGCAATGCGCATCTCTCTCTCACACACGGGGTGTGTGTGTCTGTCTCTGTCTGCCATGCTGTCTCTGTCTCCATTTGTGCTGCCTTGTAGAGTGTGAGGCTACATTAACAACAATATGTTAACCCTTGAGGGCTCAGCCGAGTACTAGTTCATCATTTAGCAGTAAGGCATTCCCTGGGAAATATCCCACCCTCTGACTTCACCACCTCAACCAAGCTTCACAATCATCATTGCTGTGTATAGTATTAAATTGTTTGTTTAAAACTTAGACTGTGTGTATATGTACGTGTATATGTAAAGTCTTTTATCTGGTGAAAAAAATTTCCCTGGAACCTAACCCCCCCTATTTACATTAATTCTTATGGGGAAATTGGATTCGCTGAACATCGTTTCGCTGAAAGTCGCATTTTTCAGGAACGTAACTACAACGTTAAGCGAGGAGTTACTGTACATAAAAGGGGCCTGACAGCCCGTATCCAGCCAGGGGAAGATTCCTGAGACACAGACACAGCAGAAGACGTGTACGTGCATGCAAAGACTCCTTCACAAGCCCCTGGTGTAGGCAGCATGCTAGTGGTGGGGTAACATGTAGCATTGCGGTCCTCTCCTTCCCTGAGAACAGCCAAGAATCAGGATAAGTCCCTTCGTCCCCAGAGCTGAAAGTTCTATGCTGCCCCTCAGAGTCTCAGCAGGGAATCTCAAACTCAGTGTTAATATGAATGAATAACAATATATGGCTCAAATTCCAGGGTAATCCTGAAATCTGAATTTCAGCTTCTAAATAGATGAGGTAGAATTTGTTATATTATGGGATTACTGCATTTTACTGCTCTTGCAGGATACCACTTTTGACAGCTTTTATGGCATAGGATGCTTTTATTTGGGGGCTGATTCGCCCTGGTTGCAGTAGTATAAGACTACAGTAACTCCACTGTCACAAATTACACTGGAATAAAACTGAGTTCAGTCAATCCTTATGTAACTTCCCATATAACTTTTCCTAATATGAAATATCACTGGAAAAATGAAGGAAAAAATCTCCCGCAAAATTCAAAATTTTGAAGATGTTTCTATTTCACAGGGTTTGAAACAGATCCTGTTTTTGTTTGCTTTCAAAAAAATTTCATTCAACTTATTTTATCAAAATGCTTATAGAAGATGGCTGACCAATGGGGAATACTTGATGCTTCAGAAGATTATTTTCTTACCTTCTCAGATTGGATTCTTTGCACTACCTTCTTAACTTGCATAGCTACAAATATCTACTCATTTAAAAATGTAACCAGCCACCTTAAATACGTACGTTTGTTACTCTGACCTCCTGAAGAAGTGAATTTCAAAAGTTGACTGCATATCCGTTAAAGCAGTATTTTGTTTTTGTTCTGAATTTATTGCCTTCTAATTTCATTAAGGTACCCTTGTTCTCATCCTGTATGACAAGGTGAAAACAATGAGACTGAATGGTTTTCACTGTTCCCTTCAAACTTTTTAAACAGTTTAATCAGGCTGATTTAATCTCTTTATTTTACATATTCTAATAATAACCAAACTTTCTCCTTCCATGTGATAGCTTTTAGAAATCAAGTAAAAATATTTATGAAAGGATATGCTGTTTTTCTTAAACTGCATTATGGTGTTGTAGGCTGTACGTCTACCCGCTGAAACAATGCGGGTAATACTGGAACGTTGCTACAATGACTTGCGTCTTCTCAATGTGGGCAACAAAACGCTGAAAGCTGAAGGCTTTTTTAGAAGTAATAAGGTAAGATCTCTGTTTTTAAATCATTCTTTTCTAATATATTTATAACCACTACTTCGATTTTTCTAACTTTTACAATACTTATGTAGAACAGCTGGATATATCATTTACTTCATTTTTTTCTTCAGTTCAAAATCCCCTCTCAGTTTAAGAGAACCTCACAAATTTTGTACTGTTAAGAGAGCTAGGGTAAGAGTTACCTGAAACCAGATGGCTAAGACAAGGTTGAGCTGTTTCCAGCATTCTGCAATCTGGCTGATCTCTGAAGTTCAACAGCATAAGATCCTAGTACTAATGAATGCAGCAGGGGCAGTCCATTGCTCACAGATTGGTATAATTTGTATTTCAAGGCCCTGGACCATTATATCTGCTCTTGGAATGGGAGTTCCTTCAGAACTTAAACACAAACAAACAAAAAACCTATTCTTACAATCTGGTAGCTTCGACCAGAGTATGTATAGTAAATATTTCCAACAGTAGCTTCATAGTGCAGGTGAGAACTTGAATAATTTTGTACTTTGGCATATATAGCTTTGTCCTGGTGTCTACTGTTGTGGTGGTTTAACTGGTCACACGGGACATTTCTTCCATTAATTATCTTCTGGCTTTGAGGCTTGGGATCAAGAGTGGTTTGTTGGTATCAGAACATGTTGCTACATAGGAATATTGCATCCGGATCAGCAGGGTTTTGTGAGGGCTTTGTATTGCTCTGTAGCTGAGCAAAAGAACAGTATTGATAGACTCCATAATGAGCTTGCATCAAAGCCTTTTCATCTGAGGAAACCTCAGTAAAGCATGGCAACCTTTGAGGAAGGGAAAAAGAGGAATTCACCTTCCACCAAAACAGCCCTTTGAATCTTAAGACACAAATAGCCTATGGTTTTGCATCAACCATGCATTTTAAGCAATATCATAAATTCAAATAAGAGACTTAGGGTCCCTCTTCCAAAAGGGTCTTAACCTTGACTCCATCACAAAAATACAAGTGCATATGTGCTAACACTTATCAATTGTATGTTAGGTGGTGCAACTTACTTTGTATGCATACTACCCTTCTGGCTGTAGGGAAGTGTTTTTTAAAATTTTGCCTACAGTATTTTAGTTGTCCAGTAGTGCTGGTAGGAGCCCTATCCACCTATTTACAATTTACTTGTAATCTGCCTAGTATGATTATTTAATATATGCAAAACTGAATTATTTAGCTCTCAGAATAATTAATAAGCTGGGTATTCTTTATTAAGTCTCCTCTAAAACTGGGATTTAAAAATAGATTAGAGTAATTTTTTATATTGTCATCTTCCCAATGCATTCTGAATACTTGTATATGTTGTATGTTGCTGCCTGTACTATTAAGTAACATAGCTATGTAGTATAATTGTATGATTTTATATTTAGGTCTTCGTTGAAAGTTCGGAGTCTTTGGATCGCCAGATGGCATATACAGACTCCCATTTGTGGAAACTTTTGGATCGTCATGCAAACACAATCAGGCTATATGTTTCATTGCCAGAACAATCTCCTGGGTCTCAATTTAAAAGGACAGTCAATCAAAAAGCGAGTGGAGATTCAGGCAATTTGGATGAAGCCTGTGCAAGAGTGAAAGGACCTCTGGGTAATATGAGATCTGTAGAGGCTATCTTGGAAGAAAGCACTGAAAAACTCAAAAGCTTGTCGCTACAGCAAGAGCAGGAAGGGGATAATGGAGACAGTAGCAAGAGCACAGAAGCAAGTGACTTTGAAAACATTGAATCACCTTTGAATGAGGTAGACTCTTTAGCATCAGCAGAAAACAGAGAACTTGAAAACCAAATTCAAATTTCTGATCCAGAAAATTTCCAGTCAGAGGAGCGGTCAGATTCTGATGTGAATAATGACAGAAGCACAAGTTCAGTGGACAGTGATATTCTTAGTTCCAGTCACAGCAGTGACACTTTGTGCAACGTGGACAATGCCCCGATCCCCTTGGCTAATGGACTTGACTCTCATAGCATCACAAGTAGTAGGAGATCTAAAGCAAATGAAGGGAAAAAAGAAACCTGGGACACAGCAGAAGAAGATTCTGGAACTGACAGTGAATATGATGAAAGTGGCAAGAGTACAGGAGAAGCACAATACATGTACTTCAAAGCAGAGCCCTATGCTGCAGATGAAGGTTCAGGAGAAGGACAGAAATGTATGTATTTATTCTATTTTATTAAAAATACCTTTTAATCCATCTAGCTTTTAACATGGAGAAATACAGTCTGAAAAAAAAAAAAGTATTAAAATTTAACTAGACCACGGTTTTTCAAACTGGGGTCCACAGACCCCTGGGGGTCCCCAGGCCATTCTGATCAATTCCTCCCCCTCACTCCTAGTGCCTCCCAGAATCGGGCTCTATCTCTCAGAGGCTACTGAAGCCAAACAGGGAGATTTTAGGTGCTAAAAGTCTGGGAGCACAGCAGGGGTAAGGCAGGCTCCCTGCCTGCCCTGGCTCTGCGCTGCTCCCGGAACTCCCACGCCCAAACTCCCTCCCAGAGCCCGCACCCCAACCCCAGCCTGGTGAAAGTGAGTGAGGGTGGGGAAGAGCGAGCGATGGGGGGGGGGGGGATGGAGTGAGCGGGGGACAGGAAGAGGTGCGGTGGGGTAGGGCCTTTGGGGAAGGGGTAGAGTGGGGGCGGGGTCTGGGCCTAAGGGGGGGGACTTGGGGATGCCCGAAAAATTTTAAATCAAAATGTGGATCCTTGGGTTGCTTGAGAACTGCTTTGAACTAGACCATTGAAGCACTCAGTTATAATGCATTTTTTTCAAAATGCTTAGCAATATGTCAACAATATATTTTTATGTTCACTTGCTAAGCCATGTTACAATACTTTGTAAGAAAAATGGTGAAGTTTCCCAGTGAACAACAGAATGACAGTCATAATTCTTCATGTTCTCTGGAAATAGCACCTTGTATATATTTATGGGAAAAAATGGCTAGAGGGTAGGTGCAATATAGCTTTTCTGACACTGACTTCGTACAAGTTCATACAATGTGTTTGCTTGTAGCTCAAAGAGCAAATAGTAGTGATAACTTACCCTAACAATTATGATACCATTTTTGTTTTTAGATATAATTTTTATTGTAAAGAGAGACTTAAATTCCTGTGGAACAAAATGCATTGTGTTTCCGCAGCTATTGATCTTTTAGGTTTCTAGAGAATGTGGAGCTTCACTAACCTAAGTACAGTAAGTTAGGTACAGGGGAATATCTGGTTCCAGATAAAATGATGCACCAAATTTGAAGAGAGTCTAACACAAATGAGTCATATTGCTGTTGATCCTTTACATATATTTTATACAATTTTTTTAAACATATACAGTAACTCTTCACTTAACATTGTAATTATGTTACTGAAAAATGCTACTTTAAGCGAAACAATATTAAGCAAATCCAATTTCCCCATAGGAATTAATGTAAATAGGGGGGATTAGGTTCCAGGGAATTTTTTTTTGCCAGACAAAAGACATTATATACACAGTATTTGTTTTAAACAAACAATTAAATACTGTACACAGCAATGATGCTTGTGAGGCTTGGTTGAGGTGGTGGAGTCAGAGGATGGGATATTTCCCAGGGAATGCCTTGCTGCTAAACGATGAACTAGCACTCGGCTGAGCCCTCAAGGGTTAACACGTTGTTAATGTAGCCTCACACTCTACAAGGCAGCACAAATGGAGGAAGGGGAGACAGCATGGCAGAGACAGACACACGCACCCTGTGTGAGAGAGAGACGCGCATTGCCCCTTTAAGTACACTGACCCAACGCTAAGTACATTGCCTTTTTAAGTAGATCAGCAAGTTGAGACAGCAGCTGCTGCCAGCAAGCTCCCTCTGTCCTCAGCCCTGTTGTGTTTCTCTCCTCCCCCCCCCCCCCCCGGCTCAGTGGCGATGGGGTACAGGAGTGGTGGGAGGGGGACACCCTGACATAAGCACTCCCCTTCTGCACAGCATGCGGGAGGCTCCCGGGAGTAGCTCCAAGGCAGAGGGCAGAAGCAGCACACGGCAGTGGGGGGAGGGACACCTGAACTGCCTGCCATTGACAGCCTGCTGGGAAGCTGCCGCACAGGAAACTTAGGGGGGCTGACTACCCACCCTGGTTCCAGGCCCCCATCAGCTAGCTCCAACGGGCTGCTCTTTCTGCAAGCAATGGACAAAGCAGGCGGCTACCAAACAACATTCTAAGGGAGCATTGCACAACTTTAAATGGGCATGTTCTCTAATTGATCAGCAATGTAACAACGAAACAACTTTAACCGGAATTATGTTAAGTAAGGAGTTACTGTACATATAGAAAAGAAAAACAAAGCCATATTAGATTATTTGTAGGTGGTATATAATGAAGAGACTGGCATGAAATTAATAGCAGGAATTAGAAAGTGAAGAGAAGTTTGAGAAGTAAGAAAAATATAAAATATCTAAAGTAGTTAAGTTTACATTAGCATGCCGAAAGAGATGACCAAGTGAAAATGTGGGTGATAATGGACATTTTTTGTGAACTGAAGGATTTTTATGAAATCAGGCATCTTGAAGTAATAAAAGTAGAGTAAATAAACGTCCTTTGTAACCTGTAGCTATTGCTTTGATACACAACATTTACTGAACATTTGTTTTTATTATAAAACCGCAATAAGAGAAGTTGAATCATAGATACTTCAGAAGTCTGAACAAAAATTGTAAAATATCTCCCTTTAAAACTTGAAAAGACTCTTTCTTCCTAATCTGGTTTTGAACCACTGCAAATACTGATCAATTTTACAGGAATAGGTAAACAAAAGCATTAGTTTCTTAGGTTAATTTTTATGCTTGCTTATTGCATTGTATGAATTGGTATATTGGGGGGAAATATCTGAAATATATCTTGTACAGCAGCATGAACAATTTTGAAATATGTTAAGTTTGGAGTTATATTTTATACTTAGATTTCTCTTCAGAAAATAACTCAATTGGAGAACATCCATAAACTACTTAATGTATCTATATATTTTCTCCTATTTTAGCAATCATTTGCCATAAGCCCGTTCACTGTACTTTTTGTTACTTTAGATTAAACCTAGAAAAAGCAGCGCATTCCCACGGTTATATAGTATAGTTTAAAATGCTTATTTCAAATAGTTTAGTTCAGTTTGTAATGTTATATTAAAAATAAGCTGCATAAATTGCATCATTCTTTATATCCTCTCTCATGAGCAATGATAAAGGCTAGTTACTGGCAGAGGGGCAGATCTTCAAATTTTGTAAATTGTCATAGCTCCATTGAAGTTCGTGAACTATGACCATTTATGTAAGCTGAGGATCTGCCCTTGACAGAATTCTTCCTGCCTGGAAATAAGGGACAAATCCTGCTTGCTTTACTTACATAGTTCCATTGATTTCAGTAGGACAGGTGTTTCACCATGTAGTATTTGGCGCTAAATAAGTATTCTTGGAGTAATACAGCCTAATGTGATTAGACCTAAATAGTGTAGGCTCCAGTTGTTTGTAATTCTTAAATTAGTCCAAATTGCATACATGAAAAAATAAAAATATTCTAAGCAAGCAGGTTTTCTTGTTGCTTTTCAATATGGACTAGTACAGTAAAGCTTTGAGACTTACTGTTGAGTATAAAAATAACTGAATTATAGCATGATAAATATATTGAATAGTTTGAGTGGTACAAGTAATATACTGAGATTGAAGGTACAAAAAGGGCTTGAAAAACTAGGCAAGTAGGAAAATTTCTCTGGAGAGTTGAAGGACCTAAACCATCAGTTTCTGATCTTTTTCTTTAAAATTACTTTAATACACCTCTATCTCGATATAATGCTGTCCTTGGGAGCCAAAAAAATCTTACCGCGTTACAGGTGAAACCGCGTTATATTGAACTTGCTTTGATCCACCGGAGTGCGCAGCCCTGCCCCCCCGGAGCATTGCTTTACCATGTTCTATCCGAATTTGTGTTACATTGGGTCACGTTATATCGGGGTAGAGGTGTAGTTTTTAATGGTTCCAAAGGCAACCTTTCAAACAAGAGCCAGTGTCATGATGCCTTTCTGAACTTGTAAGCAGAGTGCTGTAGGGCCTCTAGTGTCTCATCACAGCTGTTCAAAATGTTGTGGGCAGCAGTTCAAGTGAGAATAATCTGGGAAGTTAATCTGCTGATTGGGAAAGCTGTGAGTAGCAACTGACATAACTGTAGCAGCCAGGGCGAGGAGGGCACAGAAGTAGCAAACACATGCATCCTTAGTAGAGTAGAATTGTGGCAGCCCCCACATACACAGTGAAGTAGCCAAGAGGCTCCTGGGTGGGCTGAAGAGAAGGGAAAGCGTGCTCCTTTCTTCCAATGGCAGGGTAAGGGTGGGATTTCAAATTCACCTCTGCTAGCCAGAGACTTGTATAAAAGCTGGATGGCGTGTAATGTTGGTAATGGGATAGAAACACCTAGCCCACGGCTCTAGATCCAGTTCCCTGCTCTGTCAGAGACTACCCATTGTCAAACGGGAAGCCATGTAGGTTCAAATTTTGAAAGGCCCCTAAGCTATTTAGATGGTTTTGAAAATTTTACACTTAGGCTCTCAGTGCCTCAGTTCCCCATCTGTAAAATGGGGTTAATAATACTTCACTATCTCACGGGGTGTTTGAACATAAACATATGAAATATTGTGTGGCACTCTGATGATATGATAATAGGGGCTATAAAATATCTAATCTAGATAAAATGTGAAGAGGGACCTGATCCATGGCTGGCACTCTTAGGCATTACTATCATACAAATAACGGTGAACAAGTATGTGGAAACACGCTTTCATAAATTAAATGGGCAAAATTTGGTGGTCACTTTGTAACACAAGGTTGGGTTTTTGTTTGTTGTTTTTTAGGGTTGCTGGTGCATGTTGATAAAAGAATTACACTGTCTGCCTTCAAGCAACACTTGGAGCCCTTTGTTGGAGTTCTCTCCTCTCACTTCAAGGTCTTTCGAGTCTATGCCAGCAATCAAGAGTTTGAGAGTGTTCGGCTGAATGAGACACTTTCATCATTTTCTGATGACAATAAGGTTAATCAAATGAGCTTTTGAATAATTAAAAACTTATACAACAGAACCAAATTTAGTTGGCTGACTAGGCAACTTTTGCAGATTAATTCTGTATTGGATGAAATTCACTACCCTACTTCATGGCATCCTTGCTATATTGGTAGTATTAACGCAATGTTAGAAGAGAACTAACTTTTGACTTTTAATATCAGTTCTGATGATGATTCTTTTCAATTAATAGATAACTATTAGACTTGGAAGAGCACTTAAGAAGGGGGAATACAGAGTCAAAGTGTACCAGCTCTTAATAAATGAGCCAGAAGTAAGTAGTTTTATATTTTAAAATCTTCTAAAAGTAGTGTATGAAGACACTGAAATGTGCATTAGTCTTAATTTTTGAAAAAAAAAAAAAAAAAAAAACCCTTAAGGGTAAAATCCCCACTAAATTTTCACTTTTCACTCCATGCATTCTCTTTCCCGAAAGCCTCCCTAACTAGACAATTTACATTGAAAGAACTCTCTCTAATAGGTGTCATGTTTTCTAATAACGTAGTGCTAGAATATTTAGTGCCATCAGATACTGCAAAGCAACACCTGTCAGAAAGATTCACTAATTGAATATGGTGATATAGCTGTTCGCACTAGACTAGTCTTGTAGTAGTGCTAGAAACAAGTGACTGTCTTGTAATAATACAATTGATTAACATAAGTACCCATTTGAGACTTAAAGTACAATTGTCTGTAAAAATAACTTTGTAGAGTCCATGTTTTGTCTCAATTTCCACATAAAAATTGCTTTGTTTACAAGTGCACCTGAGTTGCGCTTTATTTACACCTGTAATAAATACACTGCAGTTTTGTCTTACTAATATGATGTGTAAACAGAAAAGAACAGTTGATTGAATAATGCATGAAATGAAATTGATCACTAACTTAAGATCAGACAATGTTTTGATTAAAAATCATTTTCCAAATATGAACAGCTTTCTTCAATAGAGGAAGTTCTGTACTATGGAGCCAGTAAATAGCACATTAAAAACAAAGAAGGATGGCACCAGTGTGGTGACAGGACTTATTTAATTGAAAAATAGCTTTCAAAATAATTTTAATGCCCATATATCTATTCTATTAGGAAAAAAGGCAAATGCCACTATCATATGTGGAAACATATGGTTGGTCCTGCTTTGAGCAGGGGGTTGGACTAGATGACCTCCTGAGGTCCCTTCCAACCCTGATATTCTATGATTCTTTGTGATATGTTTTATAATGTTTCTGAAGTTTTAATAATGTACACAATATTTAATTCTTAACTACTATGCCTTTATTTCAGTGAAGTTTTTGGTTTGTGAATGAACTGGAAATAAGCTGCAGTGAGTTACTAATGCACTAATGAGCGCAGCCTGTTTTGAATCAGTTTAGTTGAGTATCTTGCTCACACTAAGTTCTCAACTGTCATTTTCTAGGGTGATGGAGACTGAGCAAGACTATAGCATGAATGAGAGATACTGTTTTTGTAAAGAAACAATACTAGCACTAATAAATGTATATTTGTTGTGTTCACAGCCATGCAAGTTTCTTTTAGATGCTGTTTTTGCTAAAGGAATGACTGTGCGTCAGTCAAAAGAGGAGCTACTTCCTCAACTCAGGGAGCAATGTGGATTAGATCTGACTATTGACAGGTAAAAAACATACCGTCAAGATTAAAACTGCTGGATTAAATGCAACTAAGAGTGCCTCTGTTTCTGTTCCTCAGAAGCCAAGAGGACCTGCTATAAATATTAGGAGGAAATTTTGTTTCTCCTTTATGGGAGAAAGTATTAATATAATCAGTCACCGCTAGTTTTTTAGTGGGTTTTTTGGAGGTGGTTGAAAGGTGATCAGTTATTGTGTTGTCTGAGCCAAACTGTGAATATAAAAGATTAATTTGTGATAAATTTCTAGCCTTCATTCTATCTGGAAAGATTGAGGGAGTGGAGTGCTGCTTAAATGGAAATGCCTTTGTTTGAAATGGCTTACCACTGCAATCTCTAAGTTCAGATCTGTTTGCACTTCTATCCTGTCACGGTGGTATTGCCTGTTGAGTATGTTAAAGGTAACAGTACCTCTCTAAAAGCAGAAAAGGGAAGAAAAGAAAAACACTTCACAATAAAAAAGACTAGTCTCTGAGAGATACAGTCCAAACATTTCTGTGTAGAAGTAGAACAGATGCTGCTCTGTGGCATTGCTCTGACATGTTGCCTCTTCTGATTTTTCCATACACTTTAAACTCTTGCCTTAGGGCTGGAGAAGATCTGCAAGATGGAGCCACATGAGTCAGACACCCACCCTCTAAGTGTGTCTCCTGTTTTTTTAAAGAAGAAAAAATGTTTTTAGTGGGGGGAAAGCTGTGGGTAGAGCTTGGGGGAGAATAACACCACTAATTTTTTTCCCATTCCTGCTTAAGAAGCCATTCTTCCCTCCCACTGTCCCTCTCCTTATGCACCCCATGGATTGGCCAGATACAGTCGTAGTCCCATATTCTCCTGAGCATGTGTACTCCAACTAACAAGTACAATCCTTCCTAGAGCTCGCCAGTATATGGCAGCTTTGCAATGTCTCCTTGTCAGCACTAGTTTTCAAAAGCCATAATTGAAACCTCTCTGAATAACCCACCTACAGATGAGAGATTAATATTTCAGTATTGTCAGAAAATAGAAGTATGATGATTCATCTCAGAATTCTTTGGTATGCCTGGTTTAATTTAGGCTCACTTATTCTCACACACGAGAGTCATGCATTAAGAGACTTAAATAACATACAAAGTGTACTCCAGTATTTTGTATCTGCATGAGATTTCACAGTGTATTTGATTATCAACTTAATAAACTTGCTGCCTTTTTAAGAATCTTGCAATTCATAGTAGAGCACCAGTTATACAATATTTAAACTGCTGTTAGAATATACGAAAGATACACTGTAGTTCTGCTGAGCGTTTCACATGTCTGATAGCTGGAGGGCATACATCAAGCAGCTTAAATTTAGTCACAAAATAAGCAGTTTTCTCTAAGACCAGCTTGCTGGCTAAAAGTAGAATTATGTTCTACATAGATCATTGGTCTCCAAGCCAGCAATTTCAGGGTCCTCTCAGAAATCTAATAGCTGAAGATTGCCATATTGGGTATGTTGTAGAGAAAAATTCTTAAGCTCTTAGCTGAAGGAGAGACTGCTCTCTAGCAACCAGTTCCAGTAGCCGTGAATGACAGCATTGATATGCTTAAGGGTCCAGATTTCCATGCAGCCACTTGAAGGTGTGATGGTATACTGTTAATTTTATAAGATCTCCAGATTGGAATTTTGAGAAGCAAGAAAAGTCATATTTACTGCTAGAGAGGTGAAGTTTGGTCATAGCTGAAAATCTCCTCTTGCAGGAGTGAAGACCCTGTGTGTGGCTGGGAGCAGAGTAGGGGTGGTTTGTGTAACCTCTATGTGTTAAAGGTACCATCTGTATTGTAGTCAGGAGATGTGATTGCAGCATAGGCATACCCATGCTATCTCGATCACAAATAGCAGTGAAGCCACAGGAGCACGAATAACGTCACAGACTAGCCACACACGTACATACACAGGGTCCCTGGGTACATACTTGGGCAGTTAGCCTGTGCTGCTGCGGCTTCATTTACCTTTTTAGCGAACTAGCTCATTCAAAGCTAGCTTAGGTATGTTGCAATCATGCCTCCCAATTGCAGTGTAAACACACACTCAAGTGTCGGATTTTGTGACACCTTTCTCCAGGGCTCCAAAAAAAAAAAAAAAAAATTGTCATTGAATTCATTGCCAATGTAAGTTGGTATCAATGAACAAAATCTTACTGTTTTCTTAAACATATTTATAGGTTTCGCCTACGAAAGAAAACCTGGAAGAATCCAGGCACTGTATTTCTGGATTATCATGTCTATGAGGAAGATATTAATATTTCAAGCAACTGGGAGGTCTTCTTAGAAATACTTGACGGTAATAACAATACATTATGAGAAAAAGTTAGATCCCTAACATTTTGGAGTTAAAATGCACATTTAAATTGTATCACAATGAATTCTGTCTTCTGTGAATATATGCATTTTTGTACATCAATGGAATAGAATCCTTCAGCTAATAACATGTTAAATAGCTATTTTTGTTGAATGTTGGCTTATGGAATTATTTTAGGTTCACTGCATTCTATATTCTATACTTTCCTGAAGATAATTAAAACTGCACTTCAAGATTCTTTTTCAGTTTAGTTGTAGTGTATTTTCTAGACCTGAGGACTCAAATGTAAGCTTAATGCAGCCTTCTGAATTGCATAAAAACTTACCAGCCCAGGCACAAAGTCTCCTTGCCTGCACATACCATGATGATTAAAACAATTAATTATATTATTTTAGTTGATTATCAAAATTTTATTTGCCCAAGAGAGCAAAGGAGTACAATTTTTCAAGTGTGGGGAAATAGATAGGGGGATTCAGATTATTTATTCAGACCAGTGGTGCTAGTGTGATCAAAATGGGATAATATAAATTGCAAAAGGGGGTGAGGTAGAGGGGAAATTAAAAAAAAAAAAAAAAAGTTAACCATGATGCAGTGCCAGCTTCACAGAGACCTACACAAAAAGCAATGTGATGAAACCTCACATGTACACAGTCCTCTGGCTTTAGTTTTGAAAAATACTAGAGAAGTTTTGTTCATAGTTTCTTTGCAAACTTTTGTGTGTGTGAGAGAGATATAGATCCATATAGGTGTAATGATTGTAATTATGACTACATGTATCAGATGCTGAGAATGCAGCAGTGCCTACCCTTGAGGTTGCAGAAGCGTTTCCATTCTAAGTGGTAATTTTCAGTTCATCTTGATCATCTTGATTGATTGGTCTCATAGATTGCGCCAATCACAACATGTCTTCCATTCTTCTCTTATCCTGGCCTTCCTTCTCTGTCTGTCCATGACTTTTCATGATAAAATCTTCCCATCTTTTTTGAGGTCAGCCGTTTTCAGTTCCCTTGGGTACTACTTGGCAACAGCAGTAGTTAGATTGTCAGTGAGCCTCGCTAATTCCCAGCCCATTGCATTTTACTGTTCCTGCTTTCAACGACGTCCTACACTCCACTCTGATCACTTCACTGGGGACTCGGTCGCAGATTGAGATCCCCAGAATTCTTCTTTCCATCACTCTCTCCATGACCGACAGTTGTTGCTCCTCTATCTTTGTCAGTGTCCATGTTTTGCTGCCGTATAACATTGCCGGCAATACTGTTGAGTTGAAGAGATTGGCGTGTGTTGCCTTGTTGATTTTTTTTCCTTGGAGAAAATCCTCAATAGAATGGAATGTGCACGCCAACCAGCTTGCTTTCTTCGCATGAGTTCACCTTTCTGATCAAGGCGCATATTAATTTTTTGGCCCAAATAGACATATTGTTCAACTTCTTCTATTTCTTCTCCCTTGACTATTATTTGGGCTTTTGGCAAGGCATTAGACTGCATACATTTTGTTTTAGAGCAGTTCATTTTCAGTCCGACTTGGCTGCTTTTTGTGTCGAGTTCTGTAGTTTGATAGTGTTTTCAGCAACCAACACGATATCGTCTGAATCTGAGGTGGTTTAGCTGCTCTCCATTGATGCTGATTCCACCTTTCCAGTTCATCCACCTCATTACCATTTTGAGGCAGGCTATGAAGAGTTTCAGTGAAACCCTATCTCCTTGCTTCACACCTTTATTGACTGGGATGCGAAAGGGAGTATCGAACAGGGTTATATCCGTAGTGCAGTCAGTTTGCTTCCTTTCGTAGTTTGATGTTGTCAGGGCTCCTTCCCCACTCTGAACTTTAGGGTACACATGTGGGGGCCTGCATGAAAACTTCTAAGATTAACTACCAGCTTAGATCTGGTCCGCTGCCACCACTCCCAATGGGCTAACTCCCTTCCCTGGGTAGCCTTGAGAGACACTTCCACCAACTCCCTGGTGAACACAGATCCAACCCCTTGGATCTTAAAACAAGGAGAAATTAACCATCCCCCCTCCTTTCTCCCACCAACTCCTGGTGGATCCAGATCCAATCCCCTTGGATCTAAAAACAAGGAAAAATCAATCAGGTTATTAAAAAAGGCTTTTAATTAAAGAAAAAGGTCAACATCATCATCAACAGGATGGAAAATAACTTTACAGGGTAATCAAACTTAAAGAGCCCAGAGGACCCCCCTCTAGCCTTACGTTCAAAGTTACAGCAAACTGAGGTAAACACCCTAGCGAAAGGTACATTTACAAGTTGAGAAAACAAAGATAAAACTAACACGCCTTGCCTGGCTGTACTTACAAGTTTGAAATATGAGAGACTTGTTCAGAAAGATTTGGAGAGCATGGATTGATGTCTGGTCCCTCTTAGTCCCAAGAGCGAACAGCCACCAAAACAAAGAGCACAAACAAAAGCCTTCCCCCCCCCACCAAGATTTGAAAGTATCTTGTCCCCTTATTGGTCCTTTGGGTCAGGTGTCAGCCAGGTTACCTGAGCTTCTTAACTCTTTACAGATAAAAGGATTTTGGTGTCTCTGGTCAGGAGGGATTATAGTATGGTACACAGGAGGGCTGTTACCCTTCCCTTTATAGTTATGACAGATGTAGTTTGTGTTGATGCCCTGCTCTGCAAGAGCTGTCGGCACTACATAGATCTCTACACTGTCAAACGCTTTTTCTTAGTCGACGAAGGCAATGCATAAAGGAAATTTGTATTCCCTTGAGCACTCCAATAGCTGGTTTAGAGTGAAGATCTAGTCCAATGTGCTGAAATTCCTTTGAATATCTGCCTGCTTTCTTGGATGCTGCTCATTCAGACTCTGTGAGAGTCAGTTTGTTGTTTTGGTGAATAGCTTGTAGACGTGTGAGAGCAGTCATATTGGTTAGTAGTTCTTTAGATCTTCACGATCGCCCTTCTTGTACAGCAAAATGGTGTTGGACTATTTCCAGCTGGATGTATATTATGCATTTCTAAGTAGCGGCTAAACCTCTGAGCAAGGGTTTTCCAGAGGTCTTGGCCTCCAGCTCTTATCATTTCGATTGTCAGTCTGTCTTTTCCTGGAGCTTTTCTTTCCTTCATTTGGTAAACTGCATGTCAAACTTCGCTGACGAGGACCGGGAGTGCACGCACGTTGGTCTGTTGAAGTGTTCGTAGCGGGACGTTTATTTGAGGAGTGAACAGTTCGGTGTAGAAATCTTTGCAGATAGCTTCCATTCATGTTCTGTCAATAACTGTTTTTCCATCCTTGTTCTTCAGCGCCGTTATTGTCTGTGTATAGCATCAGTTCGCATTTGCATTTTTTTGAGGCTTCTGCAATCTTCCGCTGTCTTTAAGAGCCTTTCATTTCGGTATTTCTCGAAGTCTTCCTTGTAGTTGTGGTCTTATCAGCTTTCAGACTAGCCAAGAAAGAGAGACCGAAAAGAGCCAAGGGAAGAATCTCAGAGGAAACAAGGAACTTGCTAGAGAAGCGGAGGAATATAACGCGAAATGATGGCAACAAACTCCCTCCTCTGCAAATTTTCAGTTGCTTATATTTTTTCTAATCTTTACAAATTTCAGTCAAAAAAATTGTTTGTTTTCAGTTAGGGAGCAAATTTTTGATAGGTTGAGCCAAAACTGTTTAACCATTTTCAGATCTAAGAATGGGGGGGTAAAATCCCCACTCTTTAGCCATTATAAAATACTGACTTTTTGAACAGCTCGGTCAGCTAGAAACTTGAAATTTGGCAAGCAGATGGTTGCAAATGTGCCATTTTGGGATCTGGTGAAAGTTATTTTGTCAGAGTTACAGAGCTTTTAAAAAGTGCTTTGCACATGCATATTGGATTTTGTAATGCAACCTCTTAATGGCCTGCCAGTATTGGTTCTTTATACAATCAGTTTAGGAAGGTGAGTAGACAGTACTATGTTTTCTCTAAGATATCTGTCATTGCCTTAGGAAGGAGTGTGGACTCCAAAAATATTCTGATGCGTTTCATATGATGTAGAGGTTCGCTCACAAACTAGTTTCTATTTACATCAGAACAAGACATCATAATGGATCATAATATTAAGATCATTCCATTCTTTTCTTGTATGCTTTGATCAGTGGTGAAATACTTAATGTTTTTATTTACGGTGTTATAATTTGACTTCAGAATTAGTAACCCTTTGAAATGAAAAGGGAAAGTTCACATCTCTCTCAGCTATTATTTTAGGATGTCTACAGGCACTCACAGACATTTTCATCACATTTTTAAAGTTTTCTTCACAACCATAAAAGGTAGAGGCTTAATTTAAAATTCTGGAGCACAATATTGCAGCCTTCAAGAAAACCATCAGTCTGTGAATTGTCCCAAAGAGTTAATTGAATGAGTCAGTGGCTCCTACCTTGGACACAGTGGAATTTCTTAGTTATTTCATGTTCTCTTTTTAAAATAGTGTGAAATTCCATACAAAAAAGATTTCTGTACTGAAGCACTCAGAAGTCAAGGTTGTCAGTGCAATCTGAATTTAATTTCCGTGTGTGTGCACGCGCGCGCGCACTTCCCCAATTGCCTTTTATTTAGGGCCGTCGATTAATCACAGTTTTAATCGCACTATTAAACAATAGAATACCAATTGAAATTACTACATATTTTGGATGTTTTTCTACATTTTCAAATATATTGATTCCAATTACAGTATAGAATACAAAGTGTACACTGCTCACTTCATATTATTTTTTTATTACAAATATTTGCACTGTAAAAAAAGAAAAAATATTTTTCAATTCACCTCATACAAGTACTGTAGTGCAGTCTCTTTACCAGGAAAGTGCAGCTTACAAATGTAGATTTTATTTGTTACCTAGAATTATGTACAAAAAATAACTGCATTCAAAAATAAAACACAAACTTTAGAGCCTACAAGTTCACTCAATCCTATTTCTTGTTCAGCCAGTCACTAAGACAGACAAGTTTGTTTACATTTATGGCAGATAATGCTGCCCACTTCTTATTTACAGTGTCACCAGAAAGTGAGAACAGGCATTCGCATGGGACTTCTGTAGTCGGCATTGCAAGGTATTTACATGCCAGATATGCTAAATATTCATATGCCCCTTCATGCTTCAGCCACCATTCCAGAGGACATGCTTCCATGCTGACGATGCTGGTTTAAAAAAAAAAAAAAGTGTTAAATTTGTGACTGAACTCCGTGGGGGAGAATTGTATGTCTCCGGTTCTGTTTTACCCGCATTCTGCCATATACTCATGTTATAGTCGTCTTGGATGATGACTCAGCACGTTATTTGTTTTAAGAACACTTTCGCTGCAGCTTTGACAAAACGCAAAAAAGGTACCAATGTGAGATTTCTAAAGATATAGCTACAGCACTCGACCCGAGGTTTAAAGATCTGAACTGCCTTCCAAAATCTGAGAGGGACGAGGTGTGGAGCATGCTTTCAGAAGTCTTAAAAGAGCAACACTCCGATGCGGGAACTATAGAACCCGAACCACCAAAAAAGAAAATCAACCTTCTGCTGGTGGCATCGGACTCAAAGGATGAAAATGAACATGCATCGGTCCGCACTGCTTTGGATTGTTATCAAGCACAACCTGACATCAGTATGGACGGACGTCCTCTGGAATGGTGGTTGAAGCATGAAGGGACATATGAATCTTTAGCACATCTCTCACGTAAATATCTTGCGACGCTGGCTACAATGGTGCCGTGCGAATGCCTGTTCTCACTTTCAGGTGACATTGTAAACAAGATACAGGCAGCATTATCTCCTGCAAGTGTAAACAGACTTATTTGTCTGAGCGATTGGCTGAACAAGAAATAGGACTAAGTGGACTTGTAGGCTCTAAGTTTTACATTGTTTTATTTTTGAATGCAGTTATTTTTTTGTACATAATTCTAGGCTTTTAAGTTCAACTTTCATGATAAAGAGATTGCACTAGAGTACTTGTATTAGATGAATTGAAAAATACTATTTTGTTTTTTACAGTGCAAATATTTGTAATAAAAAATAAATATAAAGTGAGCACTGTACACTTTGTATTCTGTTACAATTGAAATCAATATATTTGAAAATGTAGAAAACATCCAAAAATATTTAAATAAATGGTATTGTATTGTTTAACAGTACGATTAATTGCAATTTGTTTAATCACTTCATAGCCCTACTTTTATTATATGATCACATACTGTTTTTTCCCCTCCATTCCATTGCTTTATTGAGTTTAGGTGTTGGAAACAGAATGAGTCAGAATTTTGTCATGAACTAATCTGTTGGTCTGGGGGCCAGAACACCTCTGTCTCTTTCGCTGCAAAAGTTGTGTGGTCCAACCTTTGGCACAGACTAAGGCTATGTCTACACTACCACGGTAAGTTGACCCATGCTACGCAACTCCAGCTACGTGAATAATGAAGCTGGAGTCGATGTACCTTAGGTCGAGTTACCGTGGGGTCTACATCGTGGGGGGTCGACGGGAGAAACTCTCCTGTCAACTTACCTTACTCTTCTCATCGGGGTAGAGTACAGGGATCGAACAGAGAGCGATCTGCTGTCGATTTGGCAGGTCTTCACTAGACCCACTAAATCAACCACCGGTGGATCGATCTCAGAGCGTCGATCCCGACTGTAGTGTAGATGTAGCCTGACCATCTCTGTTCTCTCTGTTCAATATCTGTTAAAATGAGTATGATACTTTATGATCTTCATGATGCTTTGAGGAAAAATTCATTAATGTTTTTTGAGGCACTTGCATATTCTATTGATCAGTGCTGTAGAAAAGCCTATACAGAGCAAATGTTATCTTAGTGAAAGGCTTGGATGGTATGCAGAGAATGAGGCATGGGGTCACATACTGTGGCTAGAAAATGAAAATATAGAACTGCTGTCTTGTTCAATGAGCACTATCCATCTTGAGCACTAAACAAGGTTGGAGTCCTATGAAAAAAGTCACTGTGCAATGTGTTTATCATTTTACACACACACACACACACACACTTACACACTTATCCAGGCATATTAACATTGCAGTTTCCTGACTTTTAAGTGCTTCACTTTGCAACCTTTGACCTTTTTGTATGGAATATAGATAGCTATAATACACTCAGCAGACTCCCATGTTTGTATGTGTATATAATATATGTTAAACTCTTCATTGTAGGTAGAATATATAAAGATCTCAGAATATTCCATCTCTTTTTGCAGGGGCAGAAAAGATGAAATCCATGTCACAGCTTGCTGTTCTATCAAGACGATGGAGGCCATCAGAGATGAAGCTTGATTCCTTCCAGGAAGTAGTTCTGGAAAGCAGCAGTGTTGATGAATTAAAAGAGAAGGTGAATTGATTTTAGTAGTAAAATGTATTCAAGCATAATTTCAAAGTAAATTAAGGTAAACCAAATTAAGGCCACTTTAATTCTGAATAACAGCATGAACACGGGGATTTAATGCAGTTCAATTGCAATGATTGCATCTTAGTTACAAATGCTTGGTCAGCTGCAAGTGGAAAAAGACTGTCTTGCATGTGGATGCCAACTGAGATCCCAGTAATAGCTGAGGCTGCAGAGAAACCCTTTTCTTACCGTATATAATTCCTTGATCTTGTGTCATCGGGCGATGCTCTGGAACTACTCCATATGAAGCCAGTTAGAACTCTGGGGGAGCATGTCTCCTCTCTCTGAGCATACTGTCGCCAGGGCAAGAAACTTACACAGCTTCAACCTTCCTGGATCTGACCTCGGAGCATTCAGCATGCCCTTCCACACTGTGCATGTCCTGCAGCGAGTCCGCCCGGTTGGGGCTCCTGTGGAAGCCAGAGCGCCCTGCACCCCAACTCTGCAGTCAGATGTGACACTCAGCCAGCCAGTAAAACAGAAGATTTATTATTCAACAGGAACACAGCATAGAGCAGAACCTGTTAGCACAGAAATCAGTGACTTTCAGCCAAGTCCATCTTAGGGAGTCCTGGGCCAGAAGCTCTGAACTCCCCCTCCTCCAGTCCCCCAAAGCAGACTGCCAGCTTGTTGCTCCTCCTCCTTCTCTTTGTCTCGCTTCCCAGGCAAAGAGTCACTGGTCATCACCTGGTTGCATCCCCCTTCTGGAACTCAGGTTATGAAGGACACTGGTCCTAGCTTACATGCAGGCAGCTGGAGCAGAGGTCTCAGCCAAAATCACACATCCCTATTCTCACCACCGAGGTATTGGTGCAGCACGCAGGGAAACTGAGGCACACACAGTATTCATGCAAAACAGTAAAACTCACATAGGCTCAACAGTAAGGCTCACATACAACACAACAAGGGAAAATCCCCACTTTATCACATCAGAAGTTCAGTTTTCTCATGACTGAACACAAATTTATTGTCTTCATCTAACGCCGAATGCATTGGCCTCCTTGTTAAGTGTGGTAGTTGGTCATGAGCATGTAATGTTTATATGCCACTGTAACATGAGCGGACTCACCCCTGCGGCGCCTCCTGCTGGTCTCTCAGGGAATTAGCTTGACCCAGCCTCCAGAGCGCCCTCTGCAGGCCGTTGATCTGCTTTGCTCTCTACTTCTGGGCCCGGTGTCCCTCCCAGGACCCCGGTGCCCCTTGCTTGGGGTGCTGCGCCCTGGCAGTACCCACACGCTAGGTCTCCCCTCCCAGGGGAACCCCCACCCGCTAACCCTACCTCGCCTCAGTATCCGGCTACTGCCAGTCACCATCTAGCCCCATGCCCGGGGCAGACTGCAGTATCAGCCACTCATCACAGGCAAGGTTGGGTTTGGGCCTGCTGCCTTGGCCTCTCTCCGGGCTGCTCTCTGCTACCCCTAGTACCTCCTGGCCTAACAGTAGGCCGCAGCCCGGGGCTTTCCAGGCTGGAGCTCCCCAGCTCCTCATCCTTTCCCCAGCCCTGCTCCACCCAGGTACTCTGCTCTAGTTCCCTGCAGCCAGGCCCTTCTCTCTCTGCACTCAGAGAGAGACTGCTGAGCTTCTGGCTGCCCTGGCCTTTATAGGGCCAGCTGGGCTCTGATTGGGGCGTGGCCCAGCTGCATCTACTTCCCCCAATCAGCCCAGGGTGTTCTCTCTCACCCCCCCCCCCCCCATCCTTTCCAAGGGCTGTTTTTAAACCCCTCAGAGCAGGAGCGGGTGACCACCCCGCTACAGCCACTCTATGTACTGTCTTCCTGTGTGCTTCCAGGTACAAATCAAGTTACTGATGATCATGAATCCCCTAATGGCTATGGATCCTACCATCTCCAAGACTGCCTTTTTCATTTAGTGTCACAACATTTGTGGTTGGCTGCTCTTGCTGCATGCCTTCAGAGTTAATCTCTAGAGAGCAGTTGGCAGCATGTTTTTTATGGCCTCATCTCTTGAACTTGTTCCCATCTGCACTATGCAAAAGCTTGAATTTGACATTTAAAATGTGGTACAAGACAGATTTTCAGTCAGTCCTTTTATTTCAGCAGAAATTTATTGGTGGATGGTGGGGATGATATGATTCATCAGTCGTTTAGCTTTTGTCAGGTTGTTTTTGTTTTTTATTTGTATTGATACACGCAATAAGTTGTATAAATAAAATGGTTTGTAATATTGAGAACCAACGTTGCTGGAGTCAAAGATGTAATCTGAGGCATGCGGTCACTTTGCATCTTGAACCTCAGATTAACTGTTTCTATTTTAAATTTTTCTATCTGTTGGAAATTTGATATTATATAAGGGTCTCACAGAAGTATCAGTTGTGACTCCTCTGTCATGTACTAACTTAATTGCACTAAAAAGCATCAGCTGTGTTCTTGAGATAACCACTGCTTAAAGAAAAATTGCGACATATGGGATGTTGATAAATCGAAATAGGTATCTTTTCCTGCAGTTTTGAATTCATTTTTGTATCACTGATGTGTCTGAATTTCTTACTGGCCTTTACAATTTGACGAAGACTTATTGATGTTCATATGCTTCACTGTATGATGGCTTGAAACTGTTTACCTCACTGAAAGAAATTAATGTATTGAAAATGTTTGTTTTACAGCTTAGTGAAATAAGTGGAATACCTTTGGAATATATAGAATTTGCTAAGGTAAGTAGAGTTATGTAGAAATTGTATATACTCATTTCGGGTGCATACATCGTTATGCTGTTTGGATGATTTATTCACTGAATAATTGCTTCTTTCCAGGGGAGAGGCACATTTCCCTGTGATATTTCAGTACTAGAGATCCACCAGGACTTGGACTGGAATCCTAAAGTGTCTACGTTGAACGTCTGGCCTCTCTACATTTGTGATGATGGCGCAGTAATATTTTATAGGTATATATTTTATTGTAGTATAATGATAAGCAACAAATACTCTATGTATAAATAAGGTTCTAACAACCAACAGAAGCCTGAAAAACAGTTCATGCTGAAAATTCTGCTGTTGTTTTGAAGAAGAAAAATGTCCAACAATGGGAATTGAAAATAGAAAATCAAGCTTAACTTTGATTGAGGCACTTCAATTATAAATTTGTGTTAGTCCTTAACTTCTGTTTTACTAATATGTGCTAAATAAATAGTAAGCATTATGCTTGGAAATAAGTGTGGATTTCAGAAGTTTTGGCATTATCTTAATTGTAGCCAGGATTTCACGCATTGTGTTGAATTATGTAGCATTTGCTTAATATTTTACATTAAGCAGTTATGTAAATGAAGTAGATAATATCTTCTTGTTTTAAGGAATCTTTGCCGTGACGTTTTTGAATTGACCTTACTATATAGTATATATTGACACTATGATAAACATGTGAAATTGGAAGACATTCTAAGGGATCATGTAATAAGCAGAAGCTTTTTTTCCCTACTGGTACTAGTTTGAAAAATATTGACCTAACTGTTTATTCAGGGCCATTGCAACCTGTCTGGCCAGCGTCAGTGTTTTATGTGCACAACACATCCATATCTTCAAACTGAATTATATTTTCGGTGAAATTGTTTTCCATTTTTTAAATGCCCAAAGGGTGAAACTGACTGCTGTGCAGGGGGCCAGCACAAGGCATAAGCACCATTGAAGGCCTCAGAAAAGGGCTCTACAACTAATTCTTAAACCACTAGGCCACAGCGACTCCAATTCTTGTTGTTCGTCTGTTTCTAGTCACTCTCTGTAACATGTGCCATTCAGATGGTCACCTAAAATATTGCCTCGCTTTTTCATCTGCCTGACAAAAGGAAAAAACATCTGTTAGACTATTCAGTACTAAAATAATTTGAGGGTGTTCTTTTGGCCTTGTAGTTTGGTTAGCTCAGAATGCAGTTGTTACCTCATAAAATCTTCAATTTATTCTGTAGTCTGAAGTTACTTGAACAAAAAGTTTTTGAATTAAGGGATAATATGAAGGCTGCGCCATTATACAGAACAGTAAACAGGTTCCTAATTGGATATATTTTATCCTGAATAAATTAGATTTGGAACATGGGACTTCAGCCCACTCCTAAATTTTTTCATAAATTTGCGATCTGGGGATAGCAGACGAAAAGAGGGAGGTGAATAGTGTGGTGGACTTGAGGAAGAGCCAGAAATAAAAGAGCAGATGGGGTTTGTGTGTCCCGTGGAGCGGCTCGCTGGCATATTGTCAAAAGCTGCTGCTGGCTAAAGAGTAGAGTGGCAGCTGAATGGGAGGAAGCTGTGTTGCCAGGCAAGGGTGGAGTGAAGAGGCAGTGTGGGGCTTGATGAAGAGGAACTTTGAAGTGAACTCGGAAAACTGGCTTAGTATAAGGCTTGGTCTACACTACATGGGTCTACATAAGGCAGCTTGTCTGTCAGTGTCTACTTTACAGCCTTGCTCCTGGCCGATGTAAGTGCCCTACTCCGCCTCCATGAGAGGCATAGGGTTTGTGTCGGTGTAGTTAGGGTGACATAGTGTCTGTATATAGGACTCTTAAGTGCAGATCTCCCGACTGAAGACGAGAAGCCCCAGGTGGCTTCCCTCTGCTCCTGACTGGGAGCAGGAAGGTGAGAAGCCTGGGGTGCAGCTGGGGTCCCAGCAGGGAGCTGCATGGTGGTGAGAGCCTGAGCTCTCAGCCCCCACCCCCCCAGTCCCTCTTCAGTCAGTGGAATCACTCCTGGTGAGTACGTGCACCACTAACAGAAGGAGGGTAATGTGGACATCAGCCACCGCAGTAATTACTGCAATGACTGCAAGGTAAACTAACATAGGTTGATTTAAGATTGTAGTTTAGACATGCTTCATGTTTCAACTTTCTAGGAATGCCAAGGCTCTCTGATTTCTCCACACTGCTAAAGTGGCACATTGCAACTAAAAGGTTAATTGAATTAAAGTTCAATTGTCTCCTTCAATAGCTGTAGAACCACTCCTTGACTTGAAAGCCCAGATACCGCTTTGCAATTATATTCCCCCCCTTCCCTTCTCAATTTATTACCTCAGTATTCCTTTTTGTAGCCAATTTAGCAAAATTTTGGAGAGATCTAGCATCTTGTTCCTTGGTTCTTTCTCTTGTTTCCTTACATTGGGTCTGTCATGTTTAATTCTGAGTGTCTCAGAAAACACCATGCTTTGCACAGAGGAGACTTAAAATGGAGAAAGGTTAAAGACCTTAGAGAGAGAGAACCTGCGTTTTGTGAGATACCTTATGACGATCTACAGTATGAAAAGTCTAGCAGGCTCTTTTGATTTAATGAGACCCCCTCACTTGTATAACTTTTGTAATTTTACTATAGCTGATTTTTAAACTACAATTTTATTTTATTTTAGGGATAAAACTGAAGAATTAATTGAATTGACAGATGAACAGAGAAATGAACTAATGAAAAAAGAAAGCAGCAGACTCCAGAAAACTGGACACCGCGTAACCTACTCCCCTCGTAAAGAAAAAGCACTAAAAATTTATCTGGATGGTGCCCCAAATAAAGAATCGACTCAAGACTGACATTTACAATAGCATTTCCCTTGGGGAATTTTTTTGTTTTAAATAATTAAAAAAAAAAAAAAAAAGTTCACTACTACCGTGTAGTGCCATTACGGCAGGACACTCATTAGGTGTAAAGCAATGACACCAGCACTGATTGGGCTGCAGTTTACCAATCAGAAGCTCAGTGCCCAGTCTGGCCACTGTTTGACTTTGAATCATGTTGTGCACTATAGTCAAATGTACTGTAAAGCTAAAGGGATGTGCAAATAAAAAAAAAATTGAATAGAAAAAATGGGGAGGGGCAGGGAAATGAGTGGAAATGATTGAGGACAATGTGCACATAGTAGCTAGTAAAACTAGCATCAAACAGGATACTCATAGCTTAATAATAAAAGCTGTGCAAAGGCCATGAATGAATTCTTTTGTTTGTTTCAATGATACACACATTACCTCATTGAAGGTTTGGAAGTAAATGTAACACATTGGCTTTTGGAAAGCAGCAAAAATGGGGTGAAGATGTAATGGAATTTTCAAAAGCCAGCTCTAAAAGTTGTCAGGTTTTAGAAGAATCCTGGACTATTCTTCCTTAAAACAGATGGTCTAAAACAGGTACCTTTAGAAAGTTACCAGAAGGTCTTGGCTCATTTTGCTAAAGTATTGTAAGGTAACTCTTTTAAATAGCTTATGAAAGCAGAAGAGCAACTTTACTATATTGCATTCAATGTGTAAATAAAATCTTCCCTGTCCAGTTAGCAGAACTATAGTTCAGCTACTTACCATAGTATTTCTTTTCACATATCAATATTCGTTGTGTACATTTGAAAGTATAGCTGCCTATTTAAATTTGTATTCATTTTGTTTGGCAATGCTGGGTACTTTAGGGTTGCATTTCCCTTTGTTAATGAGTTTTTTGGTTGTTTTTTTGTTCTGCTACTTATTTTTGTACATTTTGTTTTTGAAGACTTTATTACAAGTTTGCATTTTCTAGTCCCATTGCAAGTCACACTTTAATTTTTCCTGGAGTTGATTCATAGTTATTTGTAGTTTAAACATTTTGGCAACCTCTAACACCTCACAGTATAAACTTGCTGGTAGTTCAGGTTGTGGTGCAGATTGATGCAGTCAACATGATTTCATTGCAAATCCTAGAAACAGCAGGTTTTTGTTTCGCTACATAAAGATCAATTGAGAACAAAAACTGTGTAGAATTGGAAATATCAACTAATTTATAACACTCAATAAAGGTTTTGGTAAACTTTTTCATGCCTGATGCTGTTTACAACAATGAACATGCCAATAAAACATTTGTTCATTCTGTTGTGTTATTTTAATCATTAAACTTCCTTGGGGTTTTTTAACCTGGAAAGAAATGATAGAATTGCTTCATGTAAACCTATAGAATCACTTTTAAAATTCAGATACTGCCTTTGAAGGTACAAATACAAAGTATCAAGGAGAGTGTTCATATGGAGTACTCTGGTCTAATGTACTTATGTTCATAATAGAAGATTTATTAACTAATAACTTCCTTTCTGGAAATGAATTCTTTCCCCAGTGCAAAATTTTAGGTTGTAACTCCTTTTTTCCCCCTGCAAATACCAGAGGCAGCACAGACTTGTCTTTGAGCTGTGGAATTTGGCTATTTCTTTCCACCTTGACTCACAGATGAGTACTTCCAAAGATGTATATGAATACAAAGGGCTCAGATCTGTCCAGTGGCACAAAGCAGACAAAGTCAGTAGAACTGTAGCCCTCTGAGGATTCACCCTGTGGGTTGGGGAATATTTGCGTGGCATAGAACCTTCATTACGGCTTCATGCCTCACAGTCCCCAACTTAGGTGGCATGGGTGTGGGAAGAAAGGGAGCATTGTGGGAATACCTTAGCACTCTGACATCTCTGGCTGCTGGAATGACTTTATCATAATGTAGCAGCTATATATATGTAGACATGTAGGAGTATGTCTACACTGCAGTTAAACATCCGTGGCTGGCCCGTGTCAGCTGACTAAGGCTGCAGAGCTGTAAAATCGTGGTGTAAATGTTTGGGCTCAGGATGGAGCCTGAAGTCTGGGACCCCACAAAGGGGGAGGGTCCCAGAGCTTGGGCGCCAGCCCCGGTCCAAATGTCTACACTGCAGTTTTACAGCCCAAGTCAGTTGACATGGGACAGCCGTGGGTGTTTAGTTGCAGTGTAGACATACTCTATGAGGCTGTCACAGAAGCACTGAAGGCCTTATGGTTGGGAGGAGTAGGATACAAGTTATTCCAGTAAAGGAAATTGTTGGGTACTTTTTTTTTTTATTCTGGATCATGACCTTTCCTTTATGCTGTTAGCCACTTGGGGCATAACAGTTGCTATGGGAAATCTAGGAATGGGATTTTTTTATTCTGGATCATGACCTTTCCTTTATGCTGTTAGCCACTTGGGGCATAACAGTTGCTATGGGAAATCTAGGAATGGGAGAGAGGAAAATGTAAGAGAAAGATTTTAACAAACAAAGATTTTAGTTAGACTAGTTTTTAGGGAAGGGGGAAAGCTTAAGTACAACTGTTTGGAGCACCTTCATGTTTGGAAGATTCTCCAGAGGAAAGTTCAAGCCTGGAGAGCTTAATAGAAATCTTGATGAATGACCACAAGACAGCTTTAGAGATTTCCTTTCTGGTGACTGATGCCCTTTTGGCACAGGATACTGCAGTAGAGCATGTTGAATGGGTTCTGATTGCTTGTGGGACTAGTATTTCGGCAGCTGTGTAGGCGTTGGTAAAACAGAATTTAGGTTTAGAATCTTTCAGACCTGGGCACTTAATGTGAGAAGAAACAAAAAGGGGTTGACATTTTCCTAAACACGTTAATTCAGCTAAGCTAAATCTGCAGTTCTTTTCATCCACCATCTGCTATGCTCTCTTTCAGGTGTTGAGCTCTCAGGAAAAGTGAAACAACAACAATAGTCCATGATGTATGTAGGGGAGTAATTTTGCCTTTCTGAACTATTCAGTAAGACTCATGCTTCCTAAGAGCAGAGATTTTATAGACTCTAAACTGAAAGAATTGCGAACAGGGAACATGTTTTAGGGAAAGGAAGCATAAGGATTAAATACCTTCCATTCAAATTAAATGGGTCATGAGGACCTGTGGCACTGTGGATGCATCTATGATAGAGAAGATAGGTCTGTCTTTTTGGATTGATATGTTGCCCTAAGGAACCTCAATACTATTGGTAAGCTACCAAGGCTTGGATGAGTTTGTGTTTTATAATATTATTTAGCACTAAGAGATGAGATGCAATGACAGTAATTCTTAAGTCCAAATCTGGGTAGTTTTTCAGGAGATGGAAGGGCTGTTTTCCTGGCATTGATCATGATGATATGGCACCTGTAGGAAAATTTTGTTGATTCTCGCTGCTCAATTGTCAAGCTATCAGATTCAGCCTGGATTGAGATACACTGCTTGCTGGAAAGATGGAGTGGAGATCTGTGATGGCTCCATACCCTTCCTTAGTTATGGGTGGTGACAAAGACCATTGCTTCTTCCCTACTGCCACCCCCGATCTCATCAGTCTTTCTAGTAGCAGAAGAGGACAAGGTGTGCAGCAGCCTTTTTATTATCTGAATCAGAATGTCTATTAACAGTAATATTTGGCCCAGTGGATCAGACACTAGCTTGAATCAGGAAACCTGGATTTTATTCCTAGTTTTTGCTGCTGACCTATTCAGGCAAGTCACATAATCTTTCTGTGGCTGAGTTTCCATCGCTAAGCCCCTTCGTTTTCAGTTTAAACCAATTTTTACTGAAAAATTCCTGGGGTTTACAAAAACTATTCATTTTTTTTCTGATTTTCACCCTACTTTTGTATCATTCAAATATATAAAAAACAACTTGTTTTATTAGGAAAATACAATTCATTGCATGAGATACATTTATTACGATAATACATTAGTCTGTGTATATGCAAAGCTGCCCCTCGAAGTAAGGCTATGTAATAGTCTTGAAGACGCACACAATAAACAAACCAGCCTGCATGCAAGCTTTGAAGTGCGTGTGCATCTGAACGTACGGATGAATCTCATGCCCACCACCTACACATTTCAAGCTGTTGGCTGATAACGGTTTAAAGATTTGAGACACTAAAATGGGAAGAAAATCTATCAGTACATTTCAGAACACAAAGCATTCAAAAGTTTACAAAATACAAAAACAGGAGAAAAGGATGAAGTTGAGTGTATGCGCTGCAAATGGTGTGGCCCAATTATTAAATGTAAATATTTATAGGCTAATAGGTCTAAGTCTACAACAGTAAGCTGTTTATTCAAATGAAAACTTTTATTTGGGGTTCAGAGATGTATTGTTTTCTTAAACTCAGAGGTGACATTGTTTTGAGTTCTGTTTTAGTTCTGCAGCAAACCACATTGATGAACAGACTTCAAAGCATTAATCTATTGCATACTTCATAATTTCTCTGGGTAAATATTGGGGTTTATAAATTTTTGCACTGAATTTCACCTGTTTTTGTTGTTGAGGTATTAAACACTGATAAATTCCCAGGGAAAATGAAATAAAAGAACTGAAAACGAAGGACCCTACCTATCTCTAAAATGGAAAGGCTGACGCCCTCTTTTGTAAAGCACTACTCAGAGTTGTTTGCTGTGCCAGTGTTTTTGTATTCAGAATTGTTATTTGGATCCACCCTCATGTAGGCTGAGTGACCCATCTGCCAGAAGAACCTGTATTACTTCGACTTGCAGATGTGAATTTTGACTGCCACTTGTCAGTTTGTTTATTCCACAGTTGTTGTCTGAATGAACCAGGTAACATTTTCATTGGGTGATCTTGAACTAAGGCCCTGGAGCTTTTCTGACCTTGATCATGTTCACTGTGTATATGTAAAATGAACCTGGGGTGCTTCCATATGAAAGAAGGGAAGTGGTGTGGTAAATAGGTTATGCCAGCTGTGTGGAGCCATTCACTGATTGCTATAGCCAGCAACAGGCGTTTCAGCTGTGGCTTAAACTCACTGTGCTTATGAGGATTGAGGCTTTTCAGGTTATTGCATGACATGGCTCTGGTGAAGTGAGGTTGTCAAAGTTGTGGCGAGATGCTAACAACGGTAGCTTCTCTTCTGTTGGAGTCCTTATGAAAGAGGTTCCTTCCACAGGAATGACTGTGTTCTTCATGCTCCTAACCTCAAACTTGAAGAGTACGAAGGGAATCCTTTGGTTTGAGACACCCTAGACAGTTTCATGGCAAATTGTCCTAGCTTTGACGTAACACAAAGTCCAAATTTTTTTCATCCTTTTCATAGTTGGCTCTAAGGTCCAACTCCTCACAATAATCTCAATCATGTTTCTGGAAAAAACCCTCTTCTACTGCTCTAGCACATGATTTATATGGGCCAAAGATGGCTCTTGGAAAGGGCTGTAGAATCTGATCCTTCTGTAATGTTCCATACGAACTGTGGTTCTCTCCCCCCCTCCCCCAATGTAAAAACCTATGTATGCTTTTTATTGGAGTATATGACCTACCTACAACTAGGGCCCCAGTGCCTTATTAAATAGCCTTATGCCAGGAAGTATTATGCATGAAGACAGAATACTGCAGCAGTATTACTGTGATAGTAAGTAAGGGTAATACTTTGAGAGAAAGCACTTCCTTGAAAGGTCAAATACAGGACTTTTTACAGGAAGGTGATGGATCTGGGCTTTTTATAATAGGCAGTCACTTCAAAGCAGGGCAGTTTATAACAAGGCCGGCCTGTTGGGGAACGTAAGGGGAAGCAGCCTATTCTTGTGTGCAGAGACAATCCTCTGGTATAGTAAGTGTCAGAAGCGTGATATTTGACATCCTGATTAGAAGGAAGAGTGGTGGAGAGTTTGTTTCAACAGGAACAGGGGCAAGCTTCATCTACGGAGTACATATCATCCTAATGAATGTGCATTTGTCCCAATCCTATTTTGTTTGTTTTACAGAAGCTGTTAAAGGGGATGTTTTCTTTATTGGACTTTGTTCAAAATTCCAAACCTACATAAGAGATGGTGGGGGAAAGGAATCCATGCCTTCCTGAAGGTAACAGCTGTGAAAGAGAGTTAATGCTGCAAGGAGTAGTATTAACTCTCATGGAGTTGACACTGGCAAATGCTGTGTAGTGGGGATGCTGGTTTAAGCTACCAGCCTGGTCCCCCAAAACCTGTACAGCTAGTGGTGCAACATGAGTTTGAGATCCTTTGCCACCTCCTCTGTAAACAGTTGAAAGTGAAGTTTGGTCCTAAGTGCTTTCTCTGAAACTAAGGATAAAGCTCTCCTCCTTCCCAGCCTCCCCCAGGCTTCAAATAACTGAGCAGAAGCTATATTTATTGCAACTTCACTGTGATGATATATTTTTAAAAGAAACGCATACATGGCTGAAGACCAATGCCCGAAAATAATCATCTTAAACGAAGAAGTGGGTTCTTCCTCACCCCAGAACAATAACAACCATTCCAAACATATGTACAGAAAATGCAATGCTCAAAACTTTCACTTGAGGGTCACCAATAATTTAAATGAGATTATGTATGAAACATTAACACTTTGACACATTATGCTCATTTCCCCTTAATACCAAACAAGTAAGTTTATTTTGGTACCCAGGACAGAGTAACTAGTCCAAAAAAACCCTGACACTGTTGGCCCACACTTGCCCTTTCTGATTTAGTTTAGTCCAACCTTCCGAATGGATTAAAAAAAAAAAAAAAAGTCTGTGCAGGTTTGGGGGACGAGAATAGGAAGAAACCCCTTTAAAATATTATTTATTGCACTTCTATCCAGCAGTGTGTGTGTGTTCAGAATTTATACAAGCAAAATACTAGACACTTTTCTAGAAATTTAATTTGTATCGTGTCAGTGACCAATCTACCCTGTGTTTAATTTAAATCTCATCTCCAAAGAGCAGATCATGAGCCAAGTCTGGCTCCTTTAAATCTGTCTGTTCGGAAATATTTCCTTCCAGGCTTTCTAATTCCTTCCGCACTGCCTGAATGATACTGCTGTCTTCATAATCGCCAAGCACATCTCTGGGTATCAAACCAAGTAACGGTATTTCATCCATGAGCAAAGGGTCTTCCTTTTCGTTACTTCTGGTTTCATTAAAAGACACTTCACATACAGACACGGTGCTGTGGCTGTTGAGAAAGCAAACACATCCTGCCTGTTAGTGTTCAGACCTGTCGTCATTCTAGTTCTGTATTAAAGTGGAAAACCACACACCTCCCTCCCGGGTGAAAGGGAAGAACAAAACTTCCAAATCCATTCACTTGAATAGGTAAGACAGCTGATTATAGCAAGTTATGCACAGCTCAGGAAAGCTGAAGACTGAATTTTTAAAGAAATCCATTCTAATGCATGAGGAGGAGCTTATTATAAGTCTCTTGCCCTAAAATATTAGGACAAAAAAAATTAGAAGGGGTAATCCTTCAAGAGGAAGAAACTTGCCAAAAGTGACATTTGGGAAGTTTTGATCAGCTTTATTGGTTTCAAAACAGGGCAGCCCCCTACGTTAAACATTTTTATTGTTACTCTGAACAGGAGGTCCAATGAGCTGCAAACAGAGGGAACTTCCCCCTTGTGATGGATCTGGGGACTTTGCATGTATTCATGCTTATTGGAAATTCGATTTTTCTCCATCTGTATTCTATAATTTTGGGAGGTGCTCATGGGTCACACGCCATATTAGGGCTTAGAGAGCACTTCAGCCAGTTTAATTAGCAGGAGTATTAATACAGAGCTATGTCTCACTTCAACTTTATATGGGCAACTATTTTGAAAAATGACTGCTAGTGTAAATTGGCCACTTCTATTTCCTTTAAATATGCAAATGCTTGCCCTATGTCGGACTTTTCTTAATATCCAGTATATGAAATCTGATGTAAATTCATGGAGGAGGCTGAACTTAGTCCATAAGTCTTGTGGAAGACGCACCTATCGTACTATGTAACCATTAGATTATCTGAAATAAATCAGGCAATTGTGACAAAATGTGCGACTGCCAAGTCCCAATAATTTCTGCTAATAATTATAGTGGCCATAGCTAGGTTGTTCAGTACATCCAAGTCCTATTTTGTTCAGCTTTGGCGTATCCCCACCTGGAGTGTTATCCTTTTATTTCATAGTGATAAGAGATGGCCAGTGTTATATGCATTTGATATATCCTTGCTGAGGTCAATAGAACTGCAAACTAACTAAAATTTCAGTGTTGAAATGGATTGTGATGAACTATGTGCGGTAACAAAATATTACGTGAACTATTCCTTCAAACGAAATCCCAGTAACGAATTGCATTGCTGGGGAGAGGGAAAATGTTGCTGTGCTAGAGAAAACTTGATGTGGCAAGAGAGCTGGGCAGGGAAGAAGAGGTGAAAACATTAATTCATATCTTACATCTCACAGCACATGTGGAAATTGAGTTATTTTATTAAATGCTAAGACAAATAGTGTAATGGGAAACTTACTGACAAAAATGTTATTTCAACCGTAGAGTGAAGTAATTTCATTTACCTGTGGTTTTCCCTGAATGCTTTAGGAAACCTAAAGCTAATGAGACACCCTCACCCAACCCCATCATGACACCTGACCTGCTTTTACCTAAATAGTGCTAAGTCAAATTTTTATATTTTGAAAAAAAAGTTTGCAACAAAAACAGGATGTAGCATTCTGGGTTTTTGAGTACATAAGCCATGGCCTCTCCACTTTGTCGCCATTGGGGATTTCACGCCAGTAATGTGTTGGATGGAAAGTTCCATTTTCATTGTCTTTGGGGAACATGAAGTTTTTCACTTGCTGTGGCCCATGCAATACAAGGAAGTCACTCAGGCTACTGCTCAAGTGGGTCCACAGTCCTGGATCATCTAGACTTAAGGAACTAAACTCAGCAGCAGCTGTTCCTTGCGCCTCCACCACACTCTTCTCTGATCTACACTTTTCTTCAGGAATGTGTATGGTTACATCCATTTGAGATGGAGATATGGATGCTGCAGTAGCTTCCAGGTCACCTGCACTCTGACTAACTGGAAGATCAGGCATCTCCTCACCACTCACATCCTCACTGGGGCCGGAAGGCTCACCGTGAACATGTATGTCTATGTATCTCAGGAGAGCTCCTTCCTGCTTAGATAGAAAAGCTTCCTTTGCTTTCTTTCTTTTTCTGAATGCTGCCCCAGAGGGGCGTTTTCGTCTTTCACTCATGAGTGCTGTTCTGTGCCAGCTATAGTGGCTCTCAACACACAGTTGAAGGGGACAAATAAGCAGGCTGGTTGCAGGGCCTGAGTGAGGAAAGATATCAGCATGTTAAGGGCCTAACTGGCTCCTACTACTTCAGTTGACTGCCTGTTCTTCTCAAGTGGGTTCAGGGAAGCAGCAGGAAACAGGAAGCTCCCTGAGAAGCTGGTGTTAATCAGTCCAGGCTCCTCGGGGTGCTAGAGAGGTACATAAGAGGCTGCTCCTCCTCTCTCTCCCTGCAGCTCCTGCTGCTTTCTGTTATTCCCTCTCACCTTTTCTCCTGCCAGCCTGTTATGTCTCTTGTACCCTCCTTCCTCCAGCACAGCACTCCACCATCTCTGTGCCTCTAGAGCAGAGAGAATACATATGCACCAGCAGCAGACACAATTTTCTACGTTCTGGGTCCTAGTGCCCCCCCCCGCCCAGTCTGGCACCTGAGACGGTCGCCTCAGTTCGCCTCATGGTAAGGCCAGCCCTGGCAGGGAACCTCCGAGGCTGTTGGTGGCTTCACTGGAGTCAGAGCAAAGACTGTTGCTGTGCCTGGAGCTGACTGAGGTGGGCCTGCAGTGAAGGACTGTGAGTAACCCCCACTCTTGTTTGGGAAAGTACTTTCAAGGGCAGGGGCACAGCAGAGAGACTGAGTCTGAGGAGAGGCCAAACGATCTTGCCACTGAACCAGGACCCAGAGCTGCTGACATTTGGTGGAGCCAGCTCCAATCGTCAGCGGGGTTGTGCAGCTTGTTGCCTTGGCTGGACTGATACACAGAACCAACAGAGTGCTGTCTCCAGCTGCAGATCTCCAAGCGCGCCCACGCAAGCAAGTGCCTAGGACTGTGGAATCCAGAGGAGTGTACAATCCGGGATGGGGTAAATGGTGGCAGTGTAAATGCCAGTTACAGAAGTTTCATTTATTACTGTATACTATATTTGTTCAACTGCCCCCGTGGATTTAAATTAGCAGTGACATCAAATTTTAGACCAGGGGTCGGCAACCTACGGCACGCAAGCCGATTTTGAGTAGCACGCTGCCTGCCCGGTGAGAGGAGGAGGAGGAGGAGGGGCGGAGGGGCCGGAATGCACCACGCTGTGGGAAGAAACGGGGGAGGGGGAAGCTTGGCTGCCGCAGGATCAAGCTTCTGCCTCCTGCCCCTGCAGGGGAGAGCGGTGGGGAGGGGGTCCCGGCCCCCCGCCCCACTCAGCCCCCACCGCTCTCCCCTGCGGGGGCAGGAGGCAGAAGCTTGGTCCTGCGGCAGCCAAGCTTCCCTCCTCCCCCGCTTCTTCACACAACGTGGTGCATTCCGGCCCCTCCTCCTCCCAGAGGAGCAGAGCTGAGCGCAGCGTGCTCGCTGCTCCATAGAGCAGGCAGAGAGAGGTAGGGACGGGCCTGGGGGAAGGGGGTGGAACAGGGCATATCCCTCCCAGCCCCCTGCCATGAACCGCTCAGGGCAGGGGGCTGGGAGCACCCCCACGAGCCGAGCACCCCAGCCTTCTGCCCTGCACCTCCCCACCCCAACACACACCCAGCCCTCTGCCCTGACCTCGAGTTGCCCCCAACACCCAGCCTTCTGCCCTGCACCTCCACATACACCCCAGCCCTCTGCCCTGACCTCGAGTCCCCCCCCACACCCAGCCTTCTGCCCTGCACCTCCACACACCCCCCAGCCCTCTGCCCTGACCTCCCCCCAACACCCAGCCCTCTGCCCTGAACCCCCCCCCCACACCCAGCCTTATGCCCTGCACGGACGACACACCCCAGCCCTCTGCCCTGACCTCGAGTCCCCCCCCCACACCCAGCCCTCTGCCCTGAACCCCCCCACACCCCAGCCCTCTGCTCTGACCTCGAGTCCCCCCCCACACCCAGGCCTCTGCTCTGAACCCCCCCCAGCCTTGTGCCCTGCACCTCCACACACCCCAACCCTCTGCCCTGAACTCGAGTCCCCCCCCAACACCCAGCCCTATGCCCTGAACCCCCCACCCAGCGGGCTGAGCAGGCTGGCGGCGTAAGTTCAGCATTTTAATTTAATTTTAAATGAAGCTTCTTAAACATTTTGAAAACCTCGTTTACTTTACATACAACAATAGTTTAGTTATATAATATAGACTTAGAGAGAGACCCCTTCTAAAAAAACGTTAAAATGTATTACCGGCACGCAAAACCTTAAATTAAAGTGAATAAATGAAGACTTGGCACACCACTTCTGAAAGGTTGCCTACCCCTGTTTTAGACGGTTATATCCTGATTTTTTTAAATTGTTAAGTAAAGGTGTGTGAACTCTAATTTATGTATATTGGATGTATATTATTTATAATTGGTGTTTTTGAGTTGGTACTTTTGAGATTATATTGTGTGTGTACAAGGGCCAGCCAGGTGGAGGCACCGCCAATTTTAAAGTCCTTTAGGAGTAAAGGGACTGCAGCAGAGGATTCCCATCTATCCAACAGCACCACTGGGATACTCAGGATCTTCTTTAATATCAACAACATCAGGTGCCCAGGCACACAGGTGAGTGTTCCCTGCTACCGAGTAACCCAGGGAGGAAAGGGGGGTTACAGTCTCAATTACAATCAGATCAAATACCCTGCATGACACTGGACAAAAAACAGGAATACACTGTGCGCCTTCTAAAGTGCAGTTCAACTGTGACTGTATCAAACACCACCTGCAATGACAATCCACTGCCCCCTTGCTAATGACTACACAAATACCAGTAGCCACTTCCTGACAGGCGAGAATAGCAGTGTCTGTTAGGACAATGTAAAAGGCTTTAGACATTTTTATACCAGTGAGGATTTTTTCCAGTTAGTGGTGAAGAAGGCAGTCAAGATTTTCAGAGCCCACAACACTGAGCAGCTTGCAACAAGAAACTACTCAGTGCAGAGTGGGGGTGTTTCACACAAACAAACCTTGAAAGGGTTCAAAGAGTCTCTGGTGAAAAAAGCTTTTGATCCTTCCCAGGCCTTACCTGTGAGTCTGGCATATCAAGCCATTTGCACATGGGCAGCGCTCAAGCACTCCATCTGGTTCCAGTTCCCATGTGATCAGGTTCAGGAGTTTGTTTGAAGGATCATGGCAAGGTTCTCCTGCTGCAGGTAATGGAGTACACACAGGAAACAGAAGATCTGCATGCAAAAATGATAAATCCATAAGGATTTTTGATCCACAGGGTAACTAGTCAGTTCTGCATAGGAAAGATTCACAGTGAGCCAGGAGCTCTTTTCAATCCCTCACCCATGGGAGAGGTGTATCTCTCACCTGCCTTTCCACTAGACGGAGTAAGATTTCAAATCATTTATACTGTGGCTCTGCCTCATGTTCAGGCTAAGACAATCCCCATCCTCTTCACCAAAAGGCCAGCAACGATTTGGCAATAAATTGATAACTGCATTTCTGTAATGCCCTTCCCCTGAAGAGAGGTATTTTATAAAAATGGGTGAACATACCATTCTACAAAGGAGGCAGCAGTGAGCAGTAACTGTTGAAACCTACCAGGATTTTTAGGTTTTAGATCTGGATGCAGGAGTTTGCATCTTGTTTTCCAATTTATTTATTTTTATGATTTCTTTGAAAGGATTAAATGTGCACTGCAGTTATTCAAAAAATAGTCAGGATTACAAGAAGTCACCACAAACAAATGTATTAATTAATTTAGGAAACCCCCCCCCCATTATAAAAAAAAAGCCTACACCAAAAACAAACTACAGTGACAGATCAAAAAAGCAAAATGGACTCAAGTGGGACTTATGTCAGAGAGGCCTTATGCTAACCCTCCGCACACAGGTAAAATTAACCCTTTAGAGAGAGGAGTTATTTACCAGAATGCTGTGCAGTTTGGGACTCTTGTTACAGAAAGCAAAGATGACCAGAAAAGGAAAGCACTCCAATATACATCAGTACTCTGGAAGTACAGGAGTTTCAGGAATATCCAAATGCAGGTCCTGACAAACACACACACACTCCGCTCCCTGATGGTGACTTTTAATTAACAAAAGACCTTGCATTGCCATTAAAAAAATTAGAGGCAAATTGAAAAGATAAGTCACTTAGTTGGTACAGTAAGTGGTGGTCTTCAAGATGTGTGTTCCTACAGGTGCTCCACATCAGGATGTATATGCCTGTGCACTCTTGATCAAAGATTTTTGTCAACTATGGGTACGTGCCTGTGCCCTGGACACCCTCATGTCCTGATACAAGGCTATATTGGGAGATGTGGACTCACCACCACTCCAGTTTTCTTAAGCACGGAAGTCCAATGAGAGACTCCAAAGCAGAGGGGAAGAAGGGCGGGTAGTGGACCGACCCATAGGGGGACATATCTTGAAGAACTCTAGTTACTGTACAATGTGTCCTCGCCTCCTCCTTTGAGTAGTGTCCCTATGGGTGCGCGACTCCAGAGCAGTATCCCGATCATGGGGGGAGGGGGCTGCTGAGGAGGCAGATTCAGTACAGATCGTGGAACACCTCGCCAAAAGCCACGTCAGCGCTGGAAGTCATCACAAGAGTGTAACACTCAGAAAAATGTGTGTAGCAAAGACCTGGTGGCTGCAATGCAGATGTGTGAAATAAGTATTTTTTCAACAGGGCTACTGAGGTAGATTGAGCTCTGGTGGAATGAGTAATGACGCTGAGGGGGCTGAACCTCTGAGGCTTCATAATAGGTTAAGGAGTATCCTGCCACCGATCTAGATAGTCTTTTAGTTGGAAATCACCTGTCCTTTCTGTAACTGAGATATAAAGCCTGGGTGAAGCCCTAACAGGTCCTAGTATTCCCTAGGCAGAAGGCAAGGGCTCTTACATCCAGTGTGTTGAAGGCTCGACTCTTCTCTTGAAGAGCGAGGCTTGGGATAAAACACCAGGAGGTGAATCTACAGGTTGATGTGAAATTCTGAGGAAACCTTGGCAAGGAAGAGAGGGTGTGAACATGGTGTCACCTTGTCATGACAGAACACCGTATAGGGAGTCCACCATCAAGACTCCAAGCTCCCCTATTCTCTTGGCTGAGGTGATGGCTACCAGGAACATGGTCTTAAGGGACTGATGAAGAAGGGAACAGTTTGCCATAGGTTCAAATGGGAGTTTTCGTCAGCACCTTGAGGACTAAGCTGAGGTCTCGTGGTGGATTTGTACATCAGGGGAGCAATCTTGCTCTATACCTGAGAGCCATCTAGTAGCCTTGAAGTGAAGTGCTGACAGATTCAGATGAGTGTTTGATCCCGATTCCTGGGTGAGGTGGTTCAGTCACAGAAACAGGTGGATCAGTTCTGGTAACCCCGCCTGCCTTGGCCAAAATGGTGCTCTGAGGATGTCAACTAATTTTTTTTGTTTCAATTTGTTCAGGACTTTCAGCAATAATGGAGCCTGACGACAAGCGTAAAGCAGTATGCAGAGCCAAGGAATGGAGTTGCAGAGAAATCTATCTGTGGATGGCCCCAAGTAAGGCATCTCTCTCAGAATACCTCATTGTTCAGCTCCCATTTGTGGTCGGTGCTGAAATGTCTGCTGAGGGAATCCGCCATTGTGTTCTGTAGTCCTGGTACATAAAGCGCTGAGATCTGTATGCAGTGTGATAGATCCATAGTTTTATAGATTCAGCACACAAGGCCTGGGATCTTGCACTTCCTTTACGACTGATATAATACACTGTTACTCTGTTGTCCAGCATTATGCTGATTGGATGGCCCCTGATGTGGGGTAGGAAGTGCTTGCCTCCATAACAAGCTTCTCAGCGCTCCAATGTGTTGATATGGAGGTTGGACTCCTCAGGAGGCTATGTTCCTTGAGTGTGAAGCTGAGATTCTGGCAGTGTGTGCCCATCAGGGAGTAGTCTGTAGTGATGGTCCTTGCACACCTTTCATAGATCTTTCCACCAACGGAGAGAGTAGAGAACCCTCCGAGGTACTGACACCCATTCACATAGACTGTGCTTGCTTGGGGTATGGACGATTATTAGGCAGGCTGAAGACAGAGTGTAGCCTTACTAAGGGTATCACAAATGTACAGGCTGCCATATAGCCCAGAAGTCATAGACAAGTCCATGCTGTGGTTTGCAGGCTTTGTTGTATCTCTGAAACAAGACTGGACTCTGTGGTAAATCTGTCCTTGCGCACGTTTGCCTGGCTATGGAGGAGTCTAGAGTAGCCCCAATGAATTCTCTGCATTGGGTGGGTATGAGGATAGTTTTTTTTTTCCATGTTGAGGCAGATGTGGATCCACCCATAGGGTCGCTACTCAAAGAAGAAAGTTAACTTCCTACAGCTGTTGGTGATTATCTTAGAAATATTTGGGAAAACTGAATTATTGAACTGTCATTCTCACAATAGCAAGTGATGTAAAAAGACAACAGCAATCTTCATGAAAGAGCTTTGAGCAGGTTGTTTTTTCTAAGATTATACAACAGACTTTTACCATTAAGATCACAATTAACCAAAACGATTAAAAGAATGAAACCTTCAACAAATCTTCTGCAATTACTCAAGGCCCTAGACTGGTGTATAAAGCTGAATTTACAACATAATATATTAGGCCTGATTCTCATCTACACTAGTGTCCCTTTGCACTGTTCTGGCTGTGGGGCTTAGTGGAGAGGGCACTTAACTAGGACTCAGGAGACCTAAGCTCTATTCCTGGCCTGCTAGGTGACCTTGGGCAAATCACTTTCCCTCAGTTTCCTCATCTGTAAAATGGGGATAATGATACTGACCACCTCTGTAAAGCACTTTGAGATCTACCAATAAAAAGAGCTACATAAGAGTTAGGTGGTGGTGGTATTTAAACAGTACCTCCTTTAAAGCTTTAATACCATTGTTCTGGGCAGGGAAATAATCACCGTTTTCATTAACTTTAGATTTTCCCTCTACAGCTACAGCAGGGGTTCTCAAACTGGGGGTCAGGACCCCTCAGGGGGTCGCAAGGTTATTACATGGGGGGACGCGAGCTGTCAGCCTCCACCCCAAACCCTGCTTTGCCTCCAGCATTTATAATGGTGTTAAATATATAAAAAAGTATTTTTAATTTATTAGGGGGGGTCACACTCAGAGGCTTGCTATGTGAAAGGGGTCACCAGTACAAAAGTTTGAGAACCACTCAGCTACAGGCTTTGTTCTAAGCATTTTTTATCAAGTCAGGAGCTAACTTTGACTTGAGTCGAATTTGCTGTGAAGGGTTTGTATTGATTAAATAATCATCTTCAGCACGATACTGGAATTGTACTGCTTCAAATGCAATTATTGCTGGCTCATATCACAGAAGAAACTGGGGTTCAGGGAACAGTGTGTTCCCCTCACTATATGTCCATCCCTACACTAGTGAAGCCAGTTGATGTTTTGCGATTGGCTTCGATGGGATCCAGGAGCAGGATTTGAGTCCCACTTGGGGAAGTGATATTAGCAGTCAGAAGACTTGCTAAAGTTGCTCCTTCTTTCCTGTTTCTTCTTAGGGGAGGGGTTTACAGAAGAGTCCCTGTTGAAGCTCATCAAATTCTGTAGATATTTTAAAATAAAGAAAACCCTGATGAACAAGGAAATAATCCAAAACTGTTCTCTGCAAAGCAAAGTCTCCTTTATAGTGCTCTGTATTTAGCGTTAACAAGGAAAAACTGCGCACACCCAACTGACTCAACTTGGATGGTGCCTGAAATGGACCTTCTTCCCATTCCACGTGACATTCCCTAGCACTCTGATACAATGGTTCTAGGCAGCAGAAGTCATCCCAAGTCCAAAGATGTGAGGCGGCTTCTTGGTCATGGGAGAGGCCAATATAGGTAGCAACATAGAAAATGGTCTCCCTGGACTAGAGGAAATGTTGAGGTTGGCACTAATACTGCAGAAGGGAGGAGGGGCATGAGGGCGACACACAAGACTGTCGTGGATAAGCAGACAAAGGCTTGGGATTGACTGGGTGGAAAGAGCAAGGCCCAGGCCTGAAGAAACAAATTGCTTATTTGCCTTTCACTATGTCAAGCTTCACTTCTGTAAGCCTCAGACTCTCTCGTGGGCTAATGGGGTGTTCTGTAGTGCCCTTCTAGTTCATGTCCTGTCCAGGACACTGTTGTGTACTGGACTGCATCATAATACCCAACAGTCTTTCATGCTAGAACCTCACATTTATGCAATCACCTGTATTGGTGGTCTCCCTCTCTCTAATGTGGGAAGGGCCGTTCAGGGGAAGCAAAAGTGGTTTTTGACAGAGCAAACTGAGAATCTCAAATATTTTCCACTCTACAAGGCAAAAAGTAAAACACACTAGGTTTCTCCTTGGTATGAAAATTGGGCAAGGCTGTTATATTGTCTTCAAATGACTGTAGCTGCCCATTAAAAACACACTATACCCTGCGCTCTTCTATTTGCTCACACCATTCCGATCTAGATTGTTTGAAGAATGTCACTTTCACGGTAATGCAGTCCTGTAGGAAGTGCCTTCTCCCTCCCAACTCTAACTGCATTCTAAAGGCTTTATCACAACACACTCCACAGAGCAAAGGAGAGAATTACCCATTAATTTACACAGAGAGTTAGCTACTTCCGCTGAGTTGAAGATCCTCTTGCACTATAAAATGAATAGAATAAAAAAAGCAAAACCAGTTTACCTTTCTGAAAAGCACAGCATGTCCCAGGATTACAGTCATGTTGATTTTCACAAATTGTGCCATTCTCGCCTTTTGATGCAGCTTCCACACATTCACCCCAGACGCAAAGCTGGTCTCCACAGCATTCAACATCTCGGGAGCAAGGCTTAGAAGAAGGAGAGGGAAAAATCACTGCAACAAAATTCTCTTTTTAGCACCAGCATTGAACTCAGCACTAAAGCATAGCAACCACTGGTAAGGATAAGCACAGACTTAAGGCCCAGATCCTGTAAGCAGCTCTCCGTGTGTTTTCAACTTTAAGCATGTAACTAATCCCATAGGTTAAAACAGGACTATTCATGTGCTTAACCTTAACTGCAAAGGGGAAACTAGATCCTGGAGAGCTCTGAATCACTTTAAAGCAATGCTGCACCCTCTAGCTGATAATCAAGAGGCTTAAAAGAAAAGGGCCAACTCCCACTCAAAGGAGGGAAAAGGGAAGCAAAGTCCCCAGAGAAAGATAGTTCCTAGGACAACAGCTTTCCAAATGTACCAGTGGTACATACCTGGTATGCATACCTATATGCACTGTGTTGTTTTTTTTTTTTAAATAATTTGATTAGCCATCTCTCAGATTCCTGGTAACTTCAGGGTTCAGAATTGTGACAACAGGGTTCTCTGTGTACAGCCCACCCCAATATGCATGCATATTGCATGCCTCCCAAAGACAGAGGGGTTTCCCCTCCTGGGAGTGAGACTTTTGGGGGACTACACTCAGGGCCTGTACCCTCTGCTCATTATTAAGCAAGGGTTATTTGCAAAATTTGGATAGGAATCCAGGACTGGATCTCAAGCCAATTTGCAGTGTGAGGCTATTTAGAGCTGGGGTGTGTCTAGGGCCCATTTTTAATATACAATAGGCTACAAATATTCTACTGAACACTATGCAAAATGTAGACATTTCATGTTTATATAAAATCTCCTGTTTTTACATAAAATCCTGTAAAATCTCAGTTCTTGCTTTGGGTTTATCTAAATCGCAGTAGTACAATGATGAAACAAAAACAAAAAAAGCCCATTAAAATACTGTCAAGCAGGTCTTTTCACTGTCACTTGGGGTCTGAGCCTGCAAAGACTTACACATGTGCTTAACATTAAGTATGTGAGTATAGTAGAACTCCTATTTTATGAACTAATTAGGGACTGAGAATTTCATAAGTTGAACATCTCAAAACTAAGTAGTGTGTGTAAATTACAGTACAGTGAACTGCATGGCTTTCTTCTTGTCCTTTAAACCATTGTAAAGCAATTTCCTATGTGTTGAAATGAATGTCAACTTGTTCTTTGACATCACTAGGAAGGACATGCTATTCCTTCCTAATTGGAAAAAATGGTTGTTCGTAAGATTGGTTTCCTAAAATGAAGGTTCACCAGGAGTCCCACTGAAGTCAATAGGACTATTCATGTGTTTCAAGCTAAATGTTTGTGTACGTTTTTGCAGAATAATGGCCTCACACAGC